>NW_025333832.1:600000-1008099 GCF_019186645.2 Phyllostomus hastatus
AGCCACACACAAAGGACTCTATATCCCCACATTTCTGCCAGCACTCCTCCATTTCTAGCTCTCTGATCCTTTGCCAGTCTGATGGATGTACAGTTTGATAGATTTCATTTCTCTCATTATTGTTGAATCTGAGTGTCTCCACGTTTGTTAGCCTTTTGGTTTGCTCTTCTGAGAATTGTTTCTTGATATGGTTGGCCTACTGCAGAGTTACTTGCTCATTCTCATTGATTTGAGACATTGCATATACTCTTCTATGCCAATTCTGGCATTTTGTATTATTTTAGAAATGTATCTACTTCATCTGGGTTTTCAAATTTATAAATGTAAAGTTGTTAGTGATACTTTTATTATTTTTTAAAACACTTGATGTCTGTTACTTCCTACTTTTCATTCTGCATTTTTTGCATCTTCTCTTTTTTTCTTAATTGGAATTACCTTATTAATTTGTCAAAGAACAAATATTAATTTTCTGCAATGATTTGTTGTTTTTTATTTTATTGATTTTTTTAACCGTCATCTTTATTTCTATCTTTTTTTTGGGAGGGGGGATACCATGGTGCTTTGTTGCTTGTTATGTAACTTCTTGAGTTAATTCATAAACATGTATTTAACGCTTGTTGCTTCTTGACAAAGGTACTTACAGTATAAATTACTTCTAAATACTGTTTTAGATTTGTCCAAAATTTTGATTAGTTTAAAAACTTTTGATTTTAGGATTATTGCTATCTCACAGGAAGTTGCAAAAATTATAGATAGAGTCCCTTAAACCCTTCCTCCCTCTTCTCCATAGAGACATCTTATATGGCTGTAATATTTAAGCAGGACATTGACATTGGTACAATGCACTTAACTAGACTACAGACCTTAATTCAGTATTCACCAGATTTTACATGCACTTGTGTATGTGTTTGTGTGACATGTAGTATGTTCAATATTATCCAGTTTTAACTACTTAAAAAATCCTCACCAGAGTATGTTTGTTGACTTTAGAGAGGAAGGGAGAGGGTGGGAGAAACATTCATGTGAGAGAGAAACATTGATTGGTTGCCTCCCATCTACGCCCTGACTGGGAATCAAACCCACAACCTTTTGGTATACAGGACGAAGCTCCAACGAACTGAACCACCTAGCCAGTTTGAAACACTTATAAATTTCCTTTTAGAACCAAGGATTATTTATTATTTATTAACTGACATATTAACATCAGTTAACTTCCACACACACATTTGTTTTTCTGATCTCATTGTCTCTGGAAAATAGTGATCCCTTGAATAGGCCAGTATCCTCTGTCAGCATCCTAATGGGAAGGACCTAAGCAGGAGAATGAGAGTCGTGATTTGAGAATCTAATGTGGGGGGTGGGGCAGGTTATGTTGGAGGGGAGACTATGGAGATTAGAAGCCCTAGGTCACTCAAGGTCTCTGGGAGCCTGTGTCATGGAAAATGATCATCAACTTTCTGCTTTAGAAACAGTGACCCAGAGGCAGGTGGACAGAGAATCCAGGGGCTGACAAGAAGCAAGCTTGAGATCTAGGCTGAAATTGGTTCTGGACTGACCTCTAGCACCCAGAACCCTGACACAGGACCATGGGACCTCAGCATTTGAAACCTGTGCAGCTGCTGTGCCTCCTAGGGGCCATCTCCACTCTGCCTTGTATGTCCTGTGCTGCTGGATGCTTTGGGACCCCCAAGGGAGGGGGCTGGATATCTGTGTTGCTCAACGGACAGGATCTTGGGGGCTGAGCACTTGGTTGGCAGTTCAGGGATGGTATGGGTATAGTGAGGGACAAATAACTGGAAGATAATTTTCTGTTTAGGGGCTGGGGCTCTTTTGTGCTATGAAGCGACATCCTCACTCTTCAGAGCTGTTAATTTCCACAACTGGAGATGGCTTCTTTTGAGGAGCATGGTGTGTAAGCTGAAGGAGGGCTGTGAGGAGACGCTGGTGCTCATCGAGACAAGTGAAGGGAAGTGACTTTGATACTTTTTTTTTTTGCTTGTTCTTCTGACACCTAGCTCCATCCCTGGCACCCAGGGACTCTGAACTCAAGTTCTAGATATTTATCCTATTATATTTTGGGAAATAATGTTAAGACACTGGCAGGAGAGGGACAACATCCAGCTGGTTGTGGTGTGGGCTGGATAAGAGGTGGGCAGATCCCAGGGGGAGTGAGGCAATCTGGAAGTGAAGAAAAGGTGGAACACAAGGAGAGAGGAGCAGAGGGGAGAGGAGTGAGGAGAAACAGATGGAGACTCCAATATCTGAGCCCTGTGCAGCTGCTGTGAGTGGACAGTAGGGGAGAGGCAAAGTTAGTAATGGGGCAGACTGAGCAGGGTGGAGGGTGGGAGGGTGGATTCTGGGTGTGGCCAACAGCACTGATCAGAGCTCTCTAATCTCTGCTCCTCAGGGACCAGAAGGGGAGTTGTGGGTTTTAAAGGCTGCAGCCCAGCCCCATCTTACCCCCAACGAGTCTCCTACCTTGTTTCACCACCTGGATTGTCCATTGCCTCCTATAGCCGCGTCTGCCGGTCATATCTCTGCAATAATCTCACCAGCTTGGATCCTTTTGTGAAACTCAAGAACACTCCTAAGCCTACAGCATTTTCTTCCCTTAGTTGCCCAACCTGTGTGGGCGAGCACTCTAAGGACTGTCTCCCAAATTTTGTCACCACTGATTCTTGTCCCATCACTGCCTCTAAGTGTTACAGTTCCACCTTAAAATTTCAGGCAGGTGAGAGGAGAGAAACTTTATCAAATGCCTACTCTATGCCAGTTGCTGTCTGATATCTTCCCATCTCTGAGGGAGGCTGGTGGGATCTGCAGAGGGGATTAGGGTTGTAGGCACCAGGCACATGAGTTCCAAGGTGGAGGGTGCCTGGTGCCCAAGTCTTTGGTGGGAGAGCAGGTGTCCTGGTTTGTGAGGGGTCTCTGGAAGGAGGGATGGGACAATTGAGTCTTGAAAGTGTCCCTGACTCCTCCCTCTCTTCCTTACAGGGTTTCTTAATACCACCTTCCTCCTCATGGGCTGTGCTCGTGAACAACACAAGATTTTTGCAGATTTTCACCATATTGGGACCATCAGGGTGACTGAGGCTCTCAACATCTTAGAGAAGGCCAAGATTGCTGGTGCAGAGCCCTCCAGTCGGGGTCCTGCTTGGGGCATCCTCGCAGGCCTCCTGCTTGCCTTTAGGGACTGACGATGTAGTGGACTGGACAAACATCCAGATCCTTTCACATAATCGAATAAACTCAGAGTTGCCTTTCTGCTCTGTCCTGTGGTCCATGAAGGTTATGGAGGCATGGAAGGTGGGAGGAGGACCAACCACATGTCCAGAGAGGTGGAGGGGAGGGGCAGGCAGTGAGCAGTGTTAGTGTGAAGTGAGCAAAAGCAGGGCCTAGGGGAAGGAGGAGTATCGCTGGCAAAGTGACAGTGTCACGCTCAGCAATGAGGAGGAACCCAAGTACTCCTTTTTTCCTCCCACTCTCTCTGGGGACCCCAGCGCTAGCCTGGGTTCAGCCACTGACTTATAAATCCTGGCCAGATGTCTCCCCTTTTGGGGGCCTCAGTTTCCTCCCCTGTAAAATAGATCACCTTGTCAATTATAGCTGTTTCTCATCAGGTTTAAAAATATGATTTAAAAATATGATTACTTATTTGTGTCCATTACTGTGCTAGTATTAGGATCTCATTTAGATCCTTTCAAGATCGAGGGTGGGAGGTGGGGATGGGTGGGGCAGGGAGGAGTGGTGAGGGGAAAATGGAGACAACCGTACTGGAACAACAATACAAAATAGAAAAAAAAAGAGCATAAAACATTATATCCTCTCAAGATCTCAGTGAGATATAGCTTTTATCCCTATCTTGCCAGGAAGAAACTTGTTCTTGGGGGTTAAATTATTTGCCCAGAGTAGAATCCCTCTTGCCTCCCCTGCAGATCTCTCTCCCTGCTGAGGAAATTTTGAGAAATTTGGAGTCCTGAGCTGCTTTCCTCTGTCCAGTAGTTGTTTCTTTGTGTAAGTTGGCAAATTCAGAGGAAAGAGGAAGTACCACTGCTGCTCGTGGTTCATTTCTATCAAAACCCAAACTTCAGGTTCTAAGCTCCTGAGAGAGGACAGTGTAACTCCTTTCTGGCCATAAGGGGGCAGCAGATACATTCATCTTGCAATTTGGCGCCTTCAAGGTAGGGATGTGTGGGCCGGTTGTCATGGGGAATATGAAAGGAAGAGTCTCTGCACTTTATACGTATAAACTCAGTTTAATTCTCTCCACTGTCTTATGAAGTAGGAAAGGAGACACTAAGGGTTCTTTTACTACAGGTTAAATATTTTCTGTGCATTACCTCATTCTTTCTTATCACAATCTTATTAAATAGATGTGGTCACTTCTGTATTTCCACTTTACAAATGAAGAAACAGGCTTAACTACCTGAGGCCTCAGAGCCCACCTTTGTTAACAGATTGGGCAACTGAGATCTGAAGCACAGGTGCGTGCAGTTGACCTCAGAAGAGGGACTGGCTTGAAAACTTTGATTACCCTGGACAGGTTTTGGAAGGGTGGTTGGGAAGCCAACGAAGGTCATGGTAAGCGGACTAGGTCTGAGCGGAGACTGGAAGCCTGTGGCAAGAGGCTGTTAGGTCACAGAGGGACAGTTTTTTGGGCAAGTTTTATCAGTGAGCTTCACTCATCCTGTACTCGTTACAAGTAGGAGTGCTAGTAGATAATTTTAAAGGACTGAGCTGAGGCTTTGTTGGGCCATGGTATATTTCATTTAATCCTACTAGGCAAGGTGCTGAGGACATCAATAACCGTCAAAAGGAATTGGAAAGTCAAAGGTGGTGGTATCCTTAGGTGTCCCAAATGGGTAACCCCAATCATAACACTAGAGAATGGACAAATTTACTATGTACAAAAGATATATGGAACAAAAATATTGGATATGGAGTGTGACTTAATGAACCCCACAAACTTATCATTTCACCTAAGAGATAGGATATCAGACATGGAGGGGTTCTGATCAAGATGGCAGAGTAGGTCAACACTGTGCTTGCCTCCTTCCAAGTCCACATCAAAATTACAACTACATTATAGAACAATCAGCCTGGAGGACCACCTGAAGCCTAGCTGAAAAGAAGTCCTATAAGTAAGGATATAAAGAAGCCATGTTGAGATTGGTAGAAGGTGGAGGGAGACACAAAATATGCTGGCTCCATACTCATGTGTGGTGGTCAAGAATTGGGAGGGGCATTTCAGCTGCAGAGGTCCCTCCCTGAAGAGTTGAGGGGTCTGAGCTCCACCCTGGGCTCCCCAACCCAGTGATGCAGAGAGGAGCCCCACAGCATCTGGCTGTGAAAATCAGCAGGGATTCTGTGTCTGGGTGAGATGGAGGGCTGCTGGAAACTCAGGCATCCTCTTAAAGAGCCTGTGCACAGACTCGGTCATGCATGAAGGGTCAGTGGCTGGGGTGGGAGGTGCCAGAGACATATAGGGAGAAACTGAGTTCTGTGGCTTCAGGGAGAGGGCTGGAGGGACAACCGCCATTGCCCTTGTGTTGAGCCCTTCCACCACACAGCAAGCGAGTGCCATCTTTCCCGTGGCCAAATCTGAATCTGCATTAACCTGGTGAACTCTGCTTGTTTCACTCTGGTGATTCCCTGAGATCTTGCCCTACCCAAGTTGCACACTGCCAGAGGCTCTTTTGGCAATAGGCATCTGGCCTTGGCCATGCTGCAGTCTTTCTTTAAAAAGTCTCAGAGAACCCTGGCTGGTGGCTCAGTTAGTTGGAGTTTCATCCCCTACACCAAAAGGTTCAGGTTCTATTCCTAGTCAGGGCACATACCTAGGTTGTGGGTTTGATCCCCAGTCAGGACACAATGTTTATGGGAGGCAACTGATCAATATTTCTCTCTCATGTTGATGTTCCTTTCTCTTTTTTTTCTCTCCCTGTCTCTCTATCTAAAATCAGTTAAGAAAAATGTCCTCAGGTGAGGATTAAAAAAAAGTCACAGAGGCCCACAGGCCCCAGGTGGGTGGCAGCTGACCTTGGTGTACACTGTGACTTTTGCTGAGTGACCCCAGGCTCAGCACTGGTGCCATATCTAAATCTACATTAACTTGGTGAAGACAACTTGCTCCACCTTGGTGACTCCCTGAGACTCTGCCTCACCCAATTTGCATAACTGCCTGATCCTTTTTCAGCAGCTGAGTCTTATGGGGCAGGTGGAGGCAGGCCTTGGGTGCCCTATGCCTTTTCCTGAGCTGCCGTAGACCCAGTACTGGTGGCAGTTGCCCTCAAACCACAATGTAGCCTCTCCCATGCTCCTCCAGGCTCAGCTCAGGCAGCTGCCAACTGCTGACCACTTTGTAGTTCCTACCAGGTATCTTGGGCCAGTCAAAGACAGCTGCTAACCTTAGCTTGCAGTAGAGTACCTCCTTAAAGGCTCCAAAATTGACACACCCAGTGGCCAGCTTCAGACCACAAGCAGCACACCTAAAAGCTGCTCTCTGTAGGCAGCAGAGCCTGCAGGGGCAAATCCTACTTCAGGGAGACAGCCCCCACACAGCAATTTATATGTGGTGGTCATGGATAATCCCCACAGCCAGTCAACCTGAAGGTCAGTCCCACTGTCTGATGGGCCAACAGCAGTCAAGGCTTAATTACAATAGGCAGGCACACATAACACACACAAGTGATACTCTGGAGCACTCCTTTTAGGTGATTAAGGAGGTTGCCACTGGGCCCCACTGGTCACCTACTACATAAGGAAATCTTGTCAAGACTGGGAGAGCTTAGCTGGTATGGGTCTGTGAATTGAACACCAGCCTGTGCACTGAAAGATTGCTGGTTCAATTCCCAGTCAGGGCACCTGCCAGTTGGGAAGGGGGCATGTGAAAGGCAGTGGTTGATGTTTCTCTCACACATCAATGTTTCTTTCTCTCTTCCTTCCCTTTTCTCTAAAAATAAATAGAGAAAATCTTAAAAAAAAGAAAAGACTGGGAGACATAGCAGATCTACCTAATACATAGAAACAAACACAGAGAGGCAGTCAAAATTAGGTGACAAAAAACATGTCTCAAATGAAGAAAACAGGAGGACCTTCCAGAAAAAAAGGTAAACAAAATGGAGGCAAGCAAGCTACCATAGACAGAGTTCAAAATAATGGTTATAGGGATGCTTAGTCAGAAACAAAGAATACAATATCTGAAATGGAGGGTATGCTAGAAGGAATCTGCAGTAGATTAGATGAAACAGGATTGACTCAGTGGTTTGGAAGACAAGATAGCAGAAAACACCCACTCGAACACAAAAACAAAAATAAAATAAAAAGAAGTAATGATTGACAACTCCCTCAACCTGGCAAAGGAAATAGACATTCAAGTCCTTGAAGCACAGGGAGTCCCAAACAAGATGAATCCAAAGAGGCCCACACATAGTTAAAAAACACATCATAGTTAAAAGGCCAAAACTTAAAGACAAAAAGAGGATCTTAAAAGCAGGAAGAAAAGGCAGACTGTCAGCTGACTTCTCAACAGAAACTTTGTAGGCCAGGAGGAATTGGTAGGAAATATTCAAAGTGATCAAAAGCAACACCAATTCAAAAGAACCTATGCACCCCAATGCTCATAGCAGCACAATTTACAATAGCCAAATGCTGGAAGCAGCCTAGGTGTCCATCAGTGAATGAGTGAATCAAAAATCTGTGGAATGAAATTCCACAGATGAAATTCCACACAGCAGAAAGAAGGAGCTGCTACACTTTGTGACAGCATGGATGGAACTGGAGAGCATTATGCTAAGTGAAATAAGCCAGGTGGTGAAAGACAGATACTATATGATCTCACTTGTAAGTGGAACCTAATTAACAAAACAAACAAGCAAGCAAAATATAACTGGAGACATTGAAATTAAGAATAAACTGACAGTAAGCAGATGGGAGGGGAGAGGGAAATAACGTGGGAAAGAAGGGAAAGGGTCTTAAATGAACACGTATAAAGGACCCACAGACAAAGCCAAAGGGGGGTGGGATTGAGGGTGGGAGGTGGGGGTGGGTAGGGCAGGAGAAAGTGGTGGTGGGAAAATGGAGACAACTGTGTTTGAACATCAATAATAAAAAACATAAAAATTAAAAAAATGGAAAATGTTATTTCATACAAATAGAAAAAAAGCTGGGGTAGCAATAATCATATCAGATGAATAGACTTTAAAACAAAGGCTATAATAAGAGATGAAGGACATTTCATAATGATAAAGGGATCAATCCAAAAAGAGAATGTAACCCTTGTTAACATTTATGCCCCTAACATAGGAGCACCTAAATGTATAAAGTAAATTTTGATGTGCATAAAGGGAGAGATCAGCAGTAATATAGTCATAGTAGAGGACTTGACACCCCATTGACATCAATGGTTAGATCTTCCAGATGGAAAGTCAACAAGGAAACAGCAGCCTTATATGATACACAAGACCAGATGAACTGAATTGATATTTTTAGAGCATTTCACCCCAAAGAAGCAGAACATAAACATTCTTTTCAAGTGCACATGGAATATTTTCCAGGGTAGGCCACAGAAAAAGTCTCAGTAGATTTAAGAAGATTGAAATCATACCAAGCATCTTCTACAACCACAAGAGTATGAACTAGAAACAAATTACAAGATGAAAACTGAAAAACACGCAAACACATTGAGGCAAATAACATGCTTCTAAACAGCAAAGAGGTTAACAATGAGATCAAAGAAGAAATTAAAAGATACCTTGAGACAAATGAAAATGAAAACACAACAATCCCAAATCCATGGGACACAGCAAAAGCAGTCCTAAGAGGGAAATTCACTGCCATACAGGCCTAAGTCAATAAACAAGAAAAATCTCAAATGAACAATCTAACTCCGTGCCTAAAGAAACTAGGAAAAGGACAACAAAGCCCAAAGTAAGTAGAAGGAAGGAAATGATAACGATCAGAGTGGAAATAAGAAACATAGAACCTAAGAAAACCCCAAAGGTCAATGAAACCAAGAGCTGGCTCTTTGAAAAATTAAACAAGATTGTTAAGCCTTCAATCAGACTCCTCAAGAAAAAAGAGAGAGAATTCAAATAAATAAAAAAAATGAAAGAGCTGGTCCTGCCAAGATGGAGGTGCAGGTAGGTACACTTTGTTTCCTCCCACAACCAAAAGAAGGACAACAACAAATTAAAAACAAAAGACAACCTTTCTGAGCCTTTTTCAGCAGCTGAGCCTTATGGGGCAGGTGGTGGCAGGCCTTGGGGTGCCCTGTGCCTTTAAACTGACAGAGAATAGAACTGTATGGAAGTCTGACAACCAAGGAGTTAAAGAAGAAACATTTTTCTAGATGGGTAGGAGGGGCAAAGCTGGGGTGGAGAGGACTCACAGCAAGGCTGTGGCTGGAGGCCTAGGGCAGGTGAAGTAGTGGCTGGTGGATTGGGCGAGGCAGCAGCTGGTAGAGCTGGAGGTCCCACATTTGTGTGTGGATAAACCAGGAGGAACAATAGGGGAGAGAGACAGACTGCACAACCCAGGCTTCCAGTGCAGGAAAATAAAGCCTCAAGACCTTTGACTGATAAAACCTGTGGGGGTTGAGGCAGTGGAGGAAACACCCAGCCTCACAGGAGACTTTGTTGGAGAGAGCCACAGGGTCCTAGAATGTACACAAACCCACCCACCTGGGAATTGGCACTAGAAGGACCTAATTTGCTTGTGGGTAGTGGAGGACGTGACTGAAAGCCCACCGAGAGCTCAGCAAGCAACGTTGACCCCTCTCAGACCCCTCCCACACACACAGCACCACAACAGAGACATGGGTTGCCCCACCCTGGAGAATACCTAAGGCTCTGCCCCTTACTACATAACAGGCATGCTGAGACAAAAAAAATATGGCTCAAATGAAAGAACAGATCAAAGCTCCAGAGATAAAACTAAGTGATGAAGAGGTAGCCAACCTATCAGATGCAGAGTTCAAAACACTGGTAATCGGGATGCTCACAGAAATGGTGGAGTATAGTCGAAAAATAGAGGAAGAACTGAAGGCTATGAATATCGAAATAAAGGAAAATGTACAGGGAACCAACAGTGAAGGGAAGAAAACCAGGACTCAAATCAACAGTTTGCACCAGAAGGAAGAAATAAGCATGCAACCAGAACAGAATGAAGACAGAAGAATTAAAAAAAAAAAAAAAAAGAGGAGAGGCATTGGAACCTCTGGGACATCTTTAAACATTCCAACATCTGAATATAGGGGTGCCAGAAGAGGAAGAGCAAGAAATTGAAAACTTATTTGAAAACATAATGAAGGAGAACTTCCCCAATCTGGCAAAGGAAATAGACTTCCAGAAAGTCCAGGAAGCTCAGAGAGCCCCAAAGAAGTTGGACCCAAGGAAGCACACACCATAATTACATTAGCCAAGATTAAAGATAAGGAGACGACAATCTTCAAAGCAGCAAGAGAAAAAGAGACAGTTACCTACAAAGGAGTTCCCATAAGACTACCAGCTGATTTATCAAAAGAAATCTTACAGGCAAGAAGGGGTTGGAAAGAAGTATTGAAAGTCATAAAAGGCAAGGACCTACATCCAATATTGCTCTATCCAGCAAAGCTTTCATTTAGAATGGAAGGACAGATAAAGTGCTTCCCAGATAAGATCAAGTTAAAGCAGTTCATCACCACCAAGCCCTTATTACATGAACTGTTAAAGGGACTTATCTAAGAAAAAGAAGATAAAAGATACGAACAGTAAAATGACAACAAACCACAACTATCAATAACCAAACCTAAAAAAATAAAAAAAAACCCCGCCCAAAAACAAACTAAGCAAACAACTAGAACAGGAACAGAATCACAGAAATAGAGATCACATGGAGGGTTATCAGCGGAGAGGGGGATGGAGGAGAATGGGGGACAGGTACAGAAAATAAGTAGCATAATTGGTAGGTAGAAAATAGACAGGGAAGGTTAAGAATAGTATAGGAAATGGAGAAGTCAAATAACTTATATGTACAACCCATGAACATGAACTAAGGGGGGGAGGTGCAGTTGGGAGGAGGTGCAGGGCAGAGGGTAATAAAAGGGGGAAAATGGAACACCTATAATAGCATAATCAATAAAATATATTAAAAAGAAATAAATGTTAAAGCTGAAAAAAATGAGAGAGGAGAAGTGACACCTGACACCACAGAAATACAAAAGATGATAAGAAAATACTGTGAAGTTATATGATAAATTGGACAATGTGGAAGAAATAGATAAATGTCTAGAAACATACAATCTTCCAAGAATGAATTAAAAAGAAATAAAACATCTGAACAGATTGATTGCTACCAATGAAATTGCATCAGTAATAATAATAATAAAAAAGAACCCTCCCAACAAACAAAAGCCCTGGACCAGTTTGGTTCATTGGTGAATTTTACCAAACATTCAGCAAAGAATTAACACCTATTCTCAAACTATTCCAAAGAGTTCAAAAGAAAGGAAGGCCTTCAAGCTTATTTTACAAAGGGTACATACAAATGGCTAATAGACATATGAAAAAATGTTCAATGTCACTAATCATCAGAGAAATGCAAATTAAAACCACAGTGAGATGGTCACCTCACACCCATCAGAATGGTTTTCATTAATAAATCAACAAATAACAGGTGTTGGTAACGATGTGGGAAGGAAGGGAACCCTTATACACTGTTGGGGGAATTGCAAATTGGTGCAGCCCCTGTGGAAAACTGTATGGAGGTTCGTTCCTCAAAAAATTTTAAGTAGAGCTACCATATGGCCCAGCAATCCCACGTCTGGGTATTTGTCCTAAGAAATCCGAAACACTAATTTGAAAAGGTATATGCATTCCTATGTTCATTGCAACATTATTCATAATAGCCAATACATTGAACTAGCCTAAGTGTCCAACGTGGATGATTGGATAAAGAAGAGGTGGTATATCTATACAATGGAATGTTACTTGACCATAAAAAATGAAACCTTACCATTTGCAAAAACCATTAATGGACCTAGACATTGTTATGCTAAGTGAAATAAGTCAAACAGAGACAATTACCATATGATTTCATTTACATGTGGAATCTAATGAACAAACAAAATAAATATAGAGCCACAGATAAAGAACAAACTGATGGTTGCTATATGAGAAAGGGGCTGGGGGCTGGGTAAAAAATGTGAAGGGATTAACAGCTGCAAATTGGTAGTTACAGAATAGTCATGGGGATGTAAAGCACAGCATAGCAAAAGTGACAACCCACTGAGTGGGAAAAGTAAAAAAATAAACATAAACACACAACAAAAAGGTAACTGTGTGAGGTGATGGATATGTTAATTATGTTGAGTGTGATGATTATTTATCAATGTATACCAAATAATCAAGTTGTATACCTTAAAGACACATAATTTTAATTGTCAATTAATGAAGCTGGGAGGAAAAGAAAAAAATGATACATCTGATAAGGGGTTAATATCCAAAATATATAAGGAATCCTGTTGAGGACCGCCCTGCCTGGTCTCAGGAAGCTGTAACCCCCTGTGACTTAGGCTGAGTGAAAGACCTCCAGACCAGGAGCCACTGAAGGAGACAAAACTTATTTCCCTGGCATGATTGGCAGTCAATGATGGGTAACAATTCTCTAAGAAAGAGAATGAATCTAAGACAGACATGATCACGTGGGAATGCCCTGAGAGAAGGGGCTGTGGAAATGAAGGGGTGATTGACATCAACCCCTGCCCCCTTGGCTTTGTCAAAGCCTGAGTCTTTGTTCTTGGATGTGAGAAATCCAAGTCTCCTGGCTGCCTTTGTCTTCTCAGGCTTGCAGGGGCGAAACAGCCCAGACTGGAAACGGTGGCTCCGGGGGGGGGGGGGTAATCAGGCCTGGGACATAGAATATGCAAGATCCTGTGAGATCTGTTTGCTGGAGGATGTTATTATCTTGGAATTTAAAAGCACAGACAGGAAACCAAAACTGCCCTTTGAGCCATATGTTAAAACCCCAAACCTTGCCTGGAATTCTGTCCCCACCTTTGTAAGTTGTTTACATCTTTTGATCTCTTCTGCCAGATTGTGAATCCATAAACTAAGTCTGTTTTCTCAATAAAAATCTGCTTGGGTATGGACACGAGGTGCTCCCTACTGGAGGGGGTGGCCATGGCGCCCTCCAGGACAGAGGGTGGCCAAGTGGCGCCCTCCAGGACAGAGGGTGGCCAAGTGGCGCCCTCCAGGACAGAGGGTGGCCAAGTGGTGCCCTCCAGGAGAGAGGGTGGCCAAGGCGTTCCCCACGTGAGGAGTGGCCCTTCTGTTCCTATTCTCCAACAGGACCTGGTTGTCTCTGTGTATGTTTTTAGCATGTTTCGATGAGTATTTGCAGCCCAGATGGATACTGCTGGACGGTATCCCCCACAGAATTCATACAACTTAACACCAAAAAGAAATAGGATATTTCTTTTTAGCTGCATTTTACCTATACGTGTGTTCCCATCCCATCTCTTTGCCTCCTTCCAGGTGGTAACCACCATTTTACTTGCCTGGATTTTTACATGCTTCAATCACATTTGTGTAATATGTTTGAACAATATATATTGTTTCCATTTGTTTGCTTTTGACCTATGTAAAAATGTTGTATGTCATTTCTGAGACTTGCTTCATGATACGAACCTTCAATGGTTTGTTACTATATGTGTTATCTCGTGACAGACAATGCCCGGGCAACGAGGAACGTCCCCCTGAATGTGATTCTACATCTTGGTGTTGGACCAGCTTTGTTGTTTGAACATGGGCACCCTGACCCGAGTGGACCTACCTGGGAACAGCACCCATCCTGGGCCCTCAGGGAAGGACTGAGAACAGCAGGCCCAGTGTGCAGAGGGGGCTGCAGGTGAGGTGAGTGTGGGAGGACCTGGGTCAGGTGGAGGAGGAGACACTTTGTCCTGTCTCCATGGAAGCCTTGGTGAGGCAGAAAGAAGGGTATAGGATGCTGGGAGACTCAGACGAGGTCCCATCCAGAATATGTGCCCTACCCATGGGTGCAGGCAATGACCCCACAGAAGCATCCTTGCTCATCTTTGTGAGAACACGAGGTGACCCCTATTCTCTGCTCCCAAGACAGTGTGTACATGTGCCAAGGGGCAAACCCTGGGGTGTGGTCCGTGGCCTGGTCTCTGGGGCCCTGTGAGACAGAGCAGGGCTCTCCTGGTTGGTGAAGCTCCTCTCATCTCTGCATTTCCTTTATTTTAATTTTCTATTTATTTTTATTCTTTATTTACTGATTTGAGAGAGAGAGCGGAAGGGGGGGGAGAGAGAGAGAGAGAGAGAGAGAGAGAGAGAGAGAGAGAGAGGAAGAGAGAGAGAGAGAGAGAGGTAGATTGGTTTGTTGTTTCACCCATTCTTGAATTCATTGGTTTCATTCTCACAAGTGCCCTGACTGCAGACTGAACTCAAAACCCTGGCACATGAAGACGATGCTACAACAAAAAGGGCACCCTGGGCAGGGCTCTGCCTTTCCTCTAGCATGGATCCATCTCCACACACAGGCCCTGTCCTCTCTCCAGGAAACAGAGACAAGGGGCTGGGGTAACTTAGAGCTGCTTTTCCTGTGTGACACTGGAGAGAAAGGACCCAGTGTTTCAGGTGATTTTTTGCTAAAAAAAGTTCCCTTTGAGCCCTGACTGATGAGGCTCAATAGGATGGGTGTCATCTTGCAAACCAAAACATCACTGGTTCGATTCCCGTTCAAGGCACAGGCCTGGGTTGTGGGCCAGGTCCCAGTTTGAGGGTGTGCGAGAGGCAACAGATCCACACTTCCCTCTCGTATCTGTTTCTCTCTCTCTCTTACTCCCTTCTTCCTCCCACCCCATGAAAAAAATACATAATATATTTTTTAAAAAGTACCCATTATAGAAAAAGAGCAAAAGAGGGGCAGGCCCCCTTTATTCAGATCACACAGGTGGTCCTTGGTGCCTCACAAACCCAGTCACTTTCTCGAAGGTGGGAGTCTTTACCATGGTCCATCAGGGTCAGCGTGTCCAGTCTGGGTCATCAGTAATCAAGAGGGACCCTGACCTCAGGCCAAGGTCCCTGAATATCCTCTGGGCTCAGGGCTGGTTCTCTGGCTCAGGATGCAGTTCCCGGCCCCCCAGGGTCTGGGCCTCAGGCTGTCCCTCCCACAGCCCTGGAGGAGCAGGACCCGGAGGAACTAGGAGGCCCCGTCGGCTCTGGGGCTGATGCGGCAGTACACGTCTGAGCTCGGGTGCAGCAAGTCCTGTGAGGGAAGGAGAGGCCCCTGAGCCCTGCAGCCCCCTCAGAACAAGTGCAGCGTTTCCCAGGCACGCTGGGGCCTGCTTGTGCCAGGGATGCCTGTCCCTGGGCACCTCCCTCTCCCCACCCTCTGTTTGCACGTTATGCTGCCGTTTCCCGAACATGGAGCACAGCCAGGCTTGGGCTGGGGGCAGGTCCTGGGCCCCTCTGACCTGCAGGACCGAACATTCATCACCCACACTCACCTCATAGATGGGGCTGGCTGTCCTGGGGCCGGGGAGGGGGCCCTGTGCAGGGGGCAGAGAAAGGGCATCAGGGGACAGGGTGGGAGGCCATTTTTGCACAGGAGTGACAGCTCTGCCTCCTGAGCAGCTGTCCCCACACCTACCTGTCACCCTGCACCCCAGTTTCAGTCCACACTGCACCCCCCTTGCCCTTGTTAGCCTGGGAACCCTGGCTGGTGCTCTCAGTGCCTGCTCTGCCCCATGCTGGACCCCAGGGTTCCCCTCAGGCTGCCCCAGGGGACCAGGGCAGACTCAGGACAGGGTGGAGGTCTGTCCCTGATGTGGGTGCCCTCTCCTGGCCAGGGTAGGGTGGTCTTTTTGCTGGTTGCTTTGGGGATGGGGTCTGTGCTGTGTGGCGATTTTGGACGGTGTCCCTGCCCTGAGCCTGCACAGCTGGGACCCTGGGTAGACAGACGGGGAGGGGACAGACTCACCAGGGAGATGGAGGCTCCAGAGGGACCCTGGCCTGGTGGCAGACACAAGAGTTAGCACCTAGGGGTGAGGAAGCTTCACCTGTCTTTGGAAGAGGCTGGGTCCTTTAGCTCCAGACAGCCAGGGGTGACAGAGCATCTCCCAGACACAGACCCTCTGGCCATTTTTCAGGTTCAGTGAGGGAGGTGGTGACACATGACACAGCCCTACAGGTCAGGGGTGACGGGTGATTGGGGTCCCCTGTGCTGATAGGTTATTGAGAGCTCTGCCTTGAAGCCCAGGGAAGGGTCAGAGCCCCAGGGGCACAACAGGAGTGGACACTGTGGGCAGGTCAGGGGCCCAGCATCTCCCAGGCTGAGCAGACACTCACCAGGGGTGGGTGCTGGGGGTCGGTGCTCTGTGAGGCCTTGTAGGTCACTGGCCCTAGGAGAGGTCAGACATATTTGTGAGGGGAGCAGGGGGAGCTGTGGTGTCACAAAGCTGTTTGATGTCACTTTGGTGTCAAACTTGGGACTAGGAAGGTTTCCTTTCCTCTTAGGGTGCAGACTTCTCTCTACTCTTTAGGAGGGGGAGGAGCCCAGGAGAGGGAAACTGAGACAAGGCCTTAGAACTCATGGCTGAGCTGGGCCCACAGGGGAAGGACCCACAGGCAGGTCAGGTTCGACAGGCAGTTAATGAGGAAGGGACTGAGGACCCAGGATAGGAACCATCCCGGGGGTCTGACTTTGTAGGAAAGTCAAGGACTCAGAGGGAAGCAGGGCCAGCAGCTTGTGCAGGACACTGGGGGAACTGTGCCTGCTGCCTCTGGATGGATGTGGTGCCTGCTGGGGACAGACCCACCCCTCAGGCCCAGGACTGAACTGTGACAGGGGCCTGTCCTCCGTCTCCATCTGCCTGCACTGGAGGCCAAAACAACAGCACAGGGTCTGCTGTCCTGTCCAGGACCAGGTCTCCTGTCTCACACATCAGGGGTTGTGGTTCCCAAACTGGCCATGTGGGGGCGCCTGCGCCCACCCAGCCTGTGCAGGCTCTGCTACCCTCAGCTGCGTGACTTTGGCCAGGATGCCCTTCAGATCCTGGGCCAGCAGATCCCCCTCACATGGTGGGTGGATTCAGGGAGGGGCCTCCATCCTCCTGGCCTGGGGTGTGATGGGGTCAGCCTCTGGTGGGGGCAGGATTCTGGTGAAGGAAATGCCATCATATCTCCCAGTCCTCCTGTGGTACAGGAAACACCCCAGGGAGGTCCCCAGAGCCACCAGGATGAGAACCCCAATCACGATGCCAGCGACAGTCCCCACTGAGTAGCCTGAATAGTCATTTTCTGCTGAAAGGAGAAGGGAAGAAGGGAGGGTTGAGGCCCAAGTCCACTCAGGGGAAACCACAAGGGGCCTTGCAGGTGGGAGGCCTGGTTAGGGAGGAAGGAACTGTCCCCATCTGTGTGTGGTTTCTGAGTGTTGTCATCTTACAGTCTTTGTGAGAAAAGGCTTTAAGAAACCATGGTGGACCTGGGTCCACAGGGGAAGGACCCACAGGCAGATGGGGGTGGAGAGGCAGTGACTAGGGAAGGGACTGAGGACCCAGGACAGGAACCTCCCCGATGGTCTGACTTCGTGTGAAGGTAAAGGTCTCACTTGATCCCCTGCCTATGGTTGCATCCTGTCATTTCACACACTGGAACCTTCCATCGGCTCTAACTGTGCACGTGCTCTCACACTGACACTCCCTCATCCGGTTCACTGTCCTCCTGACTCCTCTCCCCTCTCCCCTTGTGTCCCCTCTGTTTTCTCTTCTCCAGCCCTGATGACAGTCTCAGAGGGCAGGCCCTGACCTGTCCACTCAGTGCTGATTCATGGTAAGGATACACCGACTGTGTTCAGTGGCCCAGGAAGGGTGGGAAACACTGTCCATCATCTGGTCCTTCCACCCCCATGAGGGGTGGGTGTCACCCCCATGGAGCACAGACAGAATCTGGGATACAAGGTGCTTAAAAACTACTGGAGGTCACAGAAGTGGTGACTGATAAACAGCATTTTCACCCAGTTCTGCTGGACTGAAAGCTGATAACAACAATGTTCATACAAATAACACTATCTGACAGCTTGACTGAGCCCTAAATATGAGTTACCGTTAAGGACTCTAAAGTCATAAATGTCATAATAAACATCCTCACAACATTTATAAGGTCCAGCTATTTTGTTCCAGTTTCCAGAGGAGGAAACTGAGGCTCAGAAGGGAAGGTTTTTCCTGTTTGTTAAATAATTTATAAGACAATGAGAGCAGACCAGCTAGTCTACATGACCTTAGGACCTCAATAATTCTAACCCAATGGATTTCTCAGTGTGAAGAGGACTCTCACTTCCTGGCCTGTGGAGTGAATATTACAGAGAAGAGAAACCTCTAGAGAGAAGCAGTTACAGTTTAACAAGGGCTGAGACTCTCAACCTTCTCTGTAAACTACACACTTTGTGGCACTGCTCCTTCTGCCCAGTGAAGGGACTTCATGGAGGAATCTACCTATCTGTCAGGTAAGCCCCATCGCTCACTGCCCTCCTCTAGAACAGCTCACAAGCTGGTGTCAGGCAGCGTTACACAGCTGGTGACCTCAGAGCCAGCATACAGCTCAGAGGTAGTTACACTGTGGCTGTTTCCATGCAGCCTGGCCAGAGGGAGGTTCTGGTGTTGGTGGGTAGCTCAGTTTGGACAGGCTGAGGACAGGCCGCCTGTGCAACTCCTCCAGGGCCCCTGCCCTGCATAGAGGGCAGCAGAGTCAGCCACTAGGTGAGCCTGGAGCAGAGCAGGGGCAGGGGATTGTCCTGCTCATCCTCCTTGGAGGGAGTTTCACTCTTCTGTTTGAGGAGAAAAAGGTCAGCTTCACCCAAAGCCTTGTATGGTTCCTGGAGCCCACGGAGTAGGCCACAGAAAAGAAGGAGGTGAGAGAAGGAAGGAGTTAGTGACAGAAGAAGAGAGTTGACGATGAGTCCCCTTGTGTTTCCCCCTCTGTGGAGCCCCTTCCACTACATGGTACTTTTCTGGGGCTGAGAGAATCCCCTTCCTCATTTCCAAGGCTGGACCCCAGCTCTGCCATGAGAAATCAGAAGAGCAAGGGGAGGAGAGAGACGACAGAGATGTGGGGGAGGGTTCAGGGGAAGAATTTGTGATTTACTACATGATGGAGACAACATCCAAGCTCTTTTCTCAAAACCAAACCAACCTCCACCCCAGATCTTGGTGTCAATGGTCCAGGAGGCACTTGCCAGACACTGTGATGGCCTTGACTGTGGTCCTATTGAGGCCAGTGACAGAGTTATGGGTGAGGCGGGTGTAGGATCCACTGTCACTTGCAGTGATGCTGGGGATAAAGAGCTCCTGTGTGGGTGGCTGGGGTCTCCCATTGATAAGCCAAGAATACTGTGCAGGTGGGTTAGAGGCTGCCTGGCAGGAGAGTCTGAGGTTTGCCCCTGGTGGGTAATGGGAGTCTGAGGGGGAAATGGAGGGGGTGTCTGGGCCATCTGGAGCAAACAGAGCAAAGCCATACATAATGTCATCAGAGGGAAGGGGAAGCTCCTGGTCTGTGTAAGGGCCCCAGTGTCCCTCTGAGCTGGACCCCAGCCTTTAAAAAAAATTTCCATCCACAACCTCCTGTTTACTGAGCTGAGTCTGAGACAACCAGTTTGTCCCAACCCTGAGGCCTGCCTGGATTTTCCTGTGAATGCGGATTCACAGTTAACATGAGTGTCCAGGATGAGGGTCTATGTCCTTGGACTGAGAGGGATGTGGCGTGGCCACTGGTGTGTGGATTCGGGTGGCAGCCTGGACCGCACAGGGCAGAATTTATTCACAGAAAACATTCAGGCTGAAGGGGTCACTGTGGCCGGCACTCACTGGGTTCTGAGTTTCACACTCATAGGGTCCTGTGTCAGTTCTCATGACATGGAGCAAAGTGAGAGTCCTGTTGTCCTTGGACAGCTCCAGCCTGGCACTGTCCTGGAGGCTTTGACTGTTGATCAACCACATGTAGGTGGTGTCCTGAGTGTGAGGTTCACACATTAACAGGACAGGGTCCTTGTGCTCCTCGGGGTTGGAGTTGTTGGTTGTGATGCTGGGTTAGGGTAATGGTGCTGTGCAGGTAACAGAGAGAACATTGCCCAGGGTGGTACCTTTGACTTTTTCAAGGGTATCTTCAATCAGAGTTGGCACCTCTCACCTTTCAGCTAACTTGAATCCTTAAAAGAACAAGGCAGGTGTGTCTATCACACAACAACATGAGGACCTGAGCGCTCAAGAGAATGTAAGACCTCCAGCTCTGTGTCTGGGGGAAAGCACAGACATTCTCAGGAGTCAGTTAAGTATCAGGATGTGATCATGGAAGGACATAGGCCTGGGAGTCAAAGACCATAGGACACCTGTCCTGGTTCTTCACTGATCAACTCACTGCCTGACCAACCTTGAGGCCTCACCTGGAATGTGCGGGTGCTGAGTCTTTTCAAGCTGCACAGATCTATTGCTGGGTTGAGATGTGTTTTCATGGAAGCCTCATATTCTAGGGTTATACTAGAGATGTTTCATGATGGGTCATCCCATTGTCCTTAAACCCTGAGAAGGCTGGGCAGTGTGGCCTGGGACTGAGTATTTGAGCAGAACCCATACATGGGGAGACCAGAAGTAAGTCTGGTGGTCAGTTCAGAACTGAGGCTGCAGGACTGTTGGGAACTGCCCTGCCTGGTTTCAGAAGCTGTAACTCCCACCAAAGCTAAGGCTGAAGGACCTTGGACCTGTAAGCCACCAAGGAGACAAAAGCTTATCTCCCTGGCAGGAGGGCTGCTTCTGCTCCTTTTACTTCATCTATAATTGGCCTCCAATGCTTGGTCGGTTAGCCAATGATGGGTAAGATTCCCCAAGGGGGAATGATCTAAGACAGGCATGATCACATGGGAAGCCCCCAAGGAAGGACTTTGGGGGCTACAGCAAAAGGGGGTGATGGACCCTCGCCCCTTAGCTTTGACAAAGCCTGAGTTCTCATTGTCTGCGAGAAATCTCCTAATTTCTTGGCTGCCTTACTTCCCTTGCTCTACCTAAGCCTGAAACAATGACAGAGGGTGGTGCAGGCCTGTGCTGGAAAGGGCAGATTCCCCAGGAGATCATGCCTAAGAAAGAATATGTAAAATCCTGTGAAACCTGCTTTGTTTAGAATGCTCTCAGTTAAATGATAAGGGTCCAAGCAAGAAGTAAGTTTGTTCCTCAAAGTTTTATAGCTCTTTAGCTATCTGATCCAGACTCAAAGTAGGCCCTCAGAGTTCTTTGTTATCTGTTGTTTGATACTTACTGCCTGACAATGATTAATGAGCTTTACGTGAATTCCTGTGTAAACAAACCCAATAAAAGCCCATTGAGGAACAGGCTCCTGGCCCTTCACCTTTCAGAGATCGGCCACCTTGCCTCCTCAAGCAGATCATATCTTGGTAGACTTATTCTCATCCGTGGTGGCTGGGTTGGGGGGGGGACCCTGTGGGTGGAGCCCCCCCCAGGACTATGAGGTGGACAGTGTGCCCAGGAGTTCATTGGTGACTGACATGAGACAGTGACCCCAGAAAGGGTACAGCAGAGTCCAGGAATGATTGAGACAGGGTGAGGGACACAGGAGCTGGCTGGCTTTGGCAGCAGAACCAGGCTCTCTGCCCTCAGTCTTTACTGTCCTGTCTCCCACTGCAGTGGGCAGGGACTCTTCCTCAGACATTCAGACGACAGCAACTACAGAAGGGGTGATTTGTGGGAAGTGGGGCAGCTTGAACTTGCTGAAATATGGCCCTCATGGACCATTCTGTTTTTTGGCATTACGGGATGGGACTTTGAGTTAAATTGTGAAGAGTAAGTGAAAATTATTATTTGTGTCCCAAAGATGTAAGTCCAGTCTCTGGTGGAATCTCTTTTTCAAGAGATCATTGAAGGTCAGAGACCAAGTCTGCATTCCACCAGGGTCACACTGTGACCAAAGGAAGAAGGTACAGTGGGTCTGAGATCAGTGACTGCCCCATAGCAACAAGGACAATGAAGTATCCGGGAATAAACTTAACCAAGGAAGTAAAAGACAGGTACTCAGAGAATGGCAGAACCCTGAAGAAAGGAATTAAGGAAGATCTGTATACATAAATAGAAGCATAATCCATGTTCATGGATTGGAAGAATTAACATATTAGAATGTCCATACCACCTGAAGCAATCTATACAGTTAATGCAATCCCTATTAAAATACCAATGGCATATTTCACAGATATAGAACAAATATTTCAAAAATTTATATGGAACCCAAAATGACCCCAAATAGCCTTAGCAATCTTGAGAAGAACAAAGTAGGAGGGATCACAATACCTGATATCAAACTGTATTACAAGACCACTGTAATCAAAACAGCCTGGTACTGACACAAGAACAGGCACATAGATCAATGGACTAGAATATAGAGCCCAGAAATAAACCCAAGTCTCTACGGTCAATTAATATTTGATAAAGAGGGCAGCAACATAAAATGGAGTAAAAATAGCCTCTTCAACAAGTGGTGTTGGAAGATCTGGACAGCTACATGCAAAAAAGTGAAACTAGACCACTAACTTACACCATACAGCAGAATAAACTCAAGATGGATAAAAGACTTAAATATAAGTGGTGAAACCATAAATGTCCTAGAGGAAAACACAGGCAGTAAATTTCAGATATTCCAAGTAGCAATATTTTCATCAATGTATCTCCTAGGGCAAGGGGAATAAAGGAAAAAATAGACAAATGGAACTATATCAAATTAAAAAGCTTCTGCATGGCTAAAGAAACCACCATCAAAATGAAAAGGAACCCAACCATATGGGAAAATATATTTGCAAATGATATCTTGCACAAGGGTTTGTGCAAGTGTTTAACCTCTAAAATATATAAGAACTCATATGACTCCACACTAGGAAGGCAAACAATCCAATTAAATAATGGGCAAATGACCTGAACAAACACTGCTCCAGGGAGAACATACAGAGGGCCTAGAGACATATGAAAGGAGGCTCAACATCACTAGTCATCAGAGAGATGCAAATTAAAACTACAGTGAGGTACTACTTCACACCGGTCAGAATGGCCATGATTAAGAAATCAACAAACAGCAAGCGCTGGTGAGGTTGTGGAGAAAAGGTAACCCTAGTGCACTATTGGTGAGAATGCAGATTGGTCCAGCCACTGTGGAAAACAGTATGGAATTTCCTCAGGAAACTAAAAGATAGAACTGCCTTTTGACCCAGTGATTCCACTGCTAGGATTATACCCTAAGCATCCTGAAACACCAATTCAAAAGAACCTATGCACCCTTATGTTCATAGCAGCATTATTTACAACAGCTGAGTGCTGGAAACAGCCTAAGTGCCCATCAGCAAATGAGTGGATCCAAAAACGGTGGTACATTCAAACAATGGAATACTACACAGTAGAAAGAAGGAGCCCCTAACATTCACGACAGCATGGATGGAACTGGAGAGCATTATGCTAAGTGAAATAAGTCAGGAAGTGACAGACAAATACCATATGATCTCTCCTATGATTGGAACCTAATGAACAAAACAAACAAATGAGCAACACAGAACCAGAAGCATGGAAACAAGGAACAGACAGTGACCAGAGAGGAGGGAGGAGAGACAGAAGGGTAGGAAGAAGGGGAAGGGACTAGTCAGGGGACATGTATGAATGACCTACAGACACAGACATCAGGGTGGGGCTTGTCTGTGGGAGCACGTGGTGGGCTGGGTGGAGGAGAGCAAAGCAGGAAAAATTGGGACATCTGTAATGGAACAACAATAAAATATTTATTAAAAAAATCAGTGACTCTCTGGAGCGAGACTGTGAGTCCTGCTAAGAGGACAGAAGTGACCAGAGGGCACGTGTAGGCGTGTCTGTTGCAGAAAGGGAGGGATGACACAAAATTGGTGGAAAAGATACATGTTATGCTGGTACATGTAGGAAGAAGGACTTGGTTACCAGTTTCCGTGGGCAGTCAGGCCAATGGGGAGGCACCCTCACACAGGCTGTGGCATGTGCTCTTCCTTTTCTCTCTAACTTAGGAACCAAACTAGAGTTTGAGCAAATTCATTCAAAATGGGCTGCACCTAAGAGAAAGGACAGTGTCTGAGAGGGTCCCACCCCATGGCAAAGGTGCCATCATGAGGACACAGGTGTGACACAGGCAGTGAACCAGTCAGATGGCACAGGGTCACCAGCCCACCTTGGGAATATCTCCAGGTCCCTGGGAGGAATGGGAGCTTCACACCACATGGATGTGAGTCACGAGTCAGGGGTGAAGTGATCCTGTGAGCTTTTGGGGACTGAGGCCTGTCCTTCTGACTTTGACTCCCTGGCTGAGTCACGTAGAGAGTAGATCAATGGGTTTCATGTCCCTGTCAGGTGGCCTGTTCCTGTTCTTGGCATGAGGGAGGGAGGGAGCCCTGGATGGGGGCATAGCAGAGGCTCTTTCTCCTGGTGACCTGGGAACCTGGCTCCTGATGGAGCCATGGGCTGCTGCTCAGACTGAGTTCTTTGTCCTTTCTTGTTGCCCAGGGGGGAGGGCCTGGACACAGGTGCTAGTGGGAGAATCCAGGGAGCCTGCAGGGTGGAGGAGGCAGAGCAGAGGAGGGCAGTGGGGCTGGAGTGAAGGAAGAGGCAGGTGAGAAACATGGAAGGAGCAGAGAGAGCCAGAAATGTTTTTGATGAGCAGTGGGGGTTACAGGTGACTTCAAGGACCCCAGGGACCAAGAGCCCAGGGCTGCCCCAGGGCTGGACCAGTGCAGTCCGGAAAGTCCCTCCTGCAGCTGGGCAGCCCCACAGTCACTGTGAGACTTGGCTCCTGGGGGTGGGGGCTTTTGGGGAAGGTGGTCAGAGGGATGGAACATGGGTCTCAGCCTCTGGAGGGACAGGGAAAATGTGTGACGAAAATCTCTTACAATTCTGCATCCAGGTTCCATTCTCTATAGAGATTATCATTCATTCATTCATTTACTCATTCACCATAATTCCTTCTTCATCAGAATCAACTGGGTGTTTGTTACATGTTGGTGTCTGAGCTGGTTGCAGGTGTGGAGTGAGGCGTGAGAAGGCAAAGTCCTTCCCTTCATATCCAGCAGGAGTGACATCAACACATCAGGAAGCAATAAATGATTTCAGTACAGGGCAGGGAGGTGTGGATCGGCTGCCTGAGGGGGAGCCCTGGGTGTTCCCAGCTCTGACTCTGATTGTCACTGCAGGTACTTTGGTTCTGGAGTGAAAACGGATTAATCCTCCATTTCCTTTCACTCCTCAGGCCAGAATCTCTCCCTCTGAGCTGAGGGTGCCTAAGAAGAACATATCTGAACCAGCAGTTGGTGTTGGGGTCTATATGTGTGATAGGCCCTTGGAGGGGAGGGGAGGATGGGCTGGGACTGCAGACAGGTCTTGGTGTGACTCAGACTGGACAGTCGTGGTGTGTGTGACTCTGTGTGAATGCTCCCCTGTAACTCAGTTCCCCTGAATAAAACAGGGTAGATGGTGAGTGGTCTCAGGCTTGCCAGGTTGTCTGTGGATGAACCTTTGTTGTTTCCCAATTTCCTGACCTAACACTTGGAACAGAGGAGGTGCCCCAGCTAACAGCCTCTGTTACTGTTTGTGTCCCTGACAGAAGACGCCCTGTTCTGACCCCTGGTGGACAAGGGGCTGCGAGCAGCATCTTCTCTGTTTCTCCCTGGGGACCCTGACCTTCTTCTGGAGTCTCCTATGTCCCCCAGGGCAGGTAGCTAATGGCCTGGGGACCTTGTCCACATGTGCTCTCCATTCATAATCTCAGGAGAAGGACCAGGCTCCACTTGTAACCAGAGGTTGCTGTGGAATCTGAGCCCTGGCTGGTGGCCAGGTTAAGGTCCTTGTGACTGAGGCCTCTGGAAAATTGTGGCTCCCAGTCAGCCCTGCCCACAGACCAAACCCAGCCTGACCCAGGCTCCCCAGGGTCCCTAGGATAGGGTCTGTGGAGGGACTGTGAGATTCCCAGAATGCTCCCTCAGGTCAGGCCCTGTCTGAGCTCTGCAGGGTCTTTCTCAGGGTCATGGTCATGGGGAGAGGTCCAGGAAACTGGACTGAGACTGGTCTTTTTCTGATGAGTTACTCCCATCAGACTGGTACTCAGTCTGTGGTGAATGTGTGCAAGGCTGGAATCTGGGAGGGGACTCTGATCTTAGGAAGTTATTTCCACTGTGTGTGTCCTGTACTAAATGTCCAACCATCCCCCAGGACGTGAAGCAGAGGGGGATGGAGGCAGAGTCCAGGGCTGTCAGTCCTGTGTGTGAGGAGAATTCACCCCACCTGACACCTAGAGGGCAGAGAGGAATCACTTACGATATATAGTGAGCTGGCCAGTTGCTTTTTCAGTCAGAAAATCCTTTTTTGTGACAACTATGGTGTAGTATCCTGTGTCATTCAGGGTGACCTTCTGGAACAGCAGGGATCCATTGGGGTATATTGTCTCTCTGCTGTGTGCAGGCCTGGGGTGAAGTTTTTGAGTCTCTATTGAAAATGCTCCAATTCCATGTTTGCTGTCCGTACTTGCCCCTCTGAACCAGGAATAGCCTGCAGTATTCTCAGGCAGGTTGAGGACAAGGAGAAGCACATCCTTCCCTTCAGTAGCACTGGTCGACGCAACAGTGAGTTGGGCAGTGCTGGGTGGGCTCCTGAAGGTTAACAGTGAGACTAGGAGGGAAGAGAGAAATCCATCAGCATTTGGGTCTATGTGTTGGGAGGGAAAGACGAGGCCCAGGGTCCTGGGCAGATGTCTTCATCTCAGCTTTAGTGTGTGTGTGTGTGTCTCCCACGGTCAAGGTCAGCAGCATGGCCGCCATTACTTCAGCACCTCTGAACTTGTTGTTTCCTCTGTTTCAAATGCTTTTCTCCAGATACTGCCCAGCTCACCCCCTCACTGCCCTCAGACCCCTGCTGACACTCAGGGGCATCCAAGGGGACACCTTCACTGACCACCTCCTTTAATGACCCTCTGTCTTCACTTTCTGACCTGCCCTGATTCTTTTCCTTTTGTGGCACTTAGGGGTACCTGACCTCACACCTAGATCTTTCCTTGTCTGTCTCCTCCCCATAGAGTGTGAGCTCCACGGGGGCAGGGGCTTGTCTGACCCTGTTGCACCCCCAGTGCCTGGGACAGGCTGCAGGTACCTGTGGGGCAATGAGGGAGTGGTCCCAGGGTCCTGCCCCTCTTGGGGTGTATTTACCCATTTATGAGGCTTATGGTTAAAAGAACTGTTGTGCCTTGGTTGAGTTGTTCTTGTGTCACCCTGACATAAATTGTCATTATTATCAGAAGTTTTCAGAAATTACTTCTCAGTGATGAATAACTTTTAAAATGTATTTGAAGTTTTCCTGCCTCTCACCATCTTCAGATCATGAGATTTCCCTGTTGCTGAGCCCCTCCCCCATCCTACTCTGCTCCCCTCTCCTCTCCCCCCAGGTCCAGGCAGAATCCCTCTGCCCCCTCTCAGGCCCCTGTTCTCCCCAGGGGACCCAGCCAGTCTCTGTCCCCATCCTCCCGTCTACCCCAGGGACTGCCCTTCCTTACTGGCCAGCAGGAGCCCCTGCTGGGGGACACGCCCTCTTCGGGCAGGGGCTGACGGAGACTCCATGGCAACTTCTGTCTGCTCTGTTTCTCCCTCTGTGACAGCAGCTTGGATTCCAGAAGTGCAAAATCTCACGGGCTCCGCTGTCCTGAAGTGTGCGATCTGCCCTGTGTCTCCAGCAGTGACGAGCACGCTCGGGTTCCGCGGTGCTCTCCAGTCACGTGGTTGGGGTGGAGTCTCTGCCCGGGACCTCCCTCCCCCTCGCCCCTCCGCCCATTCTCGCCTCCCCTGTTCTCTTTCTTCCCTTCTTGCCCCGTCTAGATTTTAGACACTGGGACCTGCTGAAGCCTCCTGCCTTTTTCTGAGTGTTTCTCCACCCCTCCACCCGCAACCTTCGTCCGCGCACAGGCGAGAACTGTGTGGACCTGCACAAGCCTGGGACAGCGGGGAGGGACGCTTCCATGGCTGCACGTTGGGTGCACAGTAGCGTCACCTTAGGCTTCTTATTCCTAACTTTTTTTTTTCTTTTAGAGCAGGAGCCCTGGGGCCACATCAGGAACTCTCGTCACAGAATGTCACCCCGCTGTTCATAGATTTATCTGTGGAGCTTGGTAAAGATTGTGTTGCCAGGTGGCTCCATAGAAATGCTGTCTCCCTGCTTTCCAGCTTCCCTCCTAACATGGAAGCCCAGCCTGACTGAGACCCCAGGATGTGGGGGTCTGGCAGCCCCTCCTCCTCTCCTGTGTGCTGGGAGGGTCCGCAGGTCCCTTTACAAATGCAGACTCTGGCTCTGCAGGGGTGCCGTGGGCCAGAGACTCTGCATCTGACAAGCTCTCAGGGGAGGCTGATCTTGCTGGCCTGTGGAGCTCACTTTCCTTCTTTCATTTACCAAATATTTAATGAACTTATTCTGCTCTCTTGAGCCCTTTTAAGAAACTGGACATAGTGAACAAAACACAGAAGTGAGAATCCAGTGCTTGTTAATAAATCCATCGGAAGGTTTCATTTGACATTTCTTGTAAACACCTAAACTTGTTCATTAAAAATATCACAGGAGCGAGGGAGCACACTCCAATAGCTCACCCTAACCTTTCCCCGAGGACAACCCTCTCTCTCCAGTGCTGGTCTCTGCTGTGTCCTGGTTTGGGGTCTGTCAGCACCACTCAGAGAGCCCCTGTGCTCCCAAACCTGGGGATTGTTTCTGTCTGTGACACTAAGCCCAGCTGGGCACCGGGTCTCCCCAGGTTCTCAGATACTCTGGGGAGGTGGGTGTCCTCCCAGCAGGAAGGTCACGGAGGTGTCTCTGGGGTGAGAAAGGGACAAGCAGAGTGATGACTGGTGAGGGGACCCACCCTCTGTCTTCAGGTGTCCCCAGCATGGCTTCTACTTCTAAGGACAGAGACCCAGGACTGGGTGTCTCAGAAGGACCTGCAGTTCCCAGGTGTGAAGGGAGAGGTGTCCTGCGTGTCCTGGCAATAAAGATGGTGGTGGGCGGTCTGGTGGCTGAGGGCTCCCTGGTCCTCAGGGACAATTTCAGGGAGACCTGTCTCTCTCTGTGTCTCTTGACTGAGCCTGTCCATGTGCTCCCTGACCATGGGGACAGCCTGTGTCTTCTGCCTGGGGACTTCCCTGTGGTCATCCAACCTTGCCCATGGGTGGTGCCAGGCAGGGAGTGGGTGGCAGCACAGGGACCCCTGGCAGAGCAGGTGCTCCCAGACCCCCAGAAGGAGGGGGTGGGACAGAGCAGGTGTGTGGGAGGGGCCCAGACAGGTCTGTGGTATGGAAATCAAGCTCTTTGTTTACTTCCTTAGCCAAAACAAGGTTCTTGTGTGAGGTTCCTGTGTGTTTTCTGTGTGTCTCAGTGTCGCCCCCTGGAGGACATGGAGATGCTGCCCATGTCAGAGCTGTACCAGGATTGCTGACCAGGCTCCAGAGGGTGGGAGCTGACACTGAGCCCTGGGCAGAGGTGGACTCTCACCACTAGGCTGAGTGGCCAGTCACTCCAAGTCCTTGTCACTGTGACCCCCAGGCCTTCTGAGTCCATCCCAGGGCTGACTGAGCCCAGAGAGAGGACAGGCATTGTTCAGAGGGGTCTTGATCCTGTGTCAGGAGAACTGTCCCCCAGGGGGATGTGTTGTCTCAGGAGGAGCTCTTTGTCCCCCAGGTTTCAAAGGAAGGGCCAGGTGAGGGGTCTCTTGAGTGTTTCAGGAGAGGGCTGAGGCCTGTGGGATGGCCCTGTGTGTCCCCACCACAAGTCATCAGTATCCCTGTCTGTCATCTGCTCTGGGATCCCTACAGGCCCAGAAGCTGTAGCAGCTCCACGTGGAGACTCGGACAGGGGGTGGGGAGGCCCTGTGGGACCCTCAGCCCCTCTGAGATGGAGCCACCCCAGATCCTGGTCCTCCTGTCCCATCAGGCATGGGGAGTGCCCCTTGTTCCCCAGGACACCATGGGCTGGCTGGTGAGATGTCTGCTGGGGACCACAGGTGGGTGTTCCCCTGGACCAGGGACCCTGTGGATGGGGAGTCACCCCTGGTTCTTCTGTGGTCAGGATGGACTCCCCCCTTCCCTGGTGGTGACTCACCAGGGTGGAGAGCCCAGAGTTTGGGCCCTGTCAGGTCTGTGAGGAGAGAAGGACTCAGGCTGTTGCCCCGCCCCCTCCCCAGGAGATGTCACTCACAGGGTGGAGGTGGGGAGGGCTGTGGTTTTCTGGGAATGAGGGGGTTCCAGCCCCTCTCTGTCAGGAGGTCCCCGTCCTTCGTGATGACTCTACAAGGAGGGCAGGCCTGTCCCTGTGACAGCCGTGGGCAGTTGGTGGCTTCTTTTCATGCTGACACGAGTGCCTTGGTGTCTAAGAAACATGCTCTGACCCCAGGTGTCACACGGGTGACAGGTGTCTGCTGTGTGGTTTCCTCATCCATTTAACGAGCATTTACTGAGCTTCTGGGACATATCAGGCTCTGTGTTGGGCCCTGGGAACTGCACAGAGAAGAGGACATAGGGGCCCTGTGCTCATGGAGGTTACTTTGTAACAGAGAGACTGTCACTCACTGAAATCATGGAAAGAAGGAGTCAATTATTGAGAGACTGTGAAGGGGAAGTGTCTGGTACGTCTGAAGCTCCCACGTGAGTCTCAGGTGGTCTGGGGGTCACAGAGAGCCCAACACAGTGAGAAAGTGGCCTTTTGGCTGTGACTGACGCATCGGTGAGTATTCACCCCTGTAAGGACATGGAGGGTGTGTTGAGAGCAGCTGCCTGCAGAGGGCCAGCCTTTGCTAGGCAGACACCTGACAGGGTAGAGGAGCTGATGGAGTCCTGTGTGGGGAGAATGGAGAGTGAGGAGGACTGTGGGTGCTGCTGATTGGGGGTGCCTAGGGCATCAGCAGCCACCTGGGGTGGCTCCCCGCTGTGGAGTATCTCTGCTGCCCTCTGGTGGACAGAGCTGGGAGTGTAGCAGTCACCAGGTTTATTTGATATGATTTCAGACATTTCACAGGGGTCAAATATATCATGTTAATGTTCCAGGTCCCTGAGTCCGAGTCTCTGTTCCTGTAAGTACGTTGGCCCTGCCTCTTCCCTCAGAGAGATGTTACCAGGCTCACAGTTCCAGGAATGTGTATCCATTTGTGTTTGTCTCCAGCAGGCTACACTGAGGGTGCCCCTGGGTGCAGTGGTGTGTGGCTGGAGTGCTGGGTGGTGGGTCTTTGGGGAGAAGGAGGAGCAGGAACCAGGGGTGTCAGGAGGGGGAGGACTGTGTCAGGGGGGCAGGGGGGACAGGATGGATGAGTCATGGTCCCTTCTCACTTCCAGGGCCTGGGGCCCAGGACAGGGACCCTGGTTCTGGGGACACACAGCACCACACACTTCTCTGTGGTCCTGATTGGGTGATCTGAGCTGCTTCCTGTGCAGTTAACTGTGACCTGGGCCTCACACACGTCCTGTGCCCATGGCTGAGCTGTCAGGAGTCAGGTCCACATTGATCCGGGGCTGTGGTTGGAGCTCTCTGTCACATGGGCTGTGAGGGTGAAGTCCTGGTGCTGAGCCTGCCTCCCACACACAGTCCCACCCGGGGCCCAGGCAGAACCCCTGATGCTTGTGTGCCTCCCCTTCCTCTCCCCCTTCCTGGGGGTTCTGTCCTGCACTCCTTCTCCCTGGGCTCTGTGGGCAGCCTCAGCCAGTGCCTCCCCGGTTCCCATTCCAGGCAGCTGTCCTTGTGGTTGCTGCCCCCTCACCATCTCTGTGCTCAGCAGCCTGTCATTTGCTCTGAGCCCTGGCCCCAGTGAGGGAGGGAGGATGGAGCTGGGACTGGCACTCTCCGAGGTGCTGCACTGTTTGGAGAGCTGAAGAGCGAGGGGCCCTGATGTGTCCATGGAGTCAGTGCTGTGTCTCTGGTGGAAGCCTCTCTCATTTACCAGAACTGATCCCTCTGGGCCAGCAGAGCATGGTGTCTCAGGCACAGGGGGCAGGGCATGTGCTAGTGGATTGTTAGAGTTAAGAATGAGTGGTGTCTCTCCTATTCCTCCCCCTGATCCCTGGACCTAGGATTCCTGGTTCTGGGAGAAGCAGCATCACCTATTCAGAGCATATGTGTCTTCCTGGAGTACCTTCCCCCAGCCCTGCAAGGTACAGTCACCTAGCTGGTGCTATCACTGTGTTTCCAAAAGGCCATTTCACTTTCCTGTGAAGCCAGCTGTTTGAGGACGGTGAGGCCAGTGGCCTCCATGGGCAGGAGCCCACTGCTGCATTCCATGTGCTGTGAGGTGAGGCCCTGGTCAGAGCAGTGCCTGGGGGGAACTGAGGTGCAGGACAGGCCCTGTGGTCAGTGGACGGCAGCTTCTGCAGCAGCACGTGTGCAGGGAAGGCAAGTCTCTGCCTAGAGTAGGTGTCTCTTCCAATAAGAGCAAAAAGCTCCCGTTCTGGGCACTCTCACCAGGAATGGGGGGTTGCACTTGGTTTATATTTTTCCTGGCAGAGGCCATTCTAGTGGTCTCCACTGGCCTTTGCCACCATAACAGCCCTCACCCCACAGGTCAGGGACCAATGCAGGGATTCTGCCAGCTGTGGGGGACACATTTTCCAGGTACCCACTCCAGACCTGGGGAAGTCACCACAGGGTGGTTGTGGGGACCTGCTTGGCCTCCTGGGAGATGAGCCTGAGCTGAAATCCCATTGCTTGCCTGACTTCCATGAGCTCCTAGTCCGACTGGGGGCCACTGTGTCACCTTAGGTGTCCTTCAGTCAGTGTCAGTTCAGAGCCAATGTCCAGTGGTTCCTAAAGGCCAGATTGCTTCTTTTCCCCAGTGCACTGACACCCTGGTAAAGTCTCTTTGGGAAAGACTGGAAGAAAGAATAACAATATAAATTTCAGGTAGTGTACTGAGGTCTTTCCTCCAGGGGACCCACCCAGTCTTCCTTTTCTCAAAAAGGGTTTATGTATTTATTTGCAGAAAGAGGGGGGAAGAGAGAGGGAGGGAAACACTGATGTGTGAGAGAGACATCGATTGGCTGTCTCTCACATTCCCCCAACCCCACCTGGCCCCCAACCCAGGCATGTGCCCTGACTGGGAATTGAACTGGGGACCTTTTGGTTCTCAGGCTGGCGCTCAATCTCTGAGCCACAGAAGCCAGGGCCAGTCTTCCCTTCATTCAAGGGCTCTGGGTCTGAAAACGAGCCCACGTCTGGGAACTGATTGAGGGGTCCCCACACTCTGTTCCTACCATTCACGTTAGACTTCTGTGCACTGACCTAGGACTCTTCTGCTTATACAGATTGAGAGAGAATTTAGTAGACTTCTGATCTCTCTCATTCCAGGAACACCAGGCTCAACGAGCCAAAGGCCCTGGTGTCTGGGAGTCAGACCATTCTGGTTACTGCTCCGACCTGCTGTCTCTCATGGTGACCACGGTCCTGCTACCTCAGGACCCAGGTGTCCCCTCAAATTTAGGTTTCCCCGGTCAGTGGCCACAGTTCCCAGTGTAGTTTCTGACCTGACGGAGAACAGCCGTCACTCAGCTCTTCCAGATGCTGGGCTCCCGCACACACTCACACCTCCCGGTCATGGTGAAGGATCTGCCCTCCGGACTCTCCCAGGCAGGTGGGAAGGTCTAAAATGATAAACCCACACCATCAAGCCAACCTTCCTGAGCCCCTGAATCCCTTCCTCCCTCCCTGAATCAGTGGTTTATTCTCTGCTGCACAGGCCTCCTGGTTCTGTCAGAGAAACAGGTGCAGACGGAAGGCTTAGTAGTGCCCTGGTGAGCTGTGTGGGGGAGGACTTGGAGGTACCTTTCTCTGAGAAGTCCTTGAGGCACCCCAGCCCACAGATCCCAGAGTCCTAGGTGCTCCTGGGGTGTCTGAGGAGAGTGGGCCAGGTGAGGAGCTGCCCATGGACATGGCTCTCTGGTCAGCCTGGCAAGGTCGGCCTGGAGGGTCGCTTTCTGGGTGTGTCTGTTTCCCTTGGGAATGTCCTGTGCCTTTCAGGAAGTGTGGGGCCTTTGTGCAGAAGCTCTGGACCTGAAGGGAGCTAGACCCAGGTGACAGGGGTCACAGTGCATGGAGGCTGGGGCTGGAAGACATGGGTGTCCTTGGGGCCCTCACTGTCAGCTGCTTGCTGAACTAGGTTTGGGGATGTGCTGGCAGCTGGGGTTGCCTCAGTCCAGGGCCCAGTGGAAAGTCACCCTCTTTACATGTGAGCGGGAGAGCATCATGGACCTGGGGATGAGGGATGAGGACAAGAAGGGAGACCCCTTAGCAGAGGAGGAGAGCCCCCTTGTGTACCCCCAAGCTAAGGAGGAGGCAGACGGAGGGGATCCTGGTAGGAAAAGGGGCCCACAGGCTCTGGGAACAGAAATACCCAAGGGTCCATGTCAGAGTGAGCCCAGCCTGGACCTGAGTCCCGGTGCCCATGGTGGGCCCAGCCGGGAGGAAGTGCTGAGGCTCCCTGGGCCTGTTCACCTGTGGGGAGAGAGCAAGGAGCAGGAGCTCTGCCGTGTCTGCACGTAGAGCAGACTGCCCCCGACCCCATGCAGACAGGACACGTGTCCCTCAGCTCAGCTCTCCCAGGAGGTGCACACGGAGACAGACGTCACTTCTCCTGGGGCAGGATCACTGTTCCGGCAAAGACACATCTATTGTTTTGTCCAAGGATGGTGGTCAGTCTCCTCCTAAAGTCACTTCACGATCAGGTCATTGGAGGACATTTGTGGGCCAGTGAGTCTAGCAGTGTCATGTGTGTGTGTGTGTGGGGGGGGGGACAGGGGACACATACACCATGTGTTCCCCCCATATCGCCCTCTGGTGGACACAAGGGGACCTGTACCCTCAGGTAGCCCTGGGACCAGGCACCTCACCAGGGTTGGGATTAGTGCTGTGGAAAGGAACCCTGGGCAGGGGTGGGCTGGGACCTTTCACCTGCAGTGACCCTCAGTGCAGGACCCTGTCACCCTGGGTCTATCTCGCAGCCCGGAACTCTGGTAACCAGATGGACCACATTCCTCTGGCCCCAGACATAAAATGGCTAAAAAAAAACAATGAATTTCAGGTTATGTGAATTTTACTTTAAAACAATCAAACATTTAGGAGAGAAACCCACACATTACCTTGTAAAAATTTGTACTAGTATGCAGTGGGAGTTTATGTAAATGTGCATTTCTCCACGCCCTTGGCCCATGCATAGTAGTTGCTGGAGCAGAAGCGTGTCCCCCATTTACCCCCTCTCCTCCCCGTGTCACTCTCTGACATGCACAACGCTTTCCTGGGCCAGGGCCTGTGGAGCAGCGATGGGGCCACACAGAAGCACAGCAGTCTCATCCTGCCTGTCTCTCGGGGACTCAGGGATCCACAGGGTGCATGACACGAGCACAGGAAAGTGTTCCTGGACGGGTCACAGCACAAAGGGGAGGGGTCAGAGGTGGGAGTTCAGAGGGGGCCCACTGTGTCCCCTGTGGGGGCTGGGGGACCCTGTGGCAGGACGACCAATGAGGGGGCTGCAAAGTAGAAGGAAAAGCAGGTTCATGGAGAAAGGGGAGAGGGCATTTGAGTTGGGGACTGTGCGTGCCTACACAGGGGGGCAAGAGCAAGTCTTTAAAAATTTTAATTTAATTAATTTATTTTTAGAGAGAGGGAAAGTGGGGGGAGAAAGCAAGGAAACAAAAAATGGATACGAGAGAGAAGCATTACTCGGTTGTCTCTTGCACACACCCCAACCGGAGACTGACCCTGCACCCTGGGTGTGAGCCCCAACTGAGAACCGAACTGGCGACTTTACCCTTTGTGGGGTGACGCCCAACCAGCTGAGCAAACCCGTGCCAAGAGCAGGTAGTGATGGACCAATAGGTGTGAGGGTGCAGGGTGTATGGACTTGGGGGTGACAAGGAGCTAAGGAGCAGGAGGTCAGAGGGGCAGTGAGGTGACCCAGATGGTGGCTTTTCTGAAGAGCTGACCTGTTCTGTGGGTCTTTCCCCCAGAGCCTGGGCTGCAGGGGGCAGGGGGCTCAGCACCCTGGGGAGGGGCTGAGAAATTACCCTGTCAGGTGCCCAGCGCCTTGGTTGCTCCTTCCTTGCTCATACTTGTGGGGTCAGCAGCTGCCCCACATTGTGTTTCCTGGGCCCCTGCCTGCACTTGCAAAGGGAGAAAAGCTGGGAGCTGTCCGAGGTCCCTGAGTTCCAGGGGCAGAGTGAGGACAGCCCAGCGCCTTCTTGGCTGGACAGGGGCTCCTGGGACTCTCATCCTTCCCTGTCAGTAGGGTCCCCACCACAGCTCCTCTCCCCCAGGAAGCAGGGATGGGGGTCAGGCTGACTCAGACCGAAGACTTCCCCTGTGTGCCCCGGGGGAAGATCAGGCCTGGAGTTTCAGGTGAATTTCTGCAAAGAGCAAATTCCCATGAGCAGGAAAAGAGCCAATGAGGGAAGGGTCCTCGTTATGCAGATCCTTGTCTGGTGACCATGGGAGGGTCACAGAGTGTCCACTCTCCTTGGAAGTCCCTCTTCCCTCAGGGGAAGGCCACGAGATCTGGACATAAATGTTAACATTTATAAGTCTCCTCAATAGGGGAAGGCACTGCTCTCACCCCCTCCCCTCAGAGACCTTTAGGAAATGTCTCTGTGCTTGGGGAGTGTTTTGGCTCCATCAGGGACTTGGTGGGCCTTCCAGAACGTGGTGAAGGGTGAGAGGTAGTGAACGTGGGGAAGGCTCAGGACTGTTGACATAACAAGAAATTTTCCACTAAATGCCAATGTCAGCTCCTCAGAAGAAGTGAATCAATTATTTTTCTTTATGTCTCATATCCTCAACTGACAAAGGACGTATTTGTTTACTTGCTTGTCTTCTCCTCCCACACCTGTCAGAAAGGGGCTCCATGAGAGCAGGGGCTGCTGTGTGCACAGGTGAGGTCTCTGTCTCCGTCACCAGGAGCAGCCACGAGCCTGATGCTCGGACAGTGTTTCCAGGTGGAAAGGGCCGCACAGGAGAGTGTTCCAGGACCTCTCACCTGGTTTCTGATCTGTAGTTATTATTTTGTCCTTATTTAAATGACATTCTGCTGCAAATAAGGTCTGTCTCTAATTTTTTAGTTCATCCTCTTCACAATTTATCCTTACACTTACAGAGTATGTGGATGTAGTTCAGTGGTTCTCACCTGTATGGATTCTCCCCACCAACGATGTCGGGCAGTGTCCGCAGGTGTGTTTGGTTGTCAGGACTGTGGGTGACCTGTTGGTGCCTCCTGGACAGAGGCCAGGGATGTGGTCAAAAGCTGGAAATCCTTCTTCAGACCAAAGTCTTCCTCTGTGAGTTTACACAAGAAACAATGTGACAATCTCTGTGATAATAAAGCAGGAGCCTCTTAACAGTTGATGAGAACAAATCTGTATATTCAACCTGGGCAAATGGGACAGGTGGGGAAGGTAGCCTTCCTGGCAGGTCTGCACCCCAGGGAGAAGGCAGGGAGGAGTGGGCAGGCAGGGGGAGGGCAAGGGTGTGATAGGAGCAACATCTCCCCAGAGTGCACAGGAGGGTAGTTCATGTGCAAAGGGATCCAGCTTCCAGGCAGACGGGCCAGGAGCCCCCATGGCGACCACCACCTCACTGGTGGCTGGGGCAGGAGCCTGGGAGTGCTCACGTCCCAGGACTGAGAAAGGCCGAGGCAGCTGAGGTCTGAGCTGGGGTGGGGGTGACAGGGACACAGGCCACTTCTGGGTGTGGTGCCCTTGGGGTGGGCAAAGGTGGGGACTGAGGTGTTGAGAGGGGTGGGAGGGCAGGGCTGGGGGTGCTGCAGCTGTGACTGGATGGGATGACAAAGGCCCCCAATCTTCTTTCAGGGGCCCCAAGTGGATTCCATGTGGGAGGGGCAGAGTGTCCGCAGGAAGTGCAGAGCCAGATGCTGGGGAGCTGAGATGTCATACTTCCAAACAAACTCTTTTGCTTGGTGGGCTCCACAGGGAAGGACTGGGGTCTGGGAGCCTGGCAGCCCTGTCAGTGGGAGCTGGTGAAGGTGGCCTGTGGTGGCCTGTGACCCAGGGCAGTGAGATGAGGGCCCAGCAGGGTGAAAGCAGCTGGGAGCTGAGTGTCCAAAGGTTCCTGGAGGGGACCCAGCAGGTGGATGTCTTTGGTGGAAAATGCCCCCGACCCCCATGTCCCCTGCTGTAGACTCAGGTCAGGCGTGGGCCCTGGAGTGGAGTCCTCAGCCAGCTGAGGGTCTGGGCCCTGGGCATGTACATCTGGGCAGCAGGTGTCAGAGACGAGGATGGCAGGTGTCAGGTTGTGTCTCTTCCTCCCACACAGGAGTCAAGGCTTCTGCTCAGAGGCCACCTGGGCTCAAGGAAGGGACGCCCCATTTCTTATTTGGGGCTTCACATGAATGGCCTCCACCCTACCCCACCTGCTGCTCTCACTCTGGGACTCTGGAAGCAGAGGGGTCCTCCTCAAACCTTGGGCTCCTATCTCATTGCCTGAGGGCTCAGCGTGGTTTCCCTGGCACTGAGGTGTGGGTGCTGCTCTGATGGTGGGACCTGCAGACCTGGGCACCTGCTCCAGCAATACTGAGGGGCCCTCTGTGCTCAGAAGAGTGATGTTGATTTTACGTGGACTTTCTTATGATTTAATCTTTATTAGGTTCACACAGACCATCTTCTGTGAACACTGATGTGATTTCTCTCTGTGTGTTTCTGTCACTTGTCCCTGTGCTCAGAGTCACGTGTCCCCCAGAGCTGGGAAGCACTGACTACTGTGGAAAAAGGCAGGTGTCCAAACACTGCTGGTAATGACGATGGCTCTCGAGGTGCAGGTCTGTTCCAGGTGGGTGAAGGCAACTGTTTTTGAGAACTTTCCCCTCAAAATCACGTGCAGAGGGCACCTCCTGGACCTGTCACATGGTGGGATGGATGAAGGACAGAAATGGAGGTCGGTAACTTAAATGTCACAGCCAAGAGTGGACAACAGGGTCTGCCCAGAGTCGAGAATGGACAGATGACTGGTGAGGACATGACACTGACACCCCCAGTCCCCTCCATGAGGGGGCATCAAAGGTCCTGTGGTTCAGAGGGACCTGGGGGTGGAGGAGGGGTGCTGTCAGCCCACAGGTGTGGGAACGGAACCTGACACTGTCTGGTCACCAACTGAGCCCATTTGGGGTGTTCCTGTGTAAGGTGTGATGCCACAGTGTATGATTGTGAGAATATGGAGAAACTTCTGTGATGCAGTAGTCCTTTTTTAAAAAATATTTAATATATTTTTTAGATAGAGGGGAAACTAGGGAAGAAGAGAGGGAGCAAAATATCAATGTGTGAGAAAATCACTGATCGGCTGCCCCTCACACGCCCCCACCTGGGGACCTGGCCTGTAACCCAGGCCTGTGTCCTGACGGGGAATCGAACCAGTGACCCCTCGGTTCACAGGCTGCTGCTCAACCCACTGGGCCACACCAGCCAGGGTGATAAATATTCTTTTTAATAACATGTTTCTTCCCAATGACAGTAGGGCCCTGCATTCACTGCGTTCACTCCTGCTAAGACGGTAAGGACATCAGAGTAGATGGTGTGATGACGCTGCGTGTGCATCTGCCCTGTGTCTCCTCTCCCCCGTGTCTGCAGAATCCCCCTCATCTGCCTGCAGCACAGCCCAGTGCTGTCGCTCTCACCTGAGGTCACACCTGGGATCACCCCAGTCCTGCAGCTGCTGAGCCACAGGCAGATGTCAATTATCACCTCTAAATATGCCTGCAACTGACAGATGGACTTCTGGTGGATCAAAGTTAATTTTTCTTACATTGTGAAGAAGTCTGTGTCTCCCTTCTTCACTCACAGGGAGGTGCAGGGTGTCGTTTGGTCAGTTGATGTTGGAGGTGAGTGCAGGTCAGTGGTTCTCACCCAGGAGTGATGGTCCCACCTTTTCTCCCCTTTCCCCAGGACACACGGTGATGTCAGAGGAAATGCCCTTCACACTCGGGGTGGGGGGTGGAGAGTTCCACTGGCATGTAGTGGGCAGAGGCCTTGGGATGGTGCTCATCTTCCCACAGCACCCAGCCCAGCCCCCAACCAGAAGCACCAGCCCCAAAGGTCCCTGTTGAGGAGACAGAGAGCCCTGCTGAGTGTCCTGCCCCCAGCGTTCCCATGAGGGCGCCTTGGCCCTGTGGTTCTCATCTCTCTCAATCCTGCCCCCGTCCAGTCCCTATCTTCTTGCACCTTCATTCCAGTCCTTCAGACCCTGACTGTGCCCTTTGTCCGTCAGCCCTAACCTCTCAACAATCCCTCCCATTTACTCCTCTTCTAGGAGGAGCCATTCACTAGAGGGCGCTGAGATCCTGCACCATTTCCATCCCCTGAAAAAAATAAATGCAAGTGTTTTTACTGCCACAAACCCCACCCTCAAATACTGTTTAGATTTGTTCAGGGTGGAACCCAGAAGCAACTCCAGGACCCAAGTCACTGGGGGAAGGGATGGAGAGAGTAGACTGGACACTCAGGGCCCTGATGCCCCACTCTGTGTGTGGGCATTGGGGGAGGTGACAGTGAGTCCATGGTCTTGGAGAATTGGGTCACCCCTTACCTCCCCACAGTAGAATACACAGCCTCTTCCTTTGTCTGAGACCTCGGAGCGGCAGATGCCAGCAGGAAGGGTGTGCAGTGTCCCCGGACATGGGGTTCACTCTTAGCAGGAGTCTGCCTGGACGGGTGTCTGGGAGCATCTCTCTGTATCCCGTATCAATGGTGAGTCTGCTGTGGAGAGAGATCTTGTCCTGCATGGGGCCCTCTGTCACTGAGTCTCAGCCAAGGGGGTCCCTGTCCCTACAGAAGGTTCGTGTCCCTGGTTCACACAGTTACCTGCAGGAGGTACCAGCCAGATGGGTGGTGCTGGAGTGAGGTCTCTAGATGGGGTAGAACCTGCTTGGAGACAGCCCCTTCGCTCAGGCTGCACCCTGTCTGAGGGTCTTGGCCTGAGACCTGGGCTCTCAGGTCCCTTCTTGTCCCACTCTGAGCAGGACAATGCAGGGAGATTGCTCTGTGTCCAGAGCCTCTCGTCTCAGTGTTACCACTCACGTGTGGGTCCTCCCTGCATTTCCTTTGTCATACCAGAGTCCCCCTGGAGTGGGGACAGAGCTCGGGTTCCATGTACTGGATTTCTCAGTCCAAACAGGACATTGTTTCCTGGTCTGCGGACTGAATATCACTGTGAAGGACAGCTGTAGCGAGAAGGGGTTCTGTTTTACCAAGGACCGGGACTGTAGGCATAAGAAGGAAACTCTTTGATATGGCAAAGGCCATACAGGAAATTCCACAGCGAACACAGTACTTTGAGGAGAAGTAACAAGGATGTTACTAAGATTGTGAACAAGACACAGATGCTGTGTTTGCTAATTATTCATGATCACACTGGAAGTTCTGGCTGGAACAAGAAGATAAAATAAAAGGCATCCAAATTGGAGAGGAGAATGTTGACTTTGAACAGATGACATAATCTTACATGTGCAAACCAAAGATTTTGCCCTTGTCACCACACGGAAAATACCTGTTAGGACCAGTGATGTCAGTGAAGTTGCAGGAAACAAAACCAACACTCAGCATCACTTCCATTTTTTTACAGCAAAATAAACAAACCCAAAGTGAAATTAGGAAAACAGTTCCATTTACAATGGCATCACAGAGACTAAAATACTATGAAATAAACTTAACCAAGAAAGTAGAAGACATGTACACTGGAAACTAGCAAACGCTTCCTGAGGAAAGTTAAGAAGAAAGAAAAAAAAGGAAAGACATCCAAACTCATGGATTGGAATCACCAATTATCTACATATTTGATACAACCCCTGTCAAAATCCCAATGACTTTTTTGCAGAAATAGAAAAATCCACCCCAGAATTCATGAGGACTTTCAAGGGATCCCAAAAGGCTGCAATGATCTTAAAGATAAAGAATAACATTGGAGGTCTCAAATTTCCTGATTTCAAAAGTTACTGCAGAGCTCAGAGTATAGAGTGGCACAGGCATGCAAATTCTCTCCATCAAAAGACACGATCAAATGGTTTCAGCAAAGGAGCCAAGACCACTGAATGGAGATACTGCATCTTTTCAGCAGAAGGTGTTGAACAGCATGTGCAAGGAAACAATCGAAGTGAACTGCTCTCTTATATCATGAACAGTAATGAACTCAAAACAGATTGAATTCTAAAAATAAAACCTGAAGCTATAAAATTTTTTGAAGAATATATATGGGGAAGCATTATAACATTGGATTTAGCAATGATTTCTTGAGTTTGACATGAAGAACATGGGTGAAAACCTAAAAAGAGAAATTGGACTCTGTCAAAATGAAAAACTTACATTCATCAAAGGACATAGTCGACAGAGTGAAACGTGACCTAGGGGACGGGCAAAATGGTTTGCAAACCACGTGCAGGAGGAGGGGTCCATAACCAGAATAGACAAAGAGCTCCCACAACTCAACAGCAATCACAAAACCAAGTAACATGATTCAAATAATGGGCAAAGCACGTGAACAGACATTTCTCTGAAGAAGACACACAAATGGCCAATAAGCACATGAAAAGGTGCTGAACATCACTGTGATTAGGAAAACACAAATCAGACCTCTCAGGTGGGAGTTGTGGTTGTGATGCTGGGTGTGGGTAAGTCTGCTGTGCAGGTAACAGGGAGAACAGTGCCCTGGGTGGCACCTGTGAGTCCTTCAAAGGCTTCTGCAATCAGAGTTGGCACCTGTCACCTCTCAGCCAACTTAGGTTCTTAACAGAATGAGGCGGGTTTGCATATCTCAAAATAAACACATGAGGACCTGAGCACTCAGAGAACGTAAGGCTTTCAGCCCTATGTCTGGAGGAAAGCACAGATGCTCTCAGGGGTCAGTAGATCAGCAGGGTTTTGTTGTGAGAGAACAGAGCACTTGGAGGACCTGGAGTCAGCGACCCGCTGACTGCCTGGCCCCAGAGGCCATCTCTTCCAGCGGCACAGCCCTCCGCCACCCAGCTGAGGTGTGTCTCTGTGAGGCACCACTTCCCAGGACATCCTGGAGTCTGGTGTGAGCAGAAATAACACATAAAGACCAGGAGCAAGCTGGTGGTCAGCTGACTAGTCAGGCCCAAGGGCCAAAAGTGGGTCAGGACTTTCTAGGTGAGTGTGACTGACATGAGCCAGTGAGCCAATAAATGACAGAGCAGAGTCCAAGGAATGATCTAGAAAAGAGGGAGGGGGAGTCAGGCAGGAGCCGACAGTGGCAGCAGAACCCTGTGCTCTGCCCTTGGTCATTAAAGTCATTCTCCCTCTGCTGAGGGCAGGAGACCGCATGTACAAATGCAGAAGGGGTGAGTGAAGGAAAGAGAAAGGCATGGATTTGCCACAGTTGTGGCCCTTGTGGGCCATTTATATTTGTTAGGTACGAGAGAAATGTAAAATGGAAGTTAAACCCTGGCTGGTGTGGCTCAGTGGATTGAGCATGGAGCTACAAACCAAAGGGTTGCTGGTTCAATTCCCAATCAGGGCACATGCCTGGGTTGCTGGCCAGGTCCCCATAGGAGGCATGTGAGAGGCAACCACACATTGATGTTTCTCTTCCTCTCCTTCTCCCTCCCTTCCCCTCTCTAATAACAAATAAATACAATCTTTAAACAAATAAAAAATTGAAGCCAAAAGATTTTTAAAAAAGAAGTTAACATTCTCCTATAAGTCACAATTATTGTTAAAACCTCAAGGACTAAGACCAATTGTAGGAAGCAATGTTTCTCTAGAGATCAGCAAAGAGTCTAAGTAAGACATGGTTCTCATCTCCGAGGTGGGGAGGAGGTGGGCAGGGATTCTGTCTCCTGTGGTCTGAATTCCAGGGACTCCGCATTTAGTTTCCAGTCTCTAAAGAGATTTTGGATCATTCATTCATTCATTCATTGACTCCTCTCTCTTCCATGAAAGATGAGTTGAGTGCTGGTCCCTGAGCTGGTTGCAGGTGTGGAGTGAGGAGTGAGAGGCAAAGTCCTTCCCTTCTTATCTGTGGGAGTGACACCAACACATCAGAAAGCAAAGAAGGGATTTCAGTCCAGGGCAGGGAGGTGTGGATGGGCCACCTGAGGGGGAGGCCTGGGCATTCCCAGCACTGACTGATTGTTGCTGCGGGTTCTTTGGTTATGGAATAAAAACAGGTCAATTCTGCATTTCCTTTTACACCTCGGTGCAGAATGTTTAATTCTGAGCTAAGTATGCCTAAGAAGAATGGATCTGAGCCAGTGGTTAGTCTGTAGATCCCCTAGTGAGGCCCCTGGGGTGGAGAAGGGAAGGGACTGTGGCTGCAGACAGACCCTCAGGGACTCGGATCAGCGGCTGCTCATGGTCTGTTGGGGCTGGACTGAGACTGGTCTCTCTCTGCTGAGTTCCTCCTGCCAGACTGCCCCTTCTCTCTGTGGTGAGTGTATGCAGGGCTGGAATCTGGGGAGGGAGCTCTGATCTTAGGAAGTTTGTCTCCACTGTGTGTGTCCTGCACTAAATGCTCAGCCCCACCCTGGGACGTGATGCAGAAGGGGTTGTCATACACACTTTCCTCCTGTACCAGGCATAGTCTGCAATTTTCAGGCACACTGTGGACAAGGATAAGCACACCCTCCCCTTCAGCAGCATTGGGTGGCACTGAATCAATAGTGAGCTGGGCAGTGCTGGGCAGGCTCTAGAAGGTTAACAGTGAGACTAGGAGGAAAGGAGAAATTGATCAATATTTGGGTCTATGTGTTAGGAGGGAAAGATGAGGTCCTCGGTTCTGAGCAAATCTTTTCATCTCAGCCTTGTTCTGTGTGTGTGTGTGAGTGTGTCTCCCATGGCCAAGTTCAGCAGCATGGCCACCATTACTTCAGCATCTCTGAACCCATTGCTTCCTCTGTTTCCAATGCTCTTCCCCAGGTGCTCTACCTGGCTACCCACTCACTGCCCTCAGACCCCTGCTGACACTCAGGGGCATCCTTGAAAGACTTCTCTCTTGACCACTTTTTCTAGAGACCCTGTCTTCACTTTCTGACCTGTGCTGGCTCTTTGGCTTTGGTGGCACCTGTGGGTACCTGACCTCACACCTAGATCTTTCCTTGTCTGTCTCCTCCCCACAGAACATGAGCACCATGTGGGCAGGGGCTTGTTTGACCCTGTTGCACCCCCAGTGCCTGGAACAGGCTGCAAGCACCTGTGGGGCAATGAGTGAGTGGTGAATGACCCTCCCTGAATGACCCTCCTGGGGTGTACCTGCTTATTTCTGATGGTGATAAAGAAAGTTTACTGTCTCTGGTTAAGTTTTTCTGGTATCACACTGATGTAAATTGTTCCTTTTATCACCTGTTTTCAGAAATCACTGCTCAGTGATGACAAACTTGTAAATCCTTCTGTAATAGAGGTTTTCCTTCCCCTCACTTTTCCAGGTCATGAGATTTCCCTGTTGCTGAGCACCCTCCCCCATCCTACTCTGCTCCGCTCTCCTCTCCCCTCAGGTCCAAACAGAAGCCCTCTGTGCCCTCTCAGAGCCCTGTCCTCCCCAGGGGACCCAGTTAGTCTCTGTCCCCATCCTCCCATCCACACCCAGGGATTGGCCCTGCTTACTGGCAGGAGCCCCTGGCAGGCAAGGGGACACGGCCTCTGTGGGCAGGGGCTGAGGGGGATTCCGTGGTGTCTGCTGTCTGCTCTGTTTCTCCCTCTGTGACAGGAGCTTGGATTCAAGAAGTGCTCAGGAGCCCCACTGTTCAGATGGGTTAGAGCTGCTGTCCCTCCTCCCTGTGGGTAGATCTTCCAGGGAAGGAGCACCCAGGCAGTCAGTAAACTGGGGGGGTGAGAGACTGTGCCCAGTACCTCCTTCTCCTTCCCCCAGTTCTGCCTCTCCTCTCCCCTCCTTCCTGTTGCCCACATTCATTGACAAGGTTGATGGGGACTCATATCCTGAGAGACTGTCTCTCACTCACCCTGGTGTTGGCCTCTGTTGTGTCCTGGTTTTGGGTCTCTCAGCACAACACAGACAGCTACAGGGTCCCCAAAAGCAAGTGACTATATCGGTTTGTGACACAGAAACCCAGCTGGGCACTGGGTCTTCCCCACCTTCTCTAATGCTCTGGGGACACTGGGTTTCCCCTCAGCAGGAAGGTCACAGAGGTGACACTGGGGAGAGAAGTGGTCAAGTGGGTGAGAACTGGGGAGAGGGACCCCCCTCCTATCTCCCTGGGGCTCTAGCCTGGGCACAGCCTCCAGGGACAGAAGGTCAGGACCTGGGGGTCCCAGCAGGACTAGTCCCTAGAGGTGTGAAGTGCAACTCTGTGTGTCCTGGGAGGAGAGGTTGTGGGGGTGGGTCAGCTGGGCTGTGGGACACTGGTCCTGACTCCCTCTGCAGCCAGGAGGCTCAGTCCTGCCTGATGCTGACATCACCTTGGATCTGGGTCAGGCGTTCTGGGTCAGGGGTTCTGGGTCTGGTCAGGACCCTGTGTGAGAAGAGCAGGTGGTGCCAGCAGAGCCCACAGCAGGGAGTGGAGCTGCTCACAGCTGAGAGGTGAGGGTGGGTGTGGTCAGTGTCCTGGTCCTGAAGGAGCTTGTCCCTCACACCTGTGCACACCTGTCCTCCTGACTTCCTGAAGGTCCAGGACGGAGGTGCAGGGGAGAGCCATCAATGGTGCCAGTGTCTGTGTGTCTTCCAGTGTCCCGTCCATCTGGTCTTCAGTTTCTGCTTCATTGCTTTGCTTCTGTCCCTGTGAGCATTCCCTGAGCATTTCCTCTGTGCCAGCAGTGGGCTTGGCCTGGGGTCACCACAGAGACAGGCCTGGGTGAGTTGAATCCTTGGAGCAGGGAGCCAGGCACTTAGTCAGCAGCTACAGGAGGGACTAGTGAGTGATAATCGTGAGGGAGAGAGAAGGGCAGCACCTAGTGTGCTGGGAGCATATGTAGACTCTTCCGGGAGCGTCCCCTCTGTGTTATAGGCAAGACAGTGGCCTGACCCTCAGGGGCAGGGAGATTCCCTGAGGCTGGAGCACGGTCACCCTCTGAGAGGTCCCCCCTGAGTGCAGCACTCGGTCGTGTGTGGGCAGTGCCAACAACTAATGTTCAGCCAGGCGCAATGGGGTCATGATAAACTGGAACAGAGTCAGGTTTTCCCGGTGATAACATCCCCCTGGTTGTGTCTTTCTCCTGTGGAATAGGAACAAGTGGCCTTCCCACAGTCCCTTCTCATGGCGTCCACCCTGCTGCAGCTCCTGGGAGCAGCATCCCGAGATCCCATCTGAGGTCCTGAGGACATGCAACCAGGGCTTGTGTGCTGGGAGCTGGGAGCTGTGTCTGCTTTGTTTTCATTGTTCACAAGGAGCTTTACTAACAAGAAGAGGTGGAGGGGGCTGCTGGGTGTGTGGAAGGGCCACTGTCTCCCTCCCTTGGAGGCCGGAGGGTGTTGTGGACGTCACTGCAGGAACTGACCTCAGGGTCAGCAGGACCAAGTCCAGGCTGCCCACAGGCAGTTCATGGTGGAGGAAGATGATGAACGTGGCCTGGAGAGGGGTGGTAGACAGAACAAGGGCCCCTAAAGTCCACATCCTCATCCCTAGAATCTGTGAATATGTTGCTTGATAAGAGAAACTTACAGCTGAAAGATCATGTGATTGGGAATTTAACGTTGTTCATCATTGAGCCTATGGAAATCACAAGGGTCCTGTCCTCATAAGGGACAGAGGAGGCAGGAGAGGCAGAGACCTGGAGGGAGGTGTGGTGGGGGCAGCAGAGCGCAGGGGCTTCAAGATGCTGCACTGCAGGCTCTGAAGATGGAGGTGGGGCCACAAGCCACACAATGCAGGTGCCTCTAACAGTTTGAAAAGGTGAGGACACCAGGAAGAATCTCCAGAAAAAACCAACCACGTCCACATTGTGAGTTGTGCTGTGTGACTCAGCTAAGTGTGTGGTGATTGGCTGCAGCAGCTGCAGGAAACCTGCAAGAGGCATCACCTTGTCTAACCCAAGCTTGTGTGCACTGGGTCAGGGAGAGGGTCAGAGCTCCATTGTGATGCGAACCTTCGATGGTTTGTTACTCTGTCTCATCTCATGACAGATGATGCTCTGGCAACAGAAATGTCCTGCTGACCTTTGATTCTGTGTCTCTGTGTTGGGCCAGCTTTGTTGTGTGAACATGGGCACACTGACCTGAGTGGACCTATATGGGAACAGCACCCATCCTGGGCCCTCAGGGAAGGACTGAGAGCTGCAGGCCCAGATGGGCAGAGGGGGCTGCAGGTGAGGCTTGTGTGGGAGGAGCTGGGCCAGGTGCAGGAGGAGACACTTGGTCCTGTCTCCATGGGGTCCTGGGTGAGAGTTTGTTCGAGCAACAGCTGGACGCTCAGTTGTGGAAAGGACTCTGTGTCAGTGAGATCCAGGTGCAGTAGGAGAGAGGGGACTGATGGGAAGTGGGGGCTGAAGTCATGGACAGGCCAAGGAGGGGCTGCTCAGGGCAGGAGTCCTGGGTCCTCCCCACCTTGGTTACTCTGACAGCCTCTCTGTGTCCCCCAGATGTGAAGATGGCCTGAGGGCTGGCCTTGGGTGAAAGCACAAACTCATGGACAGAACTCAGGTCCAGGTGAGAAAGGAGGAAGGACACGGGACTCTGGGAGACTCAGAAGGGGCTATGCATAGGAATATGCCCTACCCATGGGTGCAGTCCATGACCCCACAGAAGGATCGTTGCTCATCTTTGTGAGAACATGAGATGACCCCTATTGGGTGCTCCCGAGACACAGGACACAGGTGCAAAGGGACAAACCCTGGAAGTATTTATGGCCTGGTCCTCGGGGCCGTGTGAGGACAGCCCAGGGCTCTCCTGGTTGGTTGCAGTTCCTCTCATGTCTGTGATTCTTCTATTTTATTTTTTATTGGCTGATTTGAGAGAGAGAGGAAGGGAGGGAGAGAGATAGACAGATAGGTAGATAGATATATAGATAGATAGAAACATCGATTTCTTCTTCCACCCATCCATGCATTGCTTGGTTGATTCCTGTATGTGTGCCAACCGGAGATTGGACCCATCTCCCTGGCACATTGGGACATTGTTGCAACAAACTATGCAACACGGGCAGGGCTTGCACAGGGCTTCTGCTTTAGCAGGCACCTCCCACCTCATTTCCACACCCACACACTCTTGCCTCTCCCAGGAAACGGAATAAGGGGCCTGGGGTACCTTAGAGATGTTTTCCCTACATGACCCTGGAGAGGACGACCCAGAGTTTCAGGTGAATTTGTACTAGAAGGTGTTCCTTCTCATAGAAAAAGAGGAAACGAGAGGAAGGTCCCCTTTATTTGGATCACATAGGTGGTCCATCAGGGTCAGGGTAGCCTGTCAGGACCTTAGGAATTGGGAGGTACCCCCACCTCGGCCCCAGGTCCCTGAATATCCTCCTGGCTCAGGGCTGGTTCTCTGGCTCAAGCTGCAGGTCCTGACCGCCCCCCCACCCCGGGTGTGGGTCTCAGGCTGTCCCTCCCCACAGCCCTGGAGGATCAGGACCTGGAGGAACTAGGAAGCCCCGTCGGCTGTGGGGCTGATGCGGCAGTACACGTCTGTGCTCGGGTGCAGCAAGTCCTGTGAGGGAAGGAGAGGCCCCTGAGCCCTGATGCACTTGTCCTCAGAACAAGTGCAGCATTTCCCAGGTGCGCTGGGGCCTGCCTGTGCTGGGGGTGCCTGTCCCCGGGAACCTCCCTCTCCCCACCCTCGGTTTGCACATTATGCTGCTGTTTCCTGAACATGGAGCACAGCCAGGCTTGGGCTGGGGCAGGTCCTGGGCCTCTGTGACCTGCAGGACAGCATGTTCGTCACCCACACTCACGTCTTAGATGGGGCTGGCTGTCCTGGTGCCGGGGAGGAGGCCCTGTGCAGGGGGTAGAGAGAGGGCATCAGGGGACAGGGCAGGAGGCCATTTCTGCACAGGAGTGACAACTCTGCCTCCTGAGCAGCTGTCCCCACACCTACCTGTCACCCTGTACCCCAGTTTCAGTCCACACTGCACCCCCCTTGCCCTTGTTAACCTGGGGACCCTGTCTGGTGCTCTCAGTGCCTGCTCTGCCCCTTGCTGGACCCCAGGGTTCCCCTCAGGCTGCCCCAGGGAACCAGGGCAGACTCAGGACTGGGTGGGGGTCTGTCCTTGACGTGGGTACCCCCTCCCTGCCAGGGCGGGGTGGGCCTTGTGCTGGCTGCTCTGGGGATGGGGTCTGTGCTGCATGGAGAGTTTGGATGGTGCCCTTGCCCTGAGCCTGCACAGCCAGGGGCCTGGGTGGAGAGATGGGGAGGGGACAGACTCACTGGGGAGGTGGAGGCTCCAGAGGGACCCTGGCCTGGGGGCAGAGACAAGGGTTAGCACCTACGGGTGAGGATGCTTCACCCATAGTCCTGGAGGGGGTGGGTCTTTGGCTCCCAGACAACCAGGGGTGACAGAGCATCTCCCAGAAACAGACCCTCTGGCCATTTTCAGGTTCAGTGAGGGAGGTGGTGACACGACACAGCCCTACAGGTCAGGGGTGACAGGCGATCAGGGACCCTTGTGCTGAGAGATTGTTGAGAGCCCCACCATGAAGCCCAGGGAGGGGTCAGAGCCCGAGGGGGACAGGCAGGAGAGGACACTGTGGGAAGGTCAGGGGTCCAGCCTCTCCCAGGCTGAACAGACATTCACCAAGGGTGGGTGCTGGGGGTCGGTGCTCTGTGAGGCCTCGTGGTTCACTGGACCTAGGAGAGGTCAGACTTACTGGTGAGGGGAGGAGGAAGAGCTTTGGTGTCACAAAAGGGGAGAAGGAGGGTCTCCATTTCCATCAGAGGGTGGGGACCTCTCTCCACTGTTTTGGAGGGGGAGGGCCCAGGAGAGGGAAACTGAGGCAAGGCCTAAAGAATCCATGGCTGAGCTGGGCCCACAGGGGAAGGACCCACAGGTAGGTTGGGTTCGACAGGCAGTTAATGAAGAAGGGACTGAAGACCCAGGACAGGAACCACTCTGAGGGTCTGACTTTGTGGGAAGGTCAAGGCCTCAGAGGGAAGCAGGGCCAGTGGCTTGTGCAAGACACTGGGGACCCCAGGCCTGCTGCCTCTGGATGGATGTGGTACCTGCTGGGGCCAGACCCGCCCCTCAGGCCCAGGAGCTGAACTGTGACAGGGGCCTGTCCTCTGTCTCCATCTGCCTGCACTGGAGGCCAAAACCACAGCACAGGGTCTGCTGTCCTGTCCAGGCCCAGGTCTCCTGTCTCACACATCAGGGTTGTGGTTCCCAACTCGGCCATGTGGGGGCTCCTGAGCCCACCCAGCCTGTGCAGGCTCTGCTACCCTCAGCTGTGTGACCTTGGCCAGGACGCCCTTCAGATCCTGGGGCAGCAGATCCCCCTCACAGGGTGGGTGGATTTAGAGAAACAGCAACAGGTGCCCCACTGAGCAATTACTCCCTGCCAGCCCTGGGCAGGTGTGAGGAGTGAACCGGGACCACCCTGGGGGGACAGTTCCTTGGTTGTGACTCATTTATAGAGGAGGAAGCTGTTGAGAAAACTGCCCTGGTCAGCAGCTGGTGCAGGAGGAGCTGGAGAAAGTGAGTTAGGAATGTCCTTGGGGAAGTTGGGAGACCACAGAGAGCCAGCCCAGCATCAGGGGTGGGTGTCCTTCTCCTGGCCTGGGATCAGCGGGGGTCAGCAGTGTGTCAGCCTGGGGTGGGCAGGATTAGGGTGAAGGAAATGCCATCTTACCTTCTAGATCTCCTGTGGTACAGGAAACACCCCAGGGAGGTCCCCAGAGCCAGGACGAGGACCCCAATCACGATGCCAGCGATGGTCCACACGTGGTAGCCAGTGTCGTCATACACTGTTGAAAGGAGAAGGGCAGAAGGGAGGGTTGAAGCCCAAGTCCACTCAGGGGAAACCACAAGGGGCCTTGCAGGGGGGAGGCCTGCTTAGAAAGAAAGAAGCTGTCACCGTCTGTGTGTGGTTTTGGAGTGTTGTCATTCTACTGTCTTTGTGAAAAAAGGCCTTTAGAAACCATGGCGGTCCTGGGTCCACAGGGGAAGGGCCACAGGCAGATGGGGGTGGAGAAGCAGTGACCAGGAAAGGCACTGAGGACCCAGGACAGGAACCTCCATGATGGTTTGACTTCGTGTGAAGGTCAAGGTCTCACTTGATCCCCTGCCCTGGGTTGCATCCTCTCATTTCACACACTGGAACCTTCCATCGGCTCTAACTGTGCATGTGCTCTCACACCTGCCACTCCCTTGTCCTGTTCACTGTCCTCCTGACTCCTCTCCCCTCTCTCCTTGTGTCCCTTCCCTCTGTTTCCTCTTCTCCAGCCCTGATGACTATCTCAGAGGGCAGGCCCTGACCTGTCCACTCAGTGCTGATTCGTGGTGAGGATGCACCGACTGTGTTCAGTGGCCCAGGAAGGGTGGGAATCCCTGTCCGTTATCTGGTCCTTCCATTCCCATGAGGGGTGGGTGTCACCCTCACGGAGCATGGACAGAATATAGATGGGAAGTGCTTAAAAACCGCTGGAGGTCACAGATGAGGTGAATGTAAACAACATTTTCACCCAGTTCTGCTGGACTGACAGCTGATGACAACAATGTTCATACAAATAACACTATCTGACAGCACTGACTGAGCTCTGCCTGTGAGTGAGCCTAAGGGCTTTAATCTCACTAAATCTCATAGTAAACATCCTCACAACTGTCCTATAATCCAGCTGTTTTATTCCAGTTTATAGACGAGGAAACTGAGGCTCAGGTGGGTGAAAGTCAGCCCGAGGTCAGCCAGCTCGTGCACATAGAACCCAGACTAAGATGAGATCAGTCTAATATGGGTTCTTCCTCTTGTTGCTCTATAGACTTTCACTGGGTTACCCATTCCTGAAGGCTTTCTCCACCTCATTCCCCTGCCTGTGAGATACATGGAGGGGCAGGTGGGAGAGGTCAAGGGTCACTTACATTGTATACGCAATCTGAGGGGTTCACTTTTGCTGGTGCTGCCGGGGTTGGAGACCTCACACTGATAAACCCCAGCATCGTACCACATGAAGACGGGCTCTATGGTGAGGGTGCTGTTGTCCCGGGACAGCTTCATCCTCTCTGTGAGCAGGAGTCTCTGGTCATTGAAGAACCACCAGATGGAGACCCCAGTGTCATTTGTGAGGCAGGTCAAGACTATGGTGTCCATTTGCTCTGTGATGGTGGTGCTCCTGGCTCGGATGGAGGGCTTCTGCACATGCTCTGCGGAGAAACGAGAAGGACACTGACTGAGAGTGGGCTCCTTTCTCAGAGTCTCAGCCAGTCACAGTCTCCAGGGAGCTCTGATATGGTCACCAGAGGATGGCCCTGACCTCTGAAGGAGGACCAGCGTCTTTGTTCAGGTGACAATATATAAGGAGAGGGCTATATCTCTCCCTTTGATACGAGATCACCCCAGGATGTCTGTGACCTGTCCCCCTGCACCCCTGTAGAATGAGCACTAGAAGGCTTTTCTCAGTCCATGTGTCCAGCATCTCAGCCTCAGGTGGAATTTTTCACCCATCGACTTTCCTGTGACTCTTTCCTGTAGTTTTGTCAGACTTTCTATGTGATCAAACCCTCTCTCTGTATGATGGCTTTACCTAGACAAGGGAAGGCTTTTCCTGTTTGTTAAATAATTTAGAGGACAATGAGGACAGCCCAGTCAGTCTTCCTGACCTTAGGACCTCAATAAATTCCAATCCAAAGGCTTTCTCAGTGTGAAGAGGACTTTTACTTCCTGGCCTGTGGAGTGAATATCACAGAGAAGAGAAACCTCTAGAGAGAAGCAGTCACAGTTTAACACGGGCTGGGACTCTCAGCCTTCTCTGTAAACTTCAAACTTTGTGGCACTGCTCCTTTTGTCCCATGAAGGAACTTCATGGAGGAATCTACCCATCTGTCAGGTAAGTACCATTGCTCACTGCTCTCCTCTGGAACATCATGCATGTTGGTGTCACACAGTGTTACACAGATGGTGACCTCAGAGTCAGGACACGGTTCAGAGGTGCCTACACTGTGGCTGTTTCCATGCAGCCTTGCTGGAGGGAGGCTCTGTAGTCGCACGTTTTGGCCCAGTTGAGGACAGGCCACCCATGCAACTCCTCCAGGGCCCTGTCCCAGCACAGGGGGCAGCAGGGTCAGGCACCAGGTGAGCCTGGAACAGAGAAGAGAGCAAGGGTCTGTCCTGCTCACCCTCCTTGGAGCGGGTTTCACCCTTTCATTTGGGGAGAAAGAGGTGAGCTTGACTCGAAGTCTCGTATGTTCTCTATATGACATGGAGTGGGTCACAGAAAAGAAGGAGGTGAGAGAAGGAATGTGTTAGTGACAGAAAAAGCAACTTGACCATGAGGCCCCTTGTGTTTCCCCCTCTGTGGAGCCCCCTCCACTATGTGGTACTTTTGTGGGGCTGAGAGAACCCCCTTCCTCACTTCCAAGACTGAACCCCAGCTCTGCCATGAGAAATCAGAAGAGCAAGGGGAGGAGAGAGACGACAGAGATGTGGGGGAGGGTTCAGGGGAAGGATTTGTGATTTGCTGTGTCCATGGCCACAGGATGGAGACAGCATCCAGGCTCTTTTCTGAAAACCAGACTAACCTCCTCCCCAGAGCTCAGTGCCGATGGCCCAGGAGGTACTTACCAGTCACTGTGATGGTCCTGACTGTGGTCCTGTTATAGCCAGTGACAGAGTTATGGGTGATGCAGGTATAGGACCCACTGTCACTTGCAGTGATGCTGGGGATAAAGAGCTCACATGTGGGTGGCTGGGGTCTCCATTAATAAGGCAAGAATACTGTGCAGGTGGGTTAGAGGCTGCATGGCAGGAGAGGTTGAGGTTTTCCCCTGGTGGGTAATGGGAGTCTGAGGGGGAAATGGAGGGGGTGTCTGGGCCATCTGGAGCAAACAGAGCAAAGCCACACATGATGTCACCAGAGGGAAGAGAAAGCTCCTGGCCTGTGTAAGGGCCCCAGTGTCCCTCTGAGATGGGCCCCATCCTTGTTGTGAAAGGTCCCAACACAACCCCTATGTTCACTGAGCTGAGTCTGAGACATTAACCTGTTGTCCCACCACAGGGTGTTGACTGGGAGCCTTTCAAGACAGGGGCCGCCCATCCCATCCTAGTCTTGGCTCAGGGCTGCACCTGCCCGGGTTTTTCTGGGACAGGGAGTCATGGCCACTGTTGGTGTCCTGGGTGAGGGTTTGTGTATTCGTGACAGGGATAGTTGTATCCTGGCCTCTGATGTTTGGATTTGGGCGGCAGCCTGGAATAGGCAGGAACGGAAGTTACTCACAGAGAACATTCAGGCTGAAGGGGTCACTTTGGCTGGCACTTTGCGCAGAAAGCATACACAGGAGGTCAGAAGAAAGTCTGGTGGTGAGTTCTTGCCTAAGGCTGGAGGACCTTGAGGTGGGCTGTGTACCCTGTAGTTTATTGGTGATTGACATGAGACAGTGACCCCAGAAAGGGTAGAGAAGAGCCCAGGAATGATTGAGACAAGGGTGAGGGACACAGAGCTGGCTTAGGCAGCAGAACCAGGCTCTCTGTCCTCAGTCTTTACTGTCCTGTCTCCCACTGCAATGGGCAGGGCCCTTCCTCAAACACTCAGACGACAGCAACTACAGAAGGGGGGACTTGTGGGAAGTGGGGAGCTGGAACTTGCTGAAAATATGGCCCTTATGGGACCATGGGACTATGATGGTCCTGTAGGACCATCACAGTGACTGGTGAGTGCCTCCTGGACCATCGGCACTGAGCTCTGGGGTGGAGGTTGGTCTGGTTTTCAGAAAACACCTGAATGTTATCTCCATCCTGTGGCCATGGACACAGCAAATTGTGTTTGGCATTACGAGACAGAAATTTAAGTTAAATTATGAAAGAATATGTGAAAATCATATTAATGCCCCAAAGATCTAAGGCCAGTCTCTGGAGGAATCTCTCTGTCTAGAGAGCACTTTGAAGGTCACAGACCAAGTTCTGAGTCCAACCAGGACACACTGTGACCAAAAGAAGATGCTATAATGAGTATGAAGTCAGTGTCTCCCTGGGGAGAGAGAGACTGTGAGTCCTGCTAAGGGGACAGAGTGACCAGAGGGCACGGGTTGGCATCTCTGTTGTATAAAGGGAGGGATGACAGCAAACTGGTAGAAAAGATTCGTGTCATGTTAGTACATGTAGGAAGAAGATCCCTGTCATCAGTTTGTGTGGACAGTCAGGCTAGTGGGAGGAGCCCCCACCTAACCCAGGAAACAGAACTGAGCTTTGATCAAATTCATTCAAGTTGGACAGCGTCTAAGAGAAAGGACAGAGGCTGGTGCACCTCCCTGTGTGAGAGGGTCCCACCCCATGGCAAAGGTGTCATGAGGACATGTGTGTGACATAGGCTGTGAACCAGTCAGATGGTGCAGGGTCACCAGCCCACCTTGGGAATGTCTCCAGGTCCCTGGGAGGAATAGGAGCCTCACACCACGTGGATGTGAGTCACGAGTCAGGGGTGAAATGATCCTGTGAGCTTTTGGGGACTTAGGCCTGTCCTTCTGCCTTTGACTCCCTGGCTGAGTCACACAGAGAGTAGATCAATGGTTTACATGTCCCTGTCAGGTGGCCTGTTCCTGTTCTTGGCATGAGGGAGGGAGGGGCCTTGGATGGGGGCACAGCAGAGGCTCTTTCTCCTGGTGACCTGGGAACCTGGCTCCCGATGGAGCCGGGGCTGCTGCTCTGACTGACTTCTGTGTCTTTTCCTGTTGCCCAGGGAGGTGGGCCTGGGCACAGGTGTTAACAGGAGAATCTAGGGAGCCTGCAGGGTGGAGGAGGCAGAGCAGAGCAGGGCAGTGCAGATGGAGTGAAGGAGGAGGCAGATGAGAGGCTTGGAAGGAGCAGAGAGAGCCAGAAATGTCCTTGGTAATGAGCAGTGGGGGTTACAGGTGAGTTTAAGAACTCCAGGGTCCTGGCCCTTTAGGATAGGTTGGAAGATCATCCCAGAAACTGCAAGGCTGTGGGTTTGATTCCCAGTCGGGCACATGCCTACATTGTGGGTTCAGTCCCTGGTTGTGGTGCGTGAAAAAGGCAACTGATTGATGTTTCCCTTCCACTTTCTCTCCCTCTGGTCCCTCTGTCTCCAAAATCAATCAGCATGTCCTCAGTTGAGTATAAAATAAACAAACAAAAACACTAGAACCAAGAGCCGGCAGGACCTGTGCAGCACAGGAAACTCTCCCATGGCTGAATAGCCCCATAGTCACTGTGGGACTTGGCTCCTGAGGGGGCTTCCGGGGCAGGTGGTCAGAGGGATAGTACGTGGGTCTCAGCTCCTAGAGAGACAAGGAATAGGTGTGACCAAAACCTCTTAGGGCTCTGCATCCAGCTTCCAGTCTCTGTAGAGATTATGAACCATTCATTCAATCATTCATTCATTCACTCATTCATTCATTCTTTTATTCAGCATCATTCTTTTTCTCTTCCATGAAAAAGCCATTGAGTGCTGGTCCCTGAGCGGGTTGCAGGTGTGGAGTGAGGAGCGAGAGGCAAAGTCCTTCCCTTCATATCCAGTGGGAGTGACAGCAACACATCAGGAAGCAAAGAAGGGACTTCAAGTCCAGGGCAGAGAGGTGTGGATCAGCTACGTGAGGGGGAGGCCTGGGAGTCCCTAGCACTGAGTCTGATTGTCACTGCAGATAATTTGGTTCTGGAGTGAAAATTAATTAATTGTCTATATGCTATCACTTTGAAGACCAGAAACTCTGCCTTGAGCAAGGATGCCTAAGAAGAAAGGACCTGAACGGATGACTGAGCTCGGTCTCCACAGACACCTAAGAAGACCCCAGGGACAGGAGCGAATAGGGCTGTGGCTGTACAAGGACAACCACTAGCTGTGTCTGATCTGCTGCTCACGCTCTGTGTGACCCTGATCCAATGACTGCATCACAGTGTGCCTCAGTTTCTCTGAATAAAAATCTGGTATATGATTAATGGACTCCTGGTTATAAATGTTGTCTATGAATTTACTTGAAAACGTTCCTAAATACCTGACCAAAACTAAGTACAGAGGAACTGCCCATACAAGTGACAACTCCCAATATGTGCCTCAAAGGCAGCGAATCCCTGGGCTGGTTCCTGGTGGAGGAGCAGCTGTCAGGAACACACTTCCTGCTCCTCCCTGGAGGCGCTGACCATCCACTGGAGTCTCCTGTGTCCTCCAGGGCATTCAGCCAATGGTTCTGGGAGCTTGTCTACTTGTGCCCTCCACACACTGTCTCAGGTGAAGGATGAGGCTCCATTGCTGCCCTAATGTGGGTCTTGGGGCTGAGCCCTGGCTGGTGACCAGCTCAGGAGCCTTGGGCATGGAGCTTCCCAGACAGCCCAACCCACCCTGACACAGGCTGCCCAGGACCCCTGGAGTCAGCATGTTTGGGACAGGGGTCTAGGGAGGGGCTCCTGGGCTGAGCTTCTCTGTGAGGATTTGGGGGACCGTCAGTCCAGGCACTGACTGAGCCCTGCAGGGTCTTTCTCAGGATCAAGGTCATGTGGAGGGTCCAGGGAGCTGGACTGAGTTTGGTTTCCCTCTGCTGACTTACTCCCATCAGATTGGTCTTTCTCTCTGCAGTGAATGTATGCAGGGCTGGAATCTGGGGAGGGAACTCTGATCTGTGGAAGTTTGTCTCCACTGTGTGTGTCCTGCTCTAAATGCCCAACCCACCCTGGGACCTGAAGCAGAGGGGGATGGAGGCAGAGTCCAGGGTGTGAGACCTGTGTGTGAGTAGAATTCACCCCACCCAACACCAAGAGGTCAAGGAGCAATCACTCACTGTACACACGGAGCTGTCCAGTTGCTTCTTCATTCTGAAAATCTTTCCTTACAGTGTGTACGGTGTAGTATCCTGTGTCATTCAGGGTGAGCTTCTGGAACAGCAGGGATCCATTGGAATATATTGTTTCTCGACCGCTGTGTGCAGGTCCGGGTAGAATTCTTGCAAGTGTTATTATATATGTTGCAATTTGATGGTTGCTGTCTACCCTTTCCCCTTTGTACCAGGAATAGCTTACAAGATTCTCAGGCAGATTGAGGACAAGGAGAAGCACATCCTTCCCTTCCGCAGCATTGATTGATGCAACAGTGAGTCGGGCAGTGCTGGGCGGGCTCCACAAGGTTAACAGTGAGACTAAGAGGGAAGAGAGAAATTGACCAATATTTGGGTCTATGTGTTGGGAGGGAAAGATGAGGCCCTAGGTCCTGAGCAAATTTGTTCATCTCTCAGCCTTGTTCTGTGTATGTGTGTGTGTTTGTGTGTGTGGCTGAGTGTATATGAGTGTGTGTGAATGTGTCTCCCATGGTCAAGGTCAGCAGCATGGCCACCATTACTGGAGGGCCTCTGAACCTGAGAGCCCTGAGCTCCCCAGGAGTCCCCAGCCACTCTCTGCCTCTGATCCCCCCATCCACCCCCAGGTAACTCTGGTGCCTCACCAGCCAGCAGGAACTCCTTCCACAAGACAAATCCTCTGTGGGCAGGGGCTGAGGGGGTCTCCATGGCACCTGCTGGCTGCTCTGTCTCTCCCTCTCTGAGATGAGCTTGGATCCAGAATTGCTCACAGGCACTGGGGTTCTGCTGTGTGGGATCTGTGTCCCTCCTCCCCTAGTGCTGAGCCTCCTCCTGTGTCAAGATCACTTCCTGGGTCACGTGGGCTGGGGTGGGGTTCTTGCCCAGAATCCTCTCTCCCTCCCCTCATTCTTGCCTCCCCTGTCCCTTTCTTCCCTTTTCCTTTCCTCTGCATTTCAGTTCCCTGTAACTGCTGAGTCTGCTGCCTTTTCCAGCAGTGACTCCTCCCCATACACATGTACACACACACACACACACACACACACACACACACACACACACCTGGTTTGTGTCCAATGCTGTTAGACAGACAGGAGCAGAGTGGGATGATAGGGTGGGTACACAAGGTCCCCAGGGTGGAAATCCCTGGGAACCTGGCAACAGGCAACCCTGGGCAGGGGCCTTGCTCCCAGGGGGACCTTTCCTCCCCTAGCACATCCCTGGTCATGTGGTTAGAACCCCTGACCTTTCATATGATTGGTCATGTGGTTGCGGACCCTCTCCTGACCTCTGCCTCCCTGACAGGTGGCCAGTCACCCTCTCAGATCCCTTTGAAAGGGAAGAAACAAGGGGGCCAGAGAACAGCCCTTAAGCATTGAGCCCCCAGGACCATGAGGCTCTGACACACATCATACACATCGAGGCCTCACAGGTGTTTCAGCTATAGGCCCAGGAAGGCAGGACACCAGACAGTGGCTCCATGGCCAACATCAGGACCAGCTGCACTGACCAATGACCTCCTGACTTGGTGCTGACCATTCAGTAAAGACCTTGACCCTGAAAGGACACAGGTGGACACTGGATGAATATTCTACTGAAATGCTCCCCTGAGGCCCTCAGACAAATACCCTCAAGGGGGAGGACCCAGTGCAGCTCGCTCTGTTGAGCATGCCCATGCCTTTCTCTGCTTGTTTCCCTCAAGGCTCATATTTTCATTTCATTTCTCATGAGCTCCAAATGCCCTTCAGTAGCTGTCCAGCTAAAGTAGATGGTCGGCCAGGCTGAGACCCAGTGTTGTGGGGCAGGGAAGCCCCTCCCCCACCCCTGTGCACAGTGGGGTGGGTGCCTGCAGATCCTGCTCCAATGCAGATTCTGACTCAGCAGGTGTCTGAGGGGTCCCACCATTCCCATCTGACAAGCTGTGCAGGGTGCTGATCCTGTTGGTCTGCAGAGCACTCTCAGTGGCAAGGCTGATGGGGACCCTGGCCTCTGACCCCTGAGGGGGTGACCCTCCCAGTGAACCCCACTGCTGACCTGTGCTGTGTCCTGGCCGTGGCATTGTCAGCACCATAGAGCAAGTCTCAGGAGTCCCCAAACCTGGGGATTGTTTCTGTTTGTGACTCAGGAGCCCATCTAAGCACCAGGTCTCCCCAGGTTGTCAGATGCTCTGGGGAGGTGGGTGTCCTCCCAGCAGGAAGGTGACAGAGGTGACTCTGGGGTGAGAAAGGGACAAGCTGGGTGATGACTGGTGAGGGGACCCACCCTCTGTCTTCAGGTGTCACCAGCCTGGTTCCTGCTTCCAGGGACAGAGACCAGGACCAGGAGCCTGGTAGGACCCACAGCTCATGGCTGTGAGGGGACAGGTGTCCTGAGTGTCCTGGGAAGAGAGGCCTGTGGTGGGTGGTCAGGTGGCTGTGAGCTCCCTGGTTGTTGAGGGCGATGATTTTAGGGAGACCCCTCTCTGTGTCTGTTGGCTGAGCGTGTGCATGTGCTCCCTGAGCTTTGGGGCCACCTCTGTCCTCTGCCTGGGGACTTACCTGTGGTCATACTGCCTTTCCCGTGGGTGGTGCACAGGGACCCCTGAGAAAGCAGGTGCCCCTAGGCTCCTGGGAGCAGTGAGTGGGACAGAGCAGACACATGGTAGGGACCCAGAAAGGTCTGTGGTATGGAAATCAGGCTCTTTTTCCACCTCCTTCCCAAAGCCAGGGTCATGTGTTCATATTTTGTGTTTTCTATGTGTCTCAATGTCCCCCCTGGAGAGTATAAGGACAGCTGTGGCCAATTCAGGGCTGCAGCAGGCATGCTGGCCAGGTTCCAGTGAGTGGGAGCTGATCCTGAGCCTTGGGTACAGGTGGGCTCTGACCACCAGGCTGAGGGGCGGTGACTGGTGCTGCGACCTGTGTGGCTGGATCGATCAGGTCCCGAGGGCAGGCGATGGGGGATTAAGAAATAAAGAGGCAAAGTCAAAGCAGGGCCGGTGGAGCCCCTTCTCTGGGATGTAGAGGAGGGGACTGTTTATTGGTGAAGTCAGGCTGTATTTACAGAGCAGGCTTCGAAGCAGAAAGTGAGAGACAAACTGCAAGGCTAGGTATATTGTATTTTTCTGAGAACATTTCCCACTCCTTCTTGGTACAGTTATATGGGAAGAGGCCAAGTCTTTCTTTTCTTGCAACAGTCAGTCTTCTGCGGCCTAGGGCAGCTGTGCTGCACACAGGCCTGCATTCCAGCTCCCTCGGCATGCATTATCCTGCTTGGCTCCCCACAGACCAGCCCTGTGGCTGGGGCTCCCAGGCTGCTGAGCTCCACCCCAGGGCAGGATGAGCCCAGGGACAGGAAGATGTTTGTCCAGAAGAGTCCTGGTCCAGAGTCAGGAGTACTGTCCACCCAGGTGGAGCTCTCTGTTGCTGAGGTTTCAAGGAAAGAATGGGTAAGGAGTCTTCTTAGGGTATCAAACACGATGCCAGCTTTGGGATCTGATGCTCAGAATGCCCCATATGCCCCCCATCACACCACTGGGGCATTGCATCCAAGTGATCTGTGTCCCTGTCTGGCATCTTCTTTAGGCCTCCCACAGGGCCCAGGAGCTGGCAGCTGGAGCAGCTCCATGTGGAGACTCTTCCAGGGGCCCCTGTGAACTTCTTTTCAGGGGACGGAAGGTCCCTGTGGGACCCTCAGCCCCTCTGAGATGGAAGCAACCACAGAGCCTGGGTCCTCCTGTCCCATCCTGCACAGGAAGGGCCCCTTGTTCCCCAAGATGCCATGGGCTGGCGAGATGGGTTCAGGGCCCACAGGCAGGTGTCCCCACATACCAGGACCCTTGGTGCAAAGAATTGTCTCCTGACTTCCTTTGTGGTCATGCTGGCCTCCTTCCTCCCTGGTAGTATCTATACCTAGGGTTCAGAGTCCAGAGTCCAGAGTTTGTGCCAGGTCAGGTGGCCCTGAGAAGAGGAAGGACACATTTTGTCCCCAAGGCCCACCCCAGGGAGAGGAGATGTCACTCACTAGGTGGAGGTGGGCAGGGCTGTGATGTTGGGGGAATGAATGGGGGTCTGACTGACCCTGTTAGGAGACCCCTGTCCTCCCTTCTGGCTGTATGAGAGGAAAAGCCCATCCCTGGGGCAGCCGTGGGCACTTGCTAGTTCCTCTTACGCTGACACCCATGCCCCTGTGTCTATAACAACATTCTCTGACCCCCACGTGTGACACAGGGGGACATGCTTCTGCTCTGTGGTTTCCACCATCCATTTAACACGTGTTTATTAAGCACCTATTAGGGTGCAGACAAGTAGAGCTGGATATCCAGCCTGGCTTCTGTCTCATCCTCCCAGACATTGTGGCTGGAGGGAGGCTCCTGCTCAGAGTCCCTGCCTGGGCACAAGGACTGGCCCTCCTCATCTGTCACCAGGGGCTCATCTCAGCTGTCAGCACCTGGCTCCACTTCCTGCTGTCACTGTGGGTTCCTGGCCAACTCGGAGTCCCTTTTGGGTCTGCCCAGAGTCGAGAATGAATGGATGACTGATGAGGACACTGCAATGACAGCCCCAGTCCCCTAAGTGAGGGGGAAGCAAAGGTTCTGTGGTTCAGAGAGGGCCCAGGGGTGCAGGAGGGGTGCTGTCAGCCTACAGGTGTGGGAGTCAAACCCAACACTGTGTCATCACCAACAAAGTCCATTTTGGGTGTTCCTATGTAAGATGTGATGCCATGATGTGTGATTTGGAAATTCAGAGAAGCTTCTATGATATAACATTATTTTTAAAAAGGCTTAATTTTTTTTAGAAAGGGAAAGGAAGGCAGAAAGAGAGGAAGATACACTCATTTCGGGAGAGAAACACTGATTGGCTGCCTCTCACATGCCCCCATCCTGTGACCAGGCCTGCAACCCAGGCCTGTGCCCTGACTGGTAATCAAATCAGTGACCTCTCAGTTCACAAGTCGGCACACAACCCACTGGGCCACACCAGCCAGGGTGATAAATATTCTTTTTTTTTTTTTAAAGATTTTATTCATCCATTTTTACGGAGGGCAGGGAGGGGGTGGAGAGAGAGAGAGAGAGAGAGAGGGAGAAAGAGAGAGAGAAACATCAATGTGCGGTTGCTGGGGGTTATGTCCTGCAACCCAGGAATGTACCCTGGCTGGGAATCGAACCTGGGACACTTTAGTTCCCAGCCCGCGCTCAATCCACTGAGCTATGCCAGCCAGGTCAATAAATATTCTTTTTAATGTAATATTTTTTCCCAATGACAGTAGGGACCCTGCATTCACTGCATTCACTCCTGCTAAGACAGTAAGGACATCAGAGTAGACGGTGTAACGACCCTGCGTGTGTATCTGCCCTGTGTCTCCTCTCCCCCTTGTCTGCAGAATCCCCCTCATCTGCCTGCAGCACAGCCCAGTGCTGTCGCTCTGACCCGAGGTCACACCTGTGATCACCCCAGTCCTGCAGCTGCTGAGCCACAGGCAGATGTCAATTATCACCTCTAAATATGCCTGCAACTGACAGATGGACTTCTGTTGGATTAAAGTTATTTTTTCTTACATCGTGAAGGAGTCTGTTTCTCCCTTCTTCACTCACAGGAGGTGCAGGGTGTGGTTTGGTCAGTTGATGTTGGAGATAGTGCAGGTCAGTGGTTCTCACCCAGGGGCAGTGGTCCCACCTGTTCTCCCCTTTCCCAGGACACACGGCGATGTCAGAGGAAATGCCCTTCACACTCGGGGTGGGGGGTGGAGAGTTCCACTGGCATGTAGTGGTCAGAGGCCTTGGGATGGTGCTTATCTTCCCACAGCACCCAGCCCAGCCCCCAACCAGAATCACCAGCTCCAAAGGTCCCTGTTGTGGAGACAGAGAGCCCTGCTGGGTGTCCTGCCCCCAGTCTTCCCTGGAGGTCGCTCTGGCCCTGCTGTTCCTATACCTTGCTCATGCCAGGGGGCTCCCCTTTTCTCAGTTGCCGTCAGTGTCCGTTTTCCCCCCTCAGAGTGGGTGCGGAGTGCCATCAAAGGTCACTTTGCCTCTCTTATCAACACTATATATTATTTTCTAGTTAACCTGTAAATGTGGTAAAAGGCAATAGTGAGTTTGTGACTCATAAACCCATTTTGCATTCCTGGGGACCAAAGTCAATTTGGTAAATCCTGGTGCATCTCAGGAGTGTTTCCTTTAGGGAATTTTCATCTCTGTTAGTGCAAAGGGCCTGCACTTTTACTCCCTCATTCTCTCCTGGTCTGGTGTTGACATGAAGGTTATGCTTCCCCATTAAAGGAGTTAAGGAGTGTTCTTTACTTTTTTTTTTCCTTCTGGGAAGGTCATCTTAGTTTGAAGTGAGCTCTCCTTTGATTGCAGGAAGGGCTATTTCTCTAGAGACAGGCAGAGGATCTGAGGGTCTCAGCTCCTGCAGGGAAAGAGATAGTGTCCCATGCGGCCAGACTTCCGAGGACTCTGCACTTGGTTTCCTGTGTGTGAAGAGATTTCAGATCATTAATTCATTCCTTCATTCACTGTTCACTCCTCTCTCTTACAGAAAAGAGCAAGTGAGTGCTGGTTCCTGAGCTGGTTGCAGGTGTGGAGTGAGGAGTGAGAGGCAAAGTCCTTCCCTTCATATGCAGTGGGAGTGACACCAACACATCAGGAAGCAAAGAAGGGATTTCAGACCAGGGCAGGGAGGTGTGGATTGGCCACCTGAGGGGGAGGCCTGGACATTCCCAGAACGGAATCTGTTACTGCAGGTACTTTGGTTCTGGAGTGAAAACAGGTTAATTCTCCATTTGACTTCACTCCCCAGACCAGAATCTTTACCTCTGAGCTGAGGACACCCGAGAAGAAAAGATCTGAGCCAGTGGTTGTTCTAGGAATCCACACATACCACATAAGGCCCTTGGGGTAGAGGAGGGAAGGGGCTGTGGCTGCTGACAGACCCCCAGGGACTCGGATCAGCTGCTGCTCATGGTCTGTTGGGGCTGGACTGAGACTGGTCTCTCTCTGCTGAGTTCCTCCCATCAGACTGGCCCTTCTGTCTGTGTTGAATGTGTGCAGGGCTGGAGTGTGGGGAGGGAACTCTTATCTTAGGAGGTTTGTCTCCACTGTGTGTCCTGCACTAAATGCTCAACCCCACCTTGTAACTTGACTCACAGAGGGATGGAGGCTGAGTTCAAGGCAGTGAGTCCTGTGTGCAACTGTAAATTCACCTCACCTGACACGGAGTTCACAGAGGAATCACTCGCGGCACACACGGAGCTGTCCAGTTCCTTCTTCACTCTGAAAATTTTTCTTTATGACTTAATGGTGTAGTGTCCTGTGCCCTCCATGGTGAGCTTCTGGACCAGCAGGGACCCACGGGAGTACATTGTCTCTTGGTGGCTGTATTCGGGCTGGGTGTAATTTCTTGAGTGTCTATTACACATGATGAAACAGAATGTTTGTCATGCACACACTCCTCCTGTACCAGGCCCAGTTGGCAAGATTCTCAGGCCAACTGTGGAGAAAGAGAAGCACACCCTTCCCTTCAGCAGCATGGGGTGGCACTGACTCAATAGTGAGTTGGGCAGTTGTGTGGTGGCCTCCTGAAGGTTAAGAGTGATATTAGGAAGGAGGAGAGAAATTGATCAATATTTAGATCTATGTACTGGGATGGAGATATGAGGGCCTGGGTCATGACCAAATCTGTTCATCTCAGCCTTGTTCTGTGTGAGTGTGTGAGTGTGTCTCCCATGGCCAAGTTCAGCAGCATGGCCACCATTACATCAGCACCTCTGAACCTGTTATTTCCTCTGTTTCAAATGCTCTTCCCCAGGTGTCTGTCTGCCTCCCCTCTCACTGCCTTCAGACTCTTGCTGACACTGAGGTGCATCCTTGAAAAACCTCTCTTGACCAGTTTTTCTGGCTACCCTGTGTCTTCACTTTCTCACCTGTCCTGGCTGTTTTGCTTTGGTGGCACTTGTGGGTACCCGACATCACATCCAGATCTTTCCTTGTCTGTCTCCTCCCCACAGAACATGAGCTCCATGCAGGCAGGGGCTTGTCTGATCCTGTTGCACCCGCAGTGTCTGCGACAGGCTCCAGGCACCTGTGGGGGAATGAAGGAGTGGTCCCAGGTCATGAGTGACCTTCCTGGGGTGTATCTGCTTATTTCTGAAGTTGGTGGTATAAAAAAGTTTCCTGTCTCTGGTTAAGTTTTTCTGCTATCACACTGATGTAAATTGTTATTTTGATAATTGGTTTTCAGAAATTATTGTTCAGTGATGAGGAACTTGTAAACTTATTATAATTGAGATTTTCCTGCCTCCACACTTCCAGGTCATGAGATTTCCCTATTGTTGAGCCCCCTCCCCATCCTACTCTGCTCTTCTGTCCTCTCCCCTCAGGTCTCAACAGAAGCCCTCTGTCCCCTCTCAGAGCTCTGTCCTCTCCAGGGGACCCAGCCAGTCTCTGTCTTCATGGTCCTGTCTACCCCTAGGGATTGTCCCCTCTAATGGGCCAGGTGATCCCTGCCAGGGGATCCCTGCCAGGGGACGTGCCTTCTGCAGGCGGGGACTGAGGGGCACTCCATGTTGCATGCTGTCTGCTCTGTCCCTACCTCTGTGGCAGGAGATCAGATTCCAGTAGTGCTCACGGCCCCTCTGAACATTTAGAGCTGACACCCTCCTCCCAGTGTGTTGATCCTCCAGGGTCAGGAGCACTCAGCTGGTCAGGTAGACAAGGGTGGAGTCTGTGTAGAGAACCCTCCTCTGCCCTCCCCTCAGTCCTGCCTCTTCTTTCGCCTCCTTCCTGCTTTGTTAGGTCCACATGTTTGTTTCCTACTAACTGCTGAGGCTTCTGCACATTTGCCCGCGCGCGCGCACACACACACACACACACACACACGCATGCCGTGTTTGGGAAAGTGCAAGCCTGGGGTGTCTGGGTCCAGGGTGCTCCCCCAGCTCACTGTCAAGTGCACAGAGTCCCCCCCGCCACAGCCTCCTCGAGTTTGCATTTGTCTTTTGCTTTAGGGCATTAGGTAGGGGCGACATCAGAAATTCTGGTCACAGGGACCCACTGTGCATAGGAATCACCTGTGAAACTTCATACAGAATGTGATGTCCAGGTGACACCTTAGACATGCTGCTTCAACAGCTGTCCAGACACTGTGGAGGGCCGTTCAGGGGGTGACCCCCATGGGATGTGAGGGTGGGGTAGCCTTGTCCTGCTCTCCTGTGAACAGCAGGTTTGCAGGTCCTGCTGAAATGCATAGTCGGATCAGTAGGTGGGGAACCAGGGACTCTGCCTCTAACAAGCTCTCAGGGGACACTGACCACACTGGTCAGGGGCGCACTTTTGTTGGCAAGGTTGATGGGGACCCTTCTCCTGAGAGGATGACATCCACCCACCCCAGCATTGGCTCCACTGTCTAGGCCTTTGGTCTTTCAGCACAACACATGGAGCCACAGGGTCCCCCAAAGGAAGTGACTATATTGGTTTGTGACACGGAAACCCAGATGTGGACTAGGTCTTCCCCACCTCTAGTGCTCTGGGGACACTGGGTTTCCCCTTAGCAGGAAGGTCACAGAGATGACACTGGGGAGAGAAGGGGTCAAGTGGGTGAGGACTGGAGAGAGGGACCCCCTTCTATCTCCCTGGGGCTCTAGCCTGGCCACAGCTTCCAGGGACAGAAGGTCAGGACCTGGGGGTCCCAGCAGGACTAGTCCCTAGAGGTGTGAAGTGCGACTCTGTGTGTCCTGGGCGGAGAGGTTGTTGGGGAGGGTCAGCTGGACTGTGGGACACTGGTCCTGACTCCCTCTGCAGTCAGGGGGCTCAGTCCTGCCCAGTTCTGACATCACCTTGGATCTGAGTCAGGGGTTCCAGGTCTGGTCAGGACCCTGTTTGAGAAGAGCAGGTGGTGCCAGGAGAGCCCACAGCAGGGAGTGGAGCTGCTCACAGCTGAGAGGTGAGGGTGGGTGTGGTCAGCGTCCTGGTCCTGAAGGAGCTTGTCCCTCACACCTGTGCACACCTGTCCTCCTGACTTCCTGAAGGTCCAGGACTGAGGTGCAGGGGAAGCCATCAATGGTGCCAGTGTCTGTGTGTCTTCCAGTGTCCCGTCCATCTGGTCTTTGGTTTCTGCTTTATTGATTTCCTCCCATCCCTGTGAGCACTCCCTGAGCATTTCTTCTGTGCCAGCAGTGGGCTTGGCCTGGGGTCACCACAGAGACAGGCCTAGGTGAGTCGAATCCTTGGAGCAGGGAGCCAGGCACTTAGTCAGCAGCTATAGGAGGGACTATAGTGAGAGATAATCGTGTGGGAGAGAGTAGGGCGGCACCTAGTGTGGTGGGAGCATATGTAGACTCTTCCGGGAGCGTCCCCTCTGTGTTGTAGGCAAGACAGTGGTCTGACCCTCAGGGGCAGGAAGATTCCCTGAGGCTGGAGCATGGTCAGCCTCTGAGAGGTCACCTCTGAGTGTAACACTCAGCCATGTGTGGACAGTGCCAAGGAGTGATGTGCAGCCATGTGCAATGCAGTCACAATTCATAAATCGGAGCAGAATCGGGTTTTCTCAGTAATAATATCTCCCTTGCTGTGCCTTTCTCACATGGATAGGAACAAGTGGCCTTCCCACAGTCCCTTCTGATAGCATCCACCCTGCTGCAGCCCCTGGGAGCAGCATCCCGAGATCCCATCTGAGGTCCTGAGGACATGCAACCAGGGCTTGTGTGCTGGGAGCTGGGAGCTGTGTCTGCTTTGTTTTCATTGTTCACAAGGAGCTTTACTGACAAGAAGAAGTGGAGGGAGCTGCTGGGCCTGTGGGAGGGCTGCTGTCTCCCTCCCTTGGATGCGGGAGGGCGTTGTGGATGTCACTGCAGGAACTAACCTCAGAGTCAGCAGGACCAAGTCCAGGCTGCCCACAGGCAGTTCATGGTGGAGGAAGATGATGGACTCGATCTGGAGAGGGGTGGTAGACAGAACAAGGGCCCCTAAAGTCCACATCCTCATCCCTAGAATCTGTGAATATGTCACCTGACACAGGAAACTTACAGATGAGAGATCATGTGATCTGAGATTATTTGGTAAACCATTGGGCGTATGGAAATCACAAGGTCCTGTCCTTATAAGGGACAGAGGGGGGCAGGAGAGGCAGAGACCCAGAAGGAGGTGTGGTGGGGGCAGCAGAGCGCAGGGGCTTCAAGATGCTGCACTGCAGGCTCTGAAGATGGAGGCAGGACCCCAAGCCAAGGGATGCAGGTGCCTCTAAGCACTTGAAGAGGTGAGGACACCAGGGAGACCCTCCAGAAGGAATGAGCCACGTCCATGCCGTCATGTGTGCTGTGTGACTCCAGGAAGTGTGTGGTGATTGGCTGCAGCAGCTGCAGGAAACCTGCAAGAGGCATTGCCTTGTCTAACCCAAGTGCATTGTCTAACCTTGTGTGCATTGGGACAGGGAGGGGGTCAGAGGTCAGTCGTGATGTGAACCTGTGACGGTTTGTTACTGTGTTTCATCTCATGACAGACGATGCTCTGGCAACAGGAAAGTCCTCCTGAATGTGATTCTGTGTCTCTGTGTTGGACCAGCTTTGTTGTGTGAACGTGGGCACCCTGACCTGAGTGGACCTGCATGGGAACAGCACCCATCCTGGGCCTTCAGGGAAGGACTGAGAGCTGCAGGCCCAGCTGTGCAGAGGGGGCTGCAGGTGAGGTGAGTGTGGGAGGAGCTGGGCCAGGTGCAGGAGGAGACACTTTGTCCCATCTCCATGGGGTCCTGGGTGAGAGTTTGTTGGTGGAACAGCTGGATGCTCAGTTGTGGAAAGGACACTGAGACAGTGAGATCCAGGTGCAGTAGGAGAGAGGGGACTGATGGGAAGTGGGGGCTGAGGTTATGGACAGGCGGAGGAGGGGCTGCTCAGGGCAGGAGTCCTGGGTCCTCCCCACCTTGGTTACTCTGACAGCCTCTCTCTGTGTCCCCCGGATGCGAAGATGACCTGAGGGTTAGCCTTTGGGTCAAAGCAGAAACTCATAGACAGAGCCCAGCACCCTGGATCCCACATTTGGGGATCAACAACTTTGTGGAGGCCATGAGGTTCTGGGAGAGAAAGAAGGAAGGGTTCGGAGCACTGGGAGAACCAGAAGGGGCCCCACCCAGAATATGTGCCCTACCCATGGGTGCTGGCTAGGACCCCACAGAAGGACCCTTGCTCATCTTTGTGAGAACATGAGATGACCCCTGTTGGGTGACTCTGAGAGACAGGACACATGTACAAAGGGACAAACCCTGCAGGTGTCCATGGCCTGGTCCCCAGGGCTGTGTGAGGACAGCCCAGAGCTCTCCTGGTTGGTTGCAGTTCCTCTCATGTCTGTGTTTGATCTATTTTATTTTTTATTGACTGGTTAGAGAGAGAGAGGGAAGGAGCGAGAGGAAAGTAGAGGGACAGAAAGAGAGAGCGAGAGAGAGCGAGAGAGCGAGAGAGAGAGAGAGAGAGAGAGAGAGAGAGAGACCCACCCAGCCATGCGTCTATTGGTTGGTTCCTGCATCAGCCCTGACTGGAGATTGAACCTGTAACCCTGGTACACCGGGACAGCAGTACAACCAACTGAGCAACCTGGGCAATGCTCTGCCTTTCCTTCAGCATGCCCCCACCTCCACACCCCGGCCCTCTTCTCTCTCCCAGGAAACAAAATGGGGGCTGGGAACTTGGAATTTATTCCCCAATGTGACCGAGGAGAGAAAGCACCCAGATGAATTCACCCAGGTGAATTTGTTCTGAAAGGTGTTCCCTCTCATAGAAAAAGAGCAAATGATGGGCAGGCTCCCTTTATTTGGATCACACAGGTGGTCCTTGGTGCCTCACAAACCCAGTCACTTTCTGGAAGATGGGAGTCTTTACCCTGGTCCATCAGGGTCAGGGTGACTGGTCTGGGTCATCAGTAATCAGGAGGGACCTCGACCTCGGGCCCAGGTCCCTGAATATCCTCCGGGCTCAGGGCTGGTTCTCTGGCTCAGGATGCAGTGGCCGACCCCCCAGGGTCTGGGTCTCAGGCCGTCCCTCCCACAGCCCTGGAGGAGCAGGACCCGGAGGAACTAGGAGGCCCCGTCGGCTCTGGGGCTGATGCGGCAGTACACGTCTGTGCTTGGGTGCAGCAAGTCCTGTGACGGAAGGAGAGGCCCCTGAGCCCTGAAGCCTCCTCAGAACAAGTGCAGCATTTCCCAGGCGTGCTGGGGCCTGCCTGTGCTGGGGGTGCCTGTCCCCGGGCACCTCCCTCTCCCCACCCTCGGTTTGCACGTTATGCTGCCGTTTCCCGAACATGGAGCACAGCCAGGCTTGGGCTGGGGGCAGGTCCTGCGCCCCTGTGACCTGCAGGACCGAACGTTCATCACCCACACTCACCTCATAGATGGGGCCGGATGTCCTGGTGCCGGGTAGGGGGCCCTGTGCAGGGGGTAGAGAGAGGGCATCAGGGGACAGGACAGGAGGCCATTTCTGCACAAGAGTGACAGCTCTGCCTCCTGAGCAGCTGTCCCCATACCTACCTGTCAACCTGTACCCCAGTTTCAGTCTATGCTGCACCTACTTGCCCTTGTTAGCCTGGGAACCCTGGCTGGTGCTCTCAGTGCCTGCTCTGCCTCATGCTGGACCCCAGGGTTCCCCTCAGTCCACCCCAAGGAACCAGGACAGACTCAGGACTGGGTGGGGGTCTGTCCTTGACGTGGGTGCCCCTTCCAAGCCAAGGTGGGGTGGGCCTTGTGCTGGCTGCTCTGGGGGTGGGGTCTGTGTTGTGTGGTGATTTTGGACGGTGTCCCTGCCCTGAGCCTGCACAGCCGGGGCCCTGGGTGGAGAGATGGGGCGGGGATGGACTCACCGGGGAGATGGAGGTTCCAGAAGGACCCTGGCCTGGAAGAAGAGACAAGTGTTAGCACCCAGGGGTGAGGATGCTTCACCCATCGTCCTGGAGGGGGTGGGTCTTTAGCTCCCAGACAACCAGGGGTGACAGAGCATCTCTCAGAGACAGACCCTCTGGCCATTTTGGGGTCCAGTGAGGGAGGTGGTAACACATGACACAGCCCTCCAGGTCAGGGGTTATGGGCAATCGGGGTCCCCTGTGCTGTGTGGGTGATGAGAGCTCCCCCTTGTAGCCCAGGCAAGGATCAGAGCCCGAGGGGAACATGTAGGAGTGGACACTGTGGCGGGTCAGGGGACCAGCCTCTCCCAGGCTGAGCAGACACTCACCTGGAGTGGGTGCTGGGGGTCGGTGCTTTGTGAGACCTCGTTTGTCCCTGGCCCTAGGAGAGGTCAGACATACTTGTGAGGGGAGCAGAGGGAGCTGTGGTGTCACAACAGGGGAAAAGGAGTGTTCCCCTTCCTCTCAAAGGGTGGGGACCTCTCTCCACTGTTTTGGAGGGGGAGGGCCCAGGAGAGGGAAACTGAGGCAAGGCCTAAAGAATCCATGGCTGAGCTGGGCCCACAGGGGAAGGACCCACAGGCAGATGGGGTTCGACAGGCAGTTAATGAGGAAGGGACTGAGGACCCAGGTCAGGAATCTCCCCGAGGGTCTGTCTTTGTGGGAAGGTCAAGGCCACAGAGGGAAGCAGGGCCAGTAGCTTGTGCAGGACACTGGGGGCCCGGTGCCTGCTGCCTCTGGATGAAAGTGGTGCCTGCTGGGGCCAGATGTGGCCCTCAGGCCCAAGAGCTGAACTGTGACAGGGGCCTGTCCTCTGTCTCCATCTGCCTGCACTGGAGGCCAAAACCACAGCACAGGGTCTGCTGTCCTGTCCAGGCCCAGGTCTCCTGTCTCACACATCAGGGTTGTGGTTCCCAACCCGGCCACGTGGGGGCGCCTGAGCCCACCGGGGCTGTGCAGACCCTGCCACCCTCAGCTGTGTGACCTCAGCCAGGACGCCCTTCAGATCCTGGGGCAGCAGATTCCCCTCACAGGGTGGGAGGATTTAGAGAAACAGCAGCAGGTGCCTCACTGAGCACTTACTCCCTGCCAGCCCAGTGCAGGTGTGAAGAGTGAACCGGGACCATCCTGGGGGGACAGTTCCTTAGTTGTGACTCATTTATAGATGAGGAAGCTGTTGAGGAAACTGCCCTGGTCAGCAGCTGGTGAAGGAGGAGTTGTAGAAAGTGAGTTAGGAACGTCCACGGGGAAGTGAGGAGGCCACAGAGAGCCAGCCCAGCATCAACGAGGGGTCTCCTGCCTCCTGACCTGAGGTCAGAGTGGGATCAGTAGGGGGTCAGCAGGGAGTCAGCCTAGGGTGGGCAAGATGAGGGTGAAGGACATGCCATCATACCTCCTAGTCCTCCTGCAGTAAAGGAAACACCCCAGGGAGGTCCCCAGAGCCACCACAACGAGGATGCCCCCAATCACGATGCTAGTGATGGTCCTGGCAGAATAGCCGGTGTAGTCATTTTCTACTGAAAGGAGAAGGGAAAGGGGGAGGGGAGAGGGTCTGAGTTTACTCAGGGTAAAGCAGGAGGGGCCTTGCAGGGGGAGGCCTGGTTACGGGGGAAGGAACTGTCACCATCTGTGTGTGGTTTTGGAGTATTGTCATCGCACCGTCCTGTGACACCGCTGTGCCCATGGTTGCATCCTGTCCTTTCACACACTGGAACCTTCATCAGCTCTAACTGTACACGTGCTCTCACACCTGCCACTTCTGTGTCCCATTCACTGTCCTCCTGACTCCTCTCCCCTCTCCCCTTGTGTCTCTTTCTCTTCTCCAGCCCTGATGACTGTCTCAGAGGGCAGGCCCTGACCTGTCCACTCAGTGCTGATTCGTGGCAAGGATGCACCGACTGTGTTCACGGGTCCAGGAAGGGTGGGAATCCCTGTCCGTTATCTGGTCCTTCTATCCCCATGAGGGGCCAGTGTTACCCCCATGGAGCATAGACAGAATCTGAGACATGAGGTGCTTAAAAACCACTGGAGGTCACAGACGTGATGCGTGATAAACAACATTTTCACTCAGTTCTGCTGGACTGACAGCTGATGACAACAACATTCCTACACATAACAACACTATCTGACAGCACTAACTGAGCCCTGACTGTGAGTGAGCCGAAGGGCTTTAATCTCACTAAATCTCATGATAAACATCCTCACAATGTCCTACAATCCAGCTGTTTTGTTCCAGCTTACAGCCGAGGAAACTGAGTCTCAGTTGGGTGAGCATCAGCTTGAAGTCAGCCAGCTCGTGCACAAAGAACCCAGACCAGGATGAGATTATTGTAATTCTGGGGCTTCCCCATGTTGCTCTATAGGCTCTCACTGGGCTCCCCATTCCTCAAGGCTTGCATCCACCTCATTCCCCTGTGTGTGAGATACACAAAGGGTCAGATGGGAGAGGTTGAGGGTCACTTACTTTGTACATCCAGCCTGTGGGGGTCACTTTTGCTGGTGCTGATGGGGTTGGAGACCTCACACTGATAACCCCCAGCATCCTCCCTCCTGACAGGCTCTATGATTAGGGTGCTGTTGTCCTGGGACAGATTCATCCTGTTTGTGAGCAGGAGTCTCTGGTCCCTGAAGAACCAATGGATGGAGATCCCAGTGTCATTTGTGAGGCAGGTCATGACCATGGTGTCCTTATGTTCGGTGACGGTGGTGTTCCTGGCTCGGATGGAGGGTTTCCCCACGGGCGCTGTGGAGAAATGAGATGGTGACTGACTGAGAGCCAGCTCCTTCCTCAGAACCTTAGCGAATCAGTCCCCAGGGAGCTCTGATATGGTCACCAGAGGATGGCCCTGACCTCTGAAGGAGGACCAGCGTCTTTGTTCAGGTGAAAATGTTAGAAGAGGTCTATATCTCTCCCTCTGATACAAGATCACCCCAGGATGTCTGTGACCTGTTCCCCTGCACCCCTGTAGAATGAGCACCAGGAAGGCTTTTCTCAGTCCATGTGTCCAGCATCTCAGCCTCAGGTGGAATTTTTTCACCCATCGACTTTTCCTGTGACTCTTTCCTGTAGTTTTGTCAGACTTTCTATGTGATCAAACCCTCTCTCTGTATGATGGCTTTACCTAGACAAGGGAAGGCTTTTCCTGTTTGTTAAATAATTTAGAGGACAATGAGGACAGCCCAGTCAGTCTTCCTGACCTTAGGACCTCAATAAATTCCAATCCAAAGGCTTTCTCAGTGTGAAGAGGACTTTTACTTCCTGGCCTGTGGAGTGAATATCACAGAGAAGAGAAACCTCTAGAGAGAAGCAGTCACAGTTTAACACGGGCTGGGACTCTCAGCCTTCTCTGTAAACTTCAAACTTTGTGGCACTGCTCCTTTTGTCCCATGAAGGAACTTCATGGAGGAATCTACCCATCTGTCAGGTAAGTACCATTGCTCACTGCTCTCCTCTGGAACATCATGCATGTTGGTGTCACACAGTGTTACACAGATGGTGACCTCAGAGTCAGGACACGGTTCAGAGGTGCCTACACTGTGGCTGTTTCCATGCAGCCTTGCTGGAGGGAGGCTCTGTAGTCGCACGTTTTGGCCCAGTTGAGGACAGGCCACCCATGCAACTCCTCCAGGGCCCTGTCCCAGCACAGGGGGCAGCAGGGTCAGGCACCAGGTGAGCCTGGAACAGAGAAGAGAGCAAGGGTCTGTCCTGCTCACCCTCCTTGGAGCGGGTTTCACCCTTTCATTTGGGGAGAAAGAGGTGAGCTTGACTCGAAGTCTCGTATGTTCTCTATATGACACGGAGTGGGTCACAGAAAAGAAGGAGGTGAGAGAAGGAATGTGTTAGTGACAGAAAAAGCAACTTGACCATGAGGCCCCTTGTGTTTCCCCCTCTGTGGAGCCCCCTCCACTATGTGGTACTTTTGTGGGGCTGAGAGAACTCCCCTTCCTCACTTCCAAGACTGAACCCCAGCTCTGCCATGAGAAATCAGAAGAGCAAGGGGAGGAGAGAGACGACAGAGATGTGGGGGAGGGTTCAGGGGAAGGATTTGTGATTTGCTGTGTCCATGGCCACAGGATGGAGACAACATCCAGGCTCTTTTCAAAAACCAGACCAACATCCACCCCAGAGCTCGGTGCTGATGGTCCAGGAGACACTTACCAGTCACTGTGATGGTCCTGACTGTGGTCCTACTGAGGCCAGTGACAGAGTTATGGGCGAGGCAGGTGTAGGATCCACTGTCACTTGCAGTGATGCTGGGGATAAAGAGTTCCTGTGTTGGTTGCTGGGGTCTCCCATTGATAAGCCAAGAATACTGTGCAGGTGGGTTAGAGGCTGCATGGCAGGAGAGGTTGAGGTTTTCCCCTGGTGGGTAATGGGAGTCTGAGGGGGAAATGGAGGGGGTGTCTGGGCCATCTGGAGCAAACAGAGCAAAGCCACACATGATGTCATCAGAGGGAAGGGAAAGCTCCTGGCCTGTGTAAGGGCCCCAGTGTCCCTCTGAGCTGGGCCCCATCCTTGTTGTGAAAGGTCCCAACACAACCCCTATGTTCACTGAGCTGAGTCTGAGACATTAACCTGTTGTCCCACCACAGGGTGTTGACTGGGAGCCTTTCAAGACAGGGGCCTCCCATCCCATCCTAGTCTTGCGTCAAGGTGGACCTGCCCGGGTTCGCCTGACACAGGAAGTTGTGACCACCCTTGGTGTCCTGTGTGAGGGTCTGTGTATTCAGGACAAGGATAGTTGTATCCTGGCTTCTGACATGTGGATTTGGGTGGCAGCCTGGACCACACAGGGCAGAAGTTACTCACAGAGAACATTCAGGCTGAAGGGATCACTTTGGCTGGCACTTTGCGCAGAAAGCATACACAGGAGGTCAGAAGAAAGTCTGGTGGTCAGTTCAGGACTCAGGCTGCAGGACCATGAGGTGGGACACTGTGCCTGGGAGTTCCCTGGTGACTGATATGTGACAGGGACCCCATAAAGGGTAGAGCAGAGTCCAGGAATGATTGAGACAGGGTGAGGGACACAGGAGCTGGCTGGCTTTGGCAGCAGAACCAGGCTCCTGTTCCTCAGTCTTTACTGTCCTGTCTCCCACTGCAGTGGGCAGAACCCTTCCTCTGACACTCAGACGACAGCAACTACAGAAGGGGGGACTTGTGGGAAGTGAGGCGGCTGGAACTTGCTGAAAATATGGCCCTTATGGACTAATTGTGTTTGGCATTATGAGACAGAACTTTGAGTTAAATTGTGAAAGACCATGTGAAAACCATTATTATGCCCCAAAGATCTAAGGCCAGTCTCTGGAGGAATCTTTCTGTCTAGAGAGCACTTTGAAGGTCACAGACCAAGTTCTGAGTCCAACCAGGACACGCTGTGACTAAAGGAAGACGCTGTAATGAGTGTGAAGTCAGTGCCTCCCTGGGGAGAGAGAAAGACTGTGAGTCCTGCTAAGGGGACAGAGTGACCAGAGGGCATGGGTTGGCCTCTCTGTTGTATAAAGGGAGAGATGACAGCAAACTGGTAGAAAAGATTCATGTCATGTTAGTACATGTAGGAAGAAGATCCCTGTCACCAGTTTGTGTGGACAGTCAGGCTAGTGGGAGGAGCCCCCACCTAACCCAGGAAACAGAACTGAGCTTTGATCAAATTCGTTCAAGTTAGATGCTGTCTAACTTGAAATGGAAGACTCTATAATGAGTGTGAAGTCAGTACCTCCCTGGTGAGAGAGAGACTGTGAGTACTGCTAAGGGGACAGAGTGACCAGAGGGCAGCGTCAAGTTAGATGCTGTCTAACTTGAAAGGACAGAGAAAGGACAGAGGCAGGTGCACCTCCTTGTCTGAGAGGGTCCCACCCCATCACAAAGGTGCCATCATGAGGACACATGTGTGACATAGGCTGTGAATCAGTCAGATGGTGCAGGGTCACCAGCCCACCTTGGGAATGTCTCCAGGTCCCTGGGAGGAATGGGAGCCTCACACCATGTGGATGTGAGTCACGAGTCAGGGGTGAAGTGATCCTGTGAGCTTTTGGGGACTGAGGCCTGTCCTTCTGCCTTTGACTCCCTGGCTGAGTCACACAGAGAGTAGATCAATGGTTTACATGTCCCTGTCAGGTGGCCTGTTCCTGTTCTTGGCACAAGGGAGGGAAGGAGCCCTGGATGGGGCATAGCAGAGGCTCTTTCTCCTGGTGACTCGGGAATCTGGCTCCAGGTGGAGCCGGAGCTGCTGCTCTGACTGACTTTGTCCTTTCCTGTTGCCCAGGTGGGTGGACTGGACACAGGTGTTAACAGGAGAATCTAGGGAGCCTGCAGGGTGGAGGAGGCAGAGCAGAGCAGGGCAGTGCAGATGGAGTGAAGGAGGAGGCAGATGAGAGGCTTGGAAGGAGCAGAGAGAGCCAGAAATGTCCTTGGTAATGAGCAGTGGGGGTTACAGGTGAGTTTAAGAACTCCAGGGTCCTGGCCCTTTAGGATAGGTTGGAAGATCATCCCAGAAACTGCAAGGCTGTGGGTTTGATTCCCAGTCGGGCACATGCCTACATTGTGGGTTCAGTCCCTGGTTGTGGTGCGTGAAAAAGGCAACTGATTGATGTTTCCCTTCTACTTTCTCTCCCTCTGGTCCCTCTGTCTCCAAAATCAATCAGCATGTCCTCAGTTGAGTATAAAACAAACAAACAAAAACTCTAGAACCAAGAGCCGGCAGGACCTGTGCAGCACAGGAAACTCTCCCATGGCTGAATAGCCCCATAGTCACTGTGGGACTTGGCTCCTGAGGGGGCTTCTGGGGCAGGTGGTCAGAGGGATGGTACGTGGGTCTCAGCTCCTCGAGAGACAAGGAATAGGTGAGACCAAAACCTCTTAGGGCTCTGCATCCAGGTTCCAGTCTCTGTAGAGATTATGAACCATTCATTCACTCATTCATTCATTCATTCACTCATTCATTCATTCTTTTATTCAGCATCATTCTTTTTCTCTTCCATGAAAAAGCCATTGAGTGCTGGTCCCTGAGCTGGCTGAGGTGTGGAGTGAGGAGTGAGAGGCAAAGTCCTTCCCTTCACATCCAGTGGGAGTGACACCAACATATCAGGAAGCAAAGAAGGGATTTCAGTCCAGGGCAGGGAGGTGTGGATCGGCTACCTGAGGGGGAGGCCTGGGAGCTCTCAGTATTGACTCTGATTGTTACTGAGATAATTTTGTTCTAGAGGGAAAACTAAATCTCCATTTGCTGTCACTCTTCAGACTGGAAAATCGAGCTCAGTGGGGACACCTGAAAAAAAGGACTAGAACCAAAGGCTGATGTTGGTCTCCACAGACACCTAAAAAGACCCCAGGGACAGGAGCAAATAGGGCTGTGGCTGTACAAGGACAACCACTAGCTGTGTCTGATCTGCTGCTCACGCTCTGTGTGACCCTGATCCAATGACTGCATCACACTGTGCCTCAGTTTCCCCGAATCAATATCAAACAAACAGTAAATAAGTTCAGGGTTACCATGTTGTCTATGAATTAACTTGAAAACATTCCTTAATATTGACCAAAACTAAGTACAGAGGACCTGCCCATACAAGTGACAAATCCCAGTTTGTGCCTCAAAGGCAGAGAATCCCTGGGCTGGTTCCTGGTGGAGGAGCAGCTGTCAGGAACACACTTCCTGCTCCTCCCTGGAGGCGCTGACCATCCACTGGAGTCTCCTGTGTCCTCCAGGGCATTCAGCCAATGGTCCTGGGAGCTTGTCTACCTGTGCCCTCCACACACTGTCTCAGGTGAAGGATGAGGCTCCATCGCTGCCCTAATGGGGCTCTTGGGGCTGAGCTCTGGCTGTTGACCAGCTCAGGACCCTTGGGCATGGAGCTTCCCAGACAGCCCAACCCACCCTGACACAGGCTGCCCAGGACCCCTGGAGTCAGCATGTTTGGAACAGGGGTCTAGGGAGGGGCTCCTGGGCTGAACTTCTCTGTGAGAATCTAGGGGATGCTCAGGTCAGGTCCTGACCAAGCCCTGCAAGACCTTTCTTGGGGTCAAGGTCATGTGGAAGGTCCAGGGAGCTGGACCGAGTTTGGTTTCCCTTTGCTGACTTACTCCCATCAAACTGGTCTTCCTCTGTGCAGTGAATGTGTGCAGGGCTGGAATCTGGGGAGGGAACTCTGATCTGTGGAAGTTTGTCTCCACTGTGTCTGTCCTGCTCTAAATGCCCAATTCCACCCTGGGACGTGAAGCAGAGGGGGATGGAGGCTGAGTCCAGGGTGTGAGACCTGTGTGTGAGTAGAATTCACCCCACCCAACACCAAGAGGTAAAGGAGCAATCACTCACTGTACACACAGAGCTGTCCACTTGCTACTTCAGTCTGCGTATCTTTCGTTATGGCTTGTACGGTGTAGTGTCCTGTGTCATTCAGGGTGACCTTCTGGAACAGCAGGGATCCATTGGTGTATATTGTCTCTCGACCACTGTGTGCAGGCCCGGTTAGAATTCTTGCAAGTGTTATTATATATGTTGCAATTTGATGGTTGCTGTCTACCCTTTCCCCTTTGTACCAGGAATAGCTTATAAGATTCTCAGGCAGACTGTGGGCAAGGAGAAGCACATCCTCCCCTTCAGTAGCATTGGTTGACTCAATAGTTAGTCGGGCAGTGGTGGGCAGGCTCCAGAAGGTTAACAGTGAGACTAGGAGGGAAGAGAGAAATTGACCAATATTTGGGTCTATGTGTTGGGAGGGAAAAATCAGGTCCTGGGTCCTGAGCAAATCTGTTCATCTCTCAGCCTTGTTGTGTGTGTGTGTGTGTGTGTGTGTGTGTGTGTGTGTGTGTGACTGAGTGTATGTGAGTGTGTGTGAATGTGTCTCCCATGGTCAAGGTCAGCAGCATGGCCACCATTACTGGAGGGCCTCGGAACCTGAGGGCCCTGTGCTCCCCAGGAGTCCCCAGCCACTTTCTGCCTCTGATCCCCCCATCTACCCCCAGGTAACTCTGGTGCCTCACCAGCCAGCAGGAACTCCTTCCACAAGACAAATCCTCTGTGGGCAGGGGCTGAGGGGGCCTCCATGGCATCTGCTGGCTGCTCTGTCTCTCCCTCTCTGAGATGAGCTTGGATCCAGAATTGCTCACAGGCACTGGAGTTCCACTGTGTGGGATCTGTGTCCCCCTTCCCTGAGTGCTGAGCCTCCTCCTGTGTCAAGATCACTTCCTGGGTCACGTGGGCTGGGGTGGGGTTCTTGCCCAGAATCCTCCTCTCCTTCCCCTCATTCTTATCTCCCCGTCCCCTTCTTCCCCTTTCCTTTCCTTTCCTCCGCATTTCAGTTCCCTGTAACTGCTGAGTCTGCTGCCTTTTCCAGCAGTGACTCCTCCCCATACACATGTACACACACACACACACACACACACACACACACACACACACACACCCCTGGTTTGTGTCCAATGCAGTTAGACAGACAGGAGCAGAGTGGGATGATAGGGTGGATACACAAGGTCCCCAGGGTGGAAATCCCTGGGAACCTGGCAACAGGCAACCCTGGGCAGGGACCTTGCTCCCAGGGGGACCTTTCCTCCCCTAGCACATCCCTGGTCATGTGGTTAGAACCCCTGACCTTTCATATGATTGGTCATGTGGTTGCGGACCCTCTCCTGACCTCTGCCTCCCTGACATGTGGTCAGTCACCCTCTTAGATCCCTTTGAAAGGGAAGAAACAAGGGGGCCAGAGAACAGCCCTTAAGCATTGAGCCCCCAGGACCATGAGGCTCTGACGCACATCATACACATCGAGGCCTCACAGGTGTTTCAGCTCCAGGCCCAGGAAGGCAGGACACCAGACAGTGCGCCATGGCCAACATCAGGACCAGCTGCACTGACCAATGACCTCCTGACTTGGTGCTGACCATTCAGTAATGACCTTGACCCTGAAAGGACACATGTGGATGTGGATGAATATTCTACGGAAATCCTTCCCTGAAACGCCCAGAGAAATACCCTCAAGGGGGAGGACCCAGTGCAGCTCCCTCTCTTGTGCACGCCCATGCCTTTCCCACCTTTTTTCCTTCAAGGCGCATATTTTCATTCTGTTTTCCCTGAGCTCCAAGGGCACTTCTTTTGCTTCTGTAACTTGTTTCCTGAGTCCAGTTCTGCTAAGGCTCCATTCTTCCACCTCTGTGACTGTGTGTGTCACAGGTGGGAAACACAAGGCCCACCGGCCAAAACTGGCCCTCAACCTTCTTTTATCCACCTGGCACCTTGTTCCTACCCAGTGGCAGTGCTGAGGTCCTTGCCCCAGTTAAGGAGTAGTTACATTTATACAGTCCTAAAGTTATATTTGGCCCTTGGAAGGCAACTGTGGGGCTGATGTGGACCCCGGTGAAAATGAGTTTGACACCCCTGTATAACTTTTTCTTACGACTTCGGTTCTTGGCTCTGAATTCTTCTCTCACCTAAATTCAGGTGCCTAGGCTGCAGAACTGAGGTCTGGTCTAACTCCACCGGTTTACACCTGGAGCTGTCCCTCCCCTCACACTGGGCCAAGCTCCAGCTTGGGGTGTCTGTGTGCAGGGCATCCCCACAGCTCTGTGTGGGGTTTGCCTCCCTACAGCCCCCTCTCATCCCCATTGGTGTTTCTCTTCAGAGCAGGAGCCCAGGGGCCACAACATGAGGTCTTGTCACAGGGATGTCACCCCCAGTGCATCAGATCATTGGTGGAAGTTTCAAAAATTTACGATGCCCAGGTGAAATCTTAGAAACACTGCTTCAACAGCTGTCCAGCTGTGGATCCCCAGCCAGGCTGAGACCCTGTGATGTGGGGAGGGGAAGCCCCTCCCCCACCCCTGTGCACAGGGAGGGCCTGCAGATCCTGCTCCAATGCAGATTCTGACTCAGCAGGTGTCTGGGGGGTCCCACAGTCTCCATCTGACAAGCTGTGCAGGGTGCTGATCCTGTTGGTCTGCAGAGCACTCTCAGTGGCAAGGCTGATGGGGACCCTGGCCTCTGACCCCTGAGGGGGTGACCCTCCCAGTGAACCCCACTGCTGACCTGTGCTGTGTCCTGGCCGTGGCATTGTCAGCACCATAGAGCAAGTCTCAGGAGTCCCCAAACCTGGGGATTGTTTCTGTTTGTGACTCAGGAGCCCATCTAAGCACCAGGTCTCCCCAGGTTGTCAGATGCTCTGGGGAGGTGGGTGTCCTCCCAGCAGGAAGGTGACAGAGGTGACTCTGGGGTGAGAAAGGGACAAGCTGGGTGATGACTGGTGAGGAGACCCACCCTCTGTCTTCAGGTGTCACCAGCCTGGTTCCTGCTTCCAGGGACAGAGACCAGGACCAGGAGCCTGGTAGGACCCACAGCTCATGGCTGTGAGGGGACAGGTGTCCTGAGTGTCCTGGGAAGAGAGGCCTGTGGTGGGTGGTCAGGTGGCTGTGAGCTCCCTGGTTGTTGAGGGCGATGATTTTAGGGAGACCCCACTCTCTGTGTCTGTTGGCTGAGCGTGTGCATGTGCTCCCTGAGCTTTGGGGCCACCTCTGTCCTCTGCCTGGGGACTTACCTGTGGTCATACTGCCTTTCCCGTGGGTGGTGCACAGGGACCCCTGAGAAAGCAGGTGCCCCTAGGCTCCTGGGAGCAGTGAGTGGGACAGAGCAGACACATGGTAGGGACCCAGAAAGGTCTGTGGTATGGAAATCAGGCTCTTTTTCCACCTCCTTCCCAAAGCCAGGGTCATGTGTTCATTTTCTGTGTGTTGTGTGTATCCCAATGTCACCCCCTGGAGGGCATAAGGAGACTTGTGGCCAAGTCAGGGCTGTCCCAGGGATGCTACTAGGCTCCAAAGGGTGGGAGCTGACCCTGAGCCTTGGGTACAGGTGGGCTCTGACCACCAGGCTGAGGTGCAGGGACCGTCTCTATCCCTGGATACCCAGGCTGTCTGACTCCATCCAAGGCAGGACAAGCCCAGGGAGAGGATGATGTTTGTCCAGAAGAGTCCTGATCCAGTGTCAGGAGAACTGTCCACCCAGGAGGAGTTCTCTGTCCTGAGGATTCAAGGACTGGGTGTGGGATCTTGTGAGGCTTTCAAACACGATTCCAGCTTGGGGATCTGATGCTTAGAATATCCCATATGCCCCCCATCACACCATTGGGGCATTGCATCCAAGTGATCTGTGTCCCCTCTGGGATGGAAGCAACCACAGAGCCTGGGTCCTCCTGTCCTGTCCTGCACAGGAAGGACCCCTTGTTCCCCAGGATGTCATGGGCTGGCGAGATGGGTTCAGGGCCCACAGCTAGGTGTCCCCACAGACCAGAGCCCCTTGGAACAGGGAATTGTCCCCTGCCTTTCTTTGGAGTCAGGCTGGGTTCCTTCCTTCTCTGGTAGTATCGCTATCTAGGGTCAAGGGTCCAGAGTTTGTTCCAGGTCAGGTGGCCCTGAGAAGAGGAAGGACACAGGCTGTCCCCAAGACCCACCCCAGGGAGAGGAGATGTCACTCACAAGGTGGAGGTGGGCAGGGCTGTGATGTTGGGGGAATGAAGGGGGGGGGTCCTACCTACCCTATTAGGAGACCCCTGTCCTCCCCACAACTGTACAAGGGGAAAAGCCCATCTCTGGGGCAGCTGTGGGCACTTGCTGGTTCTGCCCATGCTGACACCTGTGCCCCTGTGTCTATAAGGAGCATGTTCTGACCCCCATGTGTGACACAGGGGGTCACAGGCTTCTGCTGTGTGGTTTCCACCATCCATTTAAGGTTTACTTATCGAGAGTCTGTGAGGGGCAGACAGGCAGAGCTGGATATCCAGCCTGGCTGCTGTCTCATTCTCCCAGACATTGTCACTGAGGGGAGGCTTCTGCTCAGAGTCCCTGTCTGGGCACAAGGACTGGACTCCTCATCTGTCACCAGGGGTTCATCTCAGCTGTCAGTGCCCTGGTTCCACCTCCTGCTGTCACTGTGGGTTCCTGGTCAACCTCAGAGTCCCTTTTGCTTCGCCTCTCTGACAACAGGGTCTGGGCACTCAAAGTGCACAATGATGAAACCACATGCCACGGTAACCATCCTGGCATTGGAGACTAGAGCCAGGTGGTGGGATTCTGGGCCACCTCTGGGAAAGGCCTCCTGGTCTTTATAGCTGCTACCTGTGGAGACAGGCAGGGCCTCTCTGAGGGCAGCAGGGCGGTTGTTCAAGGTGTCCTGGCGTGCCTGGGAACTGCCCTGAGAGCTGAGCGTGGCGTAGGTGATTTCCTGTGGGGACTCGGCTTCCAGAGCTGCCCCCACCCGGCCCCGTCTGTGCACCAGCATGATTGTGGGGACTGAGCCACAGAGACCCAGGCAGACTGTTCCAGCTGTGGACAACCTGTCAATCAGCGCCCAAGCTCCCAGACAGCAGGGCTTGGGGCAGCATGCAGGCACTGCTGTCTGTCTTGAGGATCAGGGGGCTCAGGACTCAGCTAGTCCTGCTTCTGGGAGGTAGTGCATTTGGGTTTTGAACTCTGGAGCCTGTCATCTCTGGCATTGTTTTTCAGATTCAAATGGGAAAAGAGTCACAATTCCTACCAGGTCTCAAAGTTACAGATAGCCTGTTGGCAGAAGAGCACTCTTACGTCATCATAAAATTGAAGCAATGCACTAGAATGTTCTTTTAAGGAAAACAAATAACCATTTTAAAATCGTCAGTAAATATGGTGCATGTTTTATTTTCCTAGTTCATCATTAACATCACTTCTTGTAGTTTAGCCCTTAGGAAATGGTGAAAGCCACCCATGACCCATGTTTCAGCTCGGGAATGAGACTTTTATGTGGACTCCCTATGATGTTAAGCTTTTATACAGGTCATCTTCCTTGAACACTAGTGTGACTTTTTAAATATAGTTTATTGATTATGCTATTACAGTTGTCCCATTCCCCCCCATTATACCCTGCCAGCCTGCATACTCCCTCCCATTCACATTCCCCCTCTTTAGTTCATGTCCATGGGCCATACATATAAGTTCTTTGGCTTCTATATTTCCTATACTGTTCTTACCCTCCCCTGTCTATATTTTCTACCTAACATTTATGCTTCTTATTCCCTGTACCTTTCCTCCCTCTCTCCCTCTCCCACTCCCCTGCTGATAACCTTGTGGGATCTCCATTTCTGTGGTTCTGTCCCTGTTCTAGTTGTTTGCTTAGCTTTTTTTTTTTTAAGGTTCAGTTGTTCATAGTTGTGAGCTTGTTGTCATTTTACTGTTCATATTTTTGTTCTTCTCTTTCTTAGATAAGTCCCTTTAACATTTCCTATAATAAGGGCCTGGTGATGATGAACTCCTTTAACTTGACCTTATTTGGGAAGCACTTTATCTGCTCTTCCATTCTAAATGAAACTTTTGCTGGATAGAACAATCTTGGATGTAGATCCTTGCCTGTTATGAATTTTGATACATATTTCCAGCCTCTTCTTGCCTAAAAACTTTCTTTTGAGAAATCAGCTTATACTCTTACGGAACTCCTTTGTAGGTAACTGTCTCCTTTTCTCTTGCTACTTTGAAGATTCTCTCCTTCTCTTTAATCTTGGGTAATGTAATTATGATGTGCCTTGGGTGTGCTTTCTTGGGTCCAACTTCTTTGGGACTATCTGAGCTTCCTGGACTTCCTGGAAGTCTATTTCCTTTGCCAGATTGGGGAAGTTTTCCTTCATTATGTTTTCAGATAAGTTTTCAATTTCTTCCTCTTCCTCTTCTTCTTCTGGCACCCCTATGATTTGGATGTTGGAACATTTATAAAGTTGTCCTGGGGGTTCCTAAGCCTCTCCTCATTTTTTTGCATTTTTGTTTCTTCATTCTTTTCTGTTGGTTGTTTATTTCTTCCCTCTGATCCAAACCACTGATTTGAGTCCCAGTTCCCTTCCCTTCACTGTTGGTTCCCTGTACATTTTCCTTTATTTCACTTTGCATAGCATTCATTTTTTCTCTCTATTTTGTGACCATACTCAACCATTTCTGTGAGCTTCCTGATTACCAGTGTTTTGAATTCTGCATGTGATAGGTTGACTATCTCTTCATCTCTTCATCACTTAGTTGTATTTTTTCTGGAGCTTTGATCTGTTCATCTGTTCTTTCATTTGGATCTTTTTGCTCAGGGTGCCTGTTACATGTAAGGGGCAGAGCCTTAGGTGTTCACCAGGGTGTGGCAACCCAGGTAGCTGTGTTGTGATGATGTCGGTCAGGGAGGGATCTTAGAGGGAACAGTTCTGCTTGCTCAGCACTCAGCTTTCAATCACTTCCACTGCTCCCCACAAGCAAATTGGGTCCCTCTGGTGCTGATTCCTAGCTGGGTGGGTTTGTGCATATTCTAGGATCCTGTGGGTCTCTCCAATGAACTCTCCTGTGAGGCTGGGAGTTTCTCCCACTGCCACCTCTACCCTCACAGGTTTTTGCCGTCAGAGAATTTGAGGCTTTATTTCCCCACAATGGAACCCTGGGTTGTGTGGTCTGTCTTGTTCTCCAGTTGTTCCTCCTGGTTTATCTGCATGCAAATGTGGGACCATCTGGTCTTCCAGCTGCTGCCTTGCTATGAGTCCGCTCTGCTCAGCTGCCCATCTCTGCCGATCCTACCAGTCTGGATGAATATTTCTTTTTTAACTCCTTGGTTGTTGGACTTCCATACAGTTCTATTTTCTGTCAGTTCTGGTTGTTTTTAACACTGATGTGATTTTTCTGTTCATTTCTGTCACTCATCCCTGTACACAGAGAGTCATATGTCCCCCAGAGCTGGGAAGCACTGACTACTGTGAAAAGAGACAAGTGTCCAAACACTGCTGGTAATGATGATGGCACTCAAGGTGCAGGTCTGTTCAAGGTGGGCAAAGGCAACTGTTTTTGAGAACTTTTCTCTTAAGATTACATGAAGACAGTACCTCCTGGGCCCGTCACGTGGTGGGATGGATGAAAGGATGAATTGGAGGTTGGTAATTTAATATCACAGTCAAGAGTGGACAAAAAAAAAAGTGGACAACAGAATCTTCTAGAGTCTGGGAATGAACGGATGACTGGTGAAGCACTACAAAGACACTCCCAGTCCCCTAAATGAGGGGCATCAAAGGTCCTGTGGTTCAGAGAGGGGTTGGGGGAGCGGTGGGGTGCTGTCATCCCGCAGGTGTGGGAGTCAAACCCGACACTGTCTAGTCACCAACAAAGTTTACACTGGGTGTTCCTATGTAAAGAATGTTGCCACAGCGTGTGATTCTGAGAATACAGAGAAGCTTCTGTGGTGTAAGATCTTCTTAATAACATGTTTCTTCCCAATGACAGTAGGGGCCCAGCATTGATTGCATTCACTTCTGCTAAGACATAAGGACATCAGAGTAGACGGTGTGATGACGCTGCGTGTGTATCTGCCGTGTGTCTCCTCTCCCTCGTGTCTGCAGAATCCCCCTCATCTGCCCACAGCACAGCCCAGTGCTGTTGCTCTGACCCGAGGTCACACCTGTGATCACCCCAGTCCTGCAGCTGCTGAGCCACAGGCCGATGTCAATTATCACCTCTAAATGTGCATGCAACTGACAGATGGACTTCTGGTGGATTAAAGTTAATTTTTCTTACATCATGAAAAAGTCTGTTTCTCCCTTCTTCACTCACAGGGAGGTGCAGGGTGTGGTTTGGTCAGTTGATGTTGGAGGTGAGTGCAGGTCAGTGGTTCTCACCCAGGGGCAGTGGTCCCACCTTTTCTCCCCTTTCCCAGGACACACGGTGATGTCAGAGGAAATGCCCTTCACACTCGGGGTGGGGGGTGAGAGTTCCACTGGCATGTAGTGGGCAGAGGCCTTGGGATGGTGCTAATCTTCCCACAGCACCCAGCCCAGCCCCCAACCAGAATCACCAGCCCCAAAGGTCCCTGCTGAGGAGACAGAGAGCCCTGCTGGGTGTCCTGTCCCCAGTCTTCCCAGGAGGCCGCCTTGGCCCTGCGGTTCTCACTTCTCCAGACTTTGCCCCACTTCAATCTCCATAGTCTTTCATCTTCATTCCAGTCCTTCTGACTCTGAATATGCCCTTTGTTCAAGGTCAGCCCTAACTTCTCAATAGTTCCTCCCATTTCACTCTTCTAGCAGGAATCATCTACAACCACTAGGGGGTGCTCATGCTCCTTCTTGAACCTCTGAGGTCCTTTGCTACCACCTGAGACAAATAAATGCAAGTGTTTTATTCCACAGCCCCCAGATCTCCAATGCTCTTTAGATTTTCCCAGGGCAGAGCTCCTGTAATAGACATCAGCATCCCCAAGAAACACCTCACACTGGAGATTTGGCAACAAAGATTGGAATTCAAAACCAACTCTGGACCTGAGTCATTAAGGAAAGGGGGAAATAGTGTAGGCAGGAAACTCAGGGCCCTGATGCCCCCATCCTGTGTGTGGTCCCTGGGGGAAGTGATCATGAGCCCATGGCCATAAAGGATTGGATCACCCCCTTACCTGTCCCTGCCCTCCCCACAGTAGAATATACAGCAGCTTCCTTCCTCAGAGACCTGAAGTTTCCCCCACTAGAGAGGAGCCTGTCCACTCCTCCCTGAGTTGTCCCTGGATAAGCACCAGCTCTGGGTCGGTGCTGGCCAGCCAATATGCAGCTCGCAGTTTCCTTGTTTGCCCCAATCAGCTACAAGAACAGTGGCCCACGCAGTCCCTTTCTGTCTCTGGTGCACTCAGGAAACCTGCTGTGTGTCACAGGCCTGAGGTCACCTCACAGTCACTTCTAGGAAAGACCCAGCACCAGCTCCTCCCGTCTTTGGTCTGAGATCTGAGCCGTCAGCCTGGTCCTCCCATCCAGGAAGCTGCCCTCCTTGAGGCCCAGGTCTCCTCTGGACACTCTGACCCCAAGCAGGGCTTCTGTCATCAGTCTGACTGTGGCTCTGCCCCTACCCTTGAGCTGTCCCCATGAGCTAGTCTTGTAGGAGGTGGAGGCCTAGAGGCTTGGAGTCCAGGGGGTGAGCACAGACAGCTCCCTCCCTCCTGACCAGTGAGACACATCAGGGACTCTGCAGGGCATCTGGGGGCTACAGCATTGTGGGCCCCTCCTCAGGCCAAGGAGCTCCCTTCTCCTCGTTTGCCATTGGTGTCTGCTGTGTCCCAGTGCGAGTGGGTGTGGAGGCCGTCACAGGGTCATTAATCCTCTCTTGTTGTCACTATACATTATTTTCTAGTGAACCTGTAAATGTGGTGAAAGGGTCTAGTTGACTCATGACTCATAAGCCCATTTTGCATTCCTGGGCACCCAAGTCAGCTTGGTAAATCCTGGTGGATCTTAGCAGCATTTTCTTTAGGGATTTTTCATCTCTGTTTGTAGGAAGGGTCTGCACTTTTACTCCCTCATTCTCTCCTGGTCTAGTGCTGACATGAAGGTTGTACTGCCCCATTAAAGGCATTAATGAGTGTTCTTTCCTTTTCCTTTTCTCTGGGAAAGTCATCTTAGTTTGAAGCAAGCTCTCCTTTGACTGCCCGGAGGGATATTTCTCTAGAGAGAGGCAGAGGGTCTGAGTCATGGGTCTCAGCTCCTGGAGGGACACAGATAATGTCCTGTGTGGCCAGAATTCCGAGGACTCTGCAGTTAGTTTCCAGTCTGTGAAGAGATTTCAGATCATTCATTTACTCCTTCATTCACTGTTCACTCCTCTCTCTTACAGGGGAGAGCAAGTGAGCGCTGGTCCCTCAGTCGGTTGCAGGTGTGGAGTGAGGAGTGAGAGGTAAAATCCTTCCCTTCACATCCAGTGGGAGTGACACCAACACATCAGGAAGCAAAGAAGGGATTTCAGTCCAGGGCAGGGAGCTGTGGATCGGTCACCTGAGGGGGAGGCCTGGGCGTTCTCAGCACTGACTCTGATTGTTACTGCAGGTACTTTGGTTCTGGAGTGAACACAGATTAATTCTCCATTTCCTTTTGCTTCTCAGGCCAGAATCTTTACCTCTGAGCTAAGTACGCCTAATAAGAATGGATCTGAGCCAGTGGTTGGTGTGTGGATCCCCTAGTGAGGCCCCTGGGTTGGAGAAGGGAAGGGGCTGTGGCTGTAGACAGACCCCCAGGGACTCGGAGCAGCTGCTGCTGATGGTCTGTTGGGGCTGGACTGAGACTGGTCTCTCTCTGCTGAGTTTCTCCCACCAGACTGGTCCTTCCCTCTGTGTTGAATGTGTGCAGGGCTGGAATCTGGGGAGGGAACTCTGATCATAGGAAGTTTGTCTCCACTGTGTGTGTCCTGCACTAAATGCTCAACCCCAGCCTGTAACATGACTCAGAGGGGGATGGAGGCCAAGTCCAGGGTTGTCAGCCCTGATTGTGAGGAGAATTCACCCCTGATACACCCAGAGGTCAGAAAGCAATCACTCATGGCAGACACGGAGATGTCCAGCAGCTTCCTTCTTCATTCTGAAAATTTTTCCTTTTTTTAAAAGATTTATTTATTTATTTATTTATTTATTTATTTATTTATAGACTGAGGGGAAGAGAGGGAGAAAGAGAAGGAGAGAAACGTCAATGTGTGGTTTCCTTTCATGAACCCCTACTGGGGACCTGGCCTAGGGGGACCTGACCCACAACCCAGGCATATGCTCTGACTGGGAATCAAACCAGCGACCCATTGGTTCACCGGCTGGCACTCAATCCACTGAGCCACACCAGCCAAGGCTGAAAATTTTTCTTTATGGCTTATATAGTGTCCTGTGTCCTTTATGGTAACCTTCTGGAACAGTAGGGACCCACTGGAGTATATTGTCTCTTGACCACTGTGTGCAGTCCTGGGTGTAATTTCTTGTGTCTATTACACATGATGAAACAGAATGGTTGTCACACACACTTTCCCCCTGTCCCAGGCAGAGTCTGCAAGATTCGCAGGCCGCCTGTGGAAAAGGAGAAGCACACCCTTCCCTTTGGCAAGTTTGGGCAGCACTGACTCAACAGTGAGTTGAGCAGTGGTGGGCGGGCTCCAGAAGGTTAACAGTGAGACTAGGAGAGAAGAGAAATTTATCAATATTTGGATCTATGAACTGGGATTGAAAGATGAGGCCCTGGGTCCTGAGCAAATCTTTCTTACCAAAATGTTGATAAATAAATTGTTGACGAGGTGTCTTTTGCACTGCCAATCATTCTCTCACCAGGTCAAGCCCCTCTTCTTGTTTTATCCTCTTTGTTTACAAACATTTTAGGAAAATTTGTTTTTGTCTAGTATCTCTTTAGTCCAAAAATTTTTAAAGGTTTTATTTATTTATTTTTAGAGGAGGAAAGGGAGGGAGAAAGAGGAGAGAAGCATCAATGCGTGGTTGCCTCTGGCACGCCCCCTACTGGGAACCTGGCCCACAACCCAGGCATGTGCCCTGACTGGGAATCGAACAAGTGACCCTTTGGTTCTTTGGCTGGTGCTCAATCCACTGAGCCACACCAGCCAGGGCTTTAGTCCAAATTGTTGATGTTGATACTAAATTGCTGTTATTAAATAAAGTTTTCTTTGCATTCTCAGCCATCCCATTCCTTTAAGTCACTCTGCCAGTTCTGTTTTCTTAGATTAAAAATCCTTTAGATCCTTGGATAGATTTATTTGTAGGTATTTTATTCTTTTAAAACAATTGTGAATGAAATTGTTTCCTATTTTCCTTTTCTGGTAGTTAATTGTTGGAATATAAAAATGCAACTAATTTCTGGATATTAATTTTGTGCCCTGGTACTTTACTGAATTTCTTATCAATTCTAGTAGTTTCTTGATGGAATATTCAGGGTTCTCTATGTGCGGTCTCATGTCATCTGTGAGTAGACGCCAAGAGAGAAGACGGAAGGTGATTTTTTTCCTCGGGGAAGGGAGGGCCTAGCTGGGAAGGACAGAGAAGCGAAGGTGCTGGGCGTGAGTGTGGACATCCCCAGACACTGTAAACTGCTGAACCAGCTCATGTGCACAGCTTGGCACAGCATGGGCCAAACAAAGGAGAAATAAATAATTGTTTTTTGTTCTATCGACAAATATTCTGAGCCCCTCTCTGTGCTGGGTGGTGGGGTGGGCCATGGAGGTCCAGTCCCTGCCCTCCTGGAGCTTAGATTTTGGTAGGAGAGAGAGAAACTATAAACAAGTAGAACAATACTGTAACTTCACTTGGTGTAAATCTCTGGAAGAAAATAAAGCAGGGCAATGGGCTCCTCTCTAAGGCTGGCTTCCCGCCTGGTGCAGGCTGACTATGGTGCAGAGGGAGCAGGAGGAGGGGGCAGGGAGGGCCACTTCTATCCCACGGGCATGGCCAACAGCCCTTGATGCCATGTGGAGGGGCTCTTGAGGAAAATGTATTTCTGGGGGCTGCCAAAGTGATGGGGTACACCTGTCCAAAACCAGAACAGTCCAGGAAGGGACAGTTCAAGTTTTGGGAGCCTCCTTGTGTAGACCAGGCCAAGGGAGAGTCTCAGGGTCAGCCCAGCCTGGCAGGGAGGTGGCAGGAGAATGAGGAGGATTGCTCCAGGGTGCTCATTGGGCAGAGGTGGGGCCGGGGCGTGATGGTTAATTATATGTCTCAATTTTGTTGGGCCACAGTGCCTAGATATTTAGGCAAATATTGTTGTAGATCTTTCTGTGAAGACAGTTTTTGGATGGCCTTAACATTTTTTAAATTAAATTATGTTTTATTTTTCAGCTACAGTTGATGTACATTATTATATTGCTTTCAGGAGTACACCCCAGTGACTGGTCAGTACAGCACTTACTAATTGGCCATCCCCAGAAATCCTGCACCCTCTGGCCAGCACGTGAGTGGAGGTCCATCTCCTCCCCCGCAGGCTTCTTCCAAGGTGCCCCGGGGAAGATCACCGCCATCCACCCAGTACAGGGGTGACTGTAGTTGATGCCAGTGTAATATGTATTGGAAAGCAGCTAAGAGAGTAGATCTTAATATTTATCAACACAAGGGAAAATTTTATGACTATTTGTGGTGTTGGATGTTAAATAGGCTTGTGATAAGGATAATTTCCCATATATACAAATACCAAATCACTATGTCATACTATTGAAACTAATATAATTTTATATGGCCATTATATCTCAATAAAAATTTTAAAGCCCTCATACACACAGTGTGAACAAATAGAGTCCATGCAGCACTGCTGTTTGTTTCTGAGCTCATCCGCCTCTACTGTGAGGCTCAGAGTGAGTGGCTACATCCAGGGGGAGGGTGTCCCCGGGTGGGGGAGACCTTCAGGATGGAGGAAGAGATGTCCATGAGGGCTGCAGGTGCTGAGGGTTGGCAGCTTGGGTGGGGTTCACCAAATAGGGGCCGTTGGGGTTGAAAGGCTGAAAATCTGGGGCTAGGCACCCTGAGAAGGCTTTGGGAATGCCCTATCTCAACAGGGGAGGCTCCAGAAGGGAGAAGGACAGACCGTAAACGGACTGAAGTTGCACTTCCCAGTTGCAGGGCAGGTATCCACACCTGGCCAGAGGAGAGACTGCAGTGTCGAGGATGGTGCTGGGGGTGGGATGGAGCCCAGAAAACCCAGTTCCAGGGGTCCAAGTTGGGAGGTTGTGGGGCTGATGGCGAAACTCAGGGGGGTCACGGGAACCCCTGGATGGGTAAAAGGACCACAGTGGAGGTGGGAAGTGGGGGGAACGTGTGAGTGGGACACCCTGCCCGTGGAAATCGGGGCTCCCAGGGCTGGCTCTCCAGCCTCTCCGTTCGAAATGGAGCTGACACATTTTTGGCAATCTGATAGGTTAAAAAATAATTTATTCTGACGTGTTATATATAACATATAGTAAGAGCACACGTATTTAAGGACATTTAGTTTAAATTGGTAATTGCTGTCGATTACTGAGGATAATCTTTGCATGTGACCATTGACTGTATGTCTTCATTTATGAACTGCCTTCATGTGTCTTGGTTAATATTTCCTCCATGGCATTTAATACTTATACATGTGGAAGGCCTTTTTATACTTTAAGGGCAATAAAATAGGTAGATAGATTTAAAACATTTTTATCCTGCTTGGCTTTCACGTTTTAATTTTATTTATGGTGCCTTTGCTGTCAAAAAGTTTTAAGCTGATGTCGAGCTCATGATTTGGTTCTGGTTTTTGATTTTGTGTTCCACGGTACCTAGCTGTGAAGGTCAGAGAGAAACATGGGGAAAAAATCATACAGTCAGGGCATACAAGGGGGGGCCCTATAAATGGAATTATCTTTGTGAGGGCAGGTCCCTTTGTAGTACAGGCCTCCCCCACTAGGTGGGTGTTCTAGGAACCCATCTGTATCACTGTACTAGCTGGTGTTGTTGTGAGAGGCTGGATTTGGCTTCAGTGAATTTTTTTAAAGACTCTTTCAATGTATTTGTCCACTTTATGATGAGTGATTTTCAAGTGCACCTGCTCACATTGTACTGTGTTCAGTGGTTTTTGACCAAAAATGGCATGACCCCTGTCTCCCGCCCTACCTATTCACCCAGCCCCACCCTACCTATTCACTGAGTCTTGCCCAGAGCAACTTTATTTTTGTTTCCCCAATGAAAAAAGTCATCAAAGGACAACATTTCACTGATGTGGAAGAGGTGAAACAAGCAAAAAAAAAGGCAGAAGCCCTGGAAGGCATCAAAATCAATGAGTTTAAAGCTGCTTTGAGTCATGGGAAACATCTCGACAGGTGTACTGCATCAGCATGGAGAGTACTTTGAAGGTGGTTGAAGTTTAAACATGTAAGAATAAATACATACTTTTAAATAAATAAATTCCGAGTTTTTTGGGTCCCCCCTCATATTTTCAGTAGAACTCTTTGTTCGGCGAAGCAGACCTAGTGCCCCGGGGGGTACAGAGTTTGGGCTCCAGTCCCTGGATGCCACGCCTGACGTGGTTTAGGAGAGCCTGCAAAGTTCACAACTGGCTCCACATCTGCTACCCCCCGCCCGCCCCCCAAATTACCCCAAATCTCTTGCACTGTGGCTCATTTCCATCACTCTAACAGGAGGGCAGTAGTGAGTACCTCGCACACACCAAGGAGGACCAAATGCAGTGAGTGCATTAAGGTAGCACCCTGAACACCCTTCATTTCCTGTCCTTTTGCTCCCAAAATAAAGAGCACGTCGCCTATGAATATGCAAGGTGGCTTCTCAGGAGGGAGAAGAATGCCAATTGACTTGTAATCTGATTATGCATTCTCCCTTGTTTTAGAGATGTCAGGGAGTTGACAGGGCAGAGATTGGAGGGAATAAGAAACAAACAAACAAACAAACAAATAATGATGTGGAGGAGAGACGGTTCCATGACATGACTACTGCCGGACCCCTAAGCTAGGTCTAGCGAGGTCCAGTCCAGAGTGAGATTGCTTCCCAGAGCCCTCAGAGACCATCTAGTGGGCCCCCTCCCATGCCCTAGGTGTGCTGGTTTGTGCTGGTTTCTTGCAACAGGCCTCCCTGCCCTGGGCAAGTATGTAGGCACTGCCCCCTGGTCTGGGACCGGTTTCGCCCCAGCACCCTACCCACCCTGCCCTTTCCTGTGTGGCCCCTTGGCACCTGCCACACGGGCAGGGGATACCCATGCCATCTTGCCGTTGCTGCTCCTCGATTCTAAGTTCCCTTCAGAAAGCCTGTTTTTGAAAAAAAAAATCAGATGCTTTTATTCACTAGGTGTGCTAACTCCTTAATAAGCTCTTGATGCAATGATGGAATGATGGAATGATGGAATTGTCAGCCTCTCTCTATGGTCACTCGGCCTAAGGAAATTTTACGTAACAGGTGGGTATGGGGGAGGAATTGCTGAGTGAAGCGGTTCAGTTCCAGACACACAGGCCTGGGGGGCCACAGGTGTCCTTCTCTGGTCCCTGAACTCACCCTGTCCTCTGCTCATAAACATTCCTGGATGCTGTGGGTTGATTGATGGCAACTAAACGAGTTTGGTGTCTATAAATTGATGCAGAAAAAGCTCAAGGCAAATTTTTGAGTGAAAAAGAAAAACAAAAGCAAATTGAAAAATAATCCAACAGTATCAATTTCCTTCTAAAAGGGGCAGGAGAAAAAAAGAAAAACGTTATTTCTCTTAAAAAGTTTTTTTTAAAAATATATGTTTTTGAGTATTTTTATTGTATTTTTTGCATTACCATTTAGTCCCTTTATACCCACGCCACCCCTTGCAATCACCACACTATTGTCTACATCCATGAATCATTTATCCTTTTTGCTTGATCCCTCCACCCCCTAACCTCCCACTGCTTAGTGTCATCTGCTCTCCATCTATGAGTCTGTCTCTATTTTGCTTGTTAGTTCAGTTTGTTCATTAGCTTCCACATATGAGTGAGTTCATATGGTATTTGTCTTTCTCTGAATACCTTATTTCACTTAGCATAATATTCTCCAGGTCCATCCGTACTGTTGCAAAGGGTGAATTTTTCTTGTTTTTCAGCTGAGTAGTATTCCATTGTGTAAATGTCCCATAGTTGAGAACCCTATTCTATGTACATGTTACAGCCTGTGTTCTTCCCATTATTTTTGCATCAAATATTTATTGAACACCTACTATGTTCCAGGCCTTATTCAAAGTATTGTGGACGGAGTAGTGAACCAGACAGGTGATGTCTGTCAGTGAAAGACAAACAAACAAATGAAAACACATACTCAACTTCACTAGCTATTGGGGAACTTCAAGTCAAAACCACAATGAAATACCACCTCACATCTGAGTGGCTTCATCAGTAAGAGAGTACGTAACAAGTGTTGGAGAGGTTGTGGGAAAAAGGAACCCTCATTCACTGCCGGTGGAAATGTGAACTGGTACAGCCACCATGGAAAGCAGTAGGGAGGGTCATCAAGAATAAAAAATAGATCTACCACATGCCTCAGCAATGCCCTTTTTTGGGTATCTACTCCAAAAATTTGAAAACATTTATTCAGAAAGGTGTCTGCACACCTATGTTCACTGCAGCATGATTCATGGGGGCCAAGCAAGACATGGAGACAACCTCAGCGTCCTCCGAGAGAAGACTGGGTGGAGAAGTTGTGGCACACGTATGTGAAGGAATTCTACAAGCCATAAAAAAAGATGAACTACTGACTGCTGCTTACAACCACATAGATGGATCTTGGGAATAAGACATGTCTCCCCAATTCACTCAGCAGTCCTGAGCTCAGCTTGATAAGATTGCGGGGTGCCCTGGGCATTACAAGCAAAACAGCGCAGGAGGGGAGGAGTCCTTGAGACTGTGCTGAGGGAAGGGGACTCCGTAACAATCTCACTAAGACTGTGGGGTGTCTGAATGTCACAAGCAGGAATCTTACAGGAAGGGGGTGGGGGTCCTTGAGACTCTGTGCTGGGAAACGGAGTTTCTGTAACAGTTTCACTAAGACAAAGAGCCTTTATTAGCTGAGAAAGAAAGGCTTTGTAACTGTACATTATACCCAAGCGGGGGGTGAAGGGGAACCTAGAGGCCAGCTGAGGTATATAACACCCGAGCCCCAATAGCCGGTGTACTTTGGTTAGCTGAGTGCCCACTTGTAGCCTTGGCTCAAGTGTACAGAATGAACTTACTAACAATTTTCTTTCCTCTATATGTGGGGCATTTAGACCAGCCGGGTGCCTGCCTGCAGCTTTGTCCTCCTCTATGTTTTATAGATAGGCTTGCTATTGCTTTTCTACCATATGTGTTTGTCTCTCACTGAATTCACATCTTGCAAGTGAGACAAGAGTTGAGGCAGGAGGGAAAGCCTCTTGACTCGGGTTTCTCTCCCCTCAATAATCCAAAAGTAACCTATGATCATCCATTTGTTTCTATGGAATTCATGCTTGTTCTGCTCCATCTGGGTGAGCACTTTCATACCCCCTGTAAACGTTTGTTAAAAAAAAAAAATCAAGCCCTTGCTGGCGTAGCTCAGTGGATTGAGCGAGGGCTGCGAACCAAAGTGTCACAGGTTCGATTCCCAGTCAGGGCACATGCCTGGGTTGCAGGCCACGGCTCCCAGCAACCGCACATTGATGTTTCTCTCTCTCTCTCTTTCTCCCTCCCTTCCCTCTCTAAAAATAAATAAATAAAATCTTTTTTAAAATTAAATAATTAAAAAAAAATCAGCCCTGGCTGGTGTGGCTCAGTGGATTGAGTGCTGGCCTGCAAACCAAAGGGTCACTGGTTTGATCCCAGTCAGGGGACATGCCTGGGTTGTGGTCTGGGTTCCCAGTGGGGGGGTGCACAAGAGGCAACCATGCATTGATGTTTCTCTCCCTCTCCTTCTCCCTCCCTTCCCCTTTGTCTAAAAATAAATAAATAAAATGTTAAAAAAAATCAGAACTAGCAGAGTGACTGTAACTTGAGCTGGCATGTGTGGAGGGGATAATGTACAGTGCAAACGGACACTTTATCAGCGACACTTCATTTATCAATCTTTGTGACTAAACAGAGAGACACTGGGAAAAGGTTTTCTGAAAGTGTTTGTAAACAAGGAGAGCAGAACTGGAAGAGGGACTTGAACGTGGAGGAATGAGGTGGCTGACAATGCAGAGAAAACTATATTCACTGGGAACAATTCAGTGTAAATGTCAATACCTGTGACTGAAAAGAAGATACTGGAGAGGGATTGTGCTCTCTGAAGGGTGTGTGAGCAAAGAGGATGGAACAAGAAGAGAAACTTCAGCATGGCAGGAAAATGACTCACAGCGCAAAAGAACACTTTATTCTTCAACACCAATATGTTTCCCCAACATCAGTATTCTCCATTACAAGGAGATACTGAAAGCAGTCAGATTTCTGTGTGCATGTGGCCCAACACAAAATCATAAATTTATTTAAAACTTTTTTTGTGCTCATCAGTTTTCGTTACTGTTTGTGTATTTAATGTGTGGCCCAAGACAACTCTTCAAGTTCCAGTGTGGCCCAGAGACGCCAAAAGGTTGGGCACCCCTGAAGCTTTTTTTCCATGAGCAGAATAAGAAGAGAAACTTGAGTCTATCAGGGGAATGACTCCCAGTGCAAAAGACACTTCACCATCAACACTATACACGTAAGTATTAGTGCTGGAACTGCATTAGGATACCAGAAAAGACAGATTTCGTTAAAGTGTTCACAAACAGAAAATAACGGGACAGGAGACTTGAGCCAGGCAGGGGAATGACTCCCAGTGCAGAAGACACTTGCTTCACTGCGGTGTTGCAACCGGTTAAGGCTGGGCAGATCCGCTCCTGCCTCGAGCGATGGAAGAAAATGGGCGGAGCCATGGGGATGCTCTAGGTGCCTTTATTCACAGTGGGTGAGTCACGCACTCCACAAACCCTGAGCCTCCCTAGTGGGAAGCCCCTGCCTGTTTAAGTACCAGAGGGGAACAAAGATGGAAAACTGCCAGAAGATTACATAACAACATAATTCTGCGCCTACCAGCCCACTTCATGTTATGGGAACAGTTTATCGGACCCAGCCTCAAGGCTGTGAGAACACCAGTTATCAGGTGCCTTCAAGACTATGGGGACACTGCTTCCCCTGGTTACAGAGACACCTGTGTGAGGAAGCCATACTGCTTCCACGCACCCTCCAACCACCAACACTTTACTCACCACGTTCGCCGTTAGGGCCTACCAAAGATGCACTGGAAGAAGACTGATCTCTCTAACGTGTTAAAGAAGATGAAAGAGGAACAGTGACATGAACCTGGCAGGGGAATGGCTCACAGTGCAAAAGACGCGCTCTTTACCAACGACAGTACATTTATCATCGTGAAAGTTCAGGCCTGGAGAAAGGTACTGGAAGCAAACAGGTGTTGGTCAAGTGCTCACAGGCAAAGGGACAGAACAGGAAGAGACCCGAGGAGCCTCTCGCTATAATGGCTCCCAGTGAAAAAGGCTCTTCACCATCAAGACTTCCCAGACCAGCACCCGTGTGGGAACTGCAGTAAGATACTGGAATGAGACGGATCTCTTCAAAGTGTTTGAAACAAGGACAAAACAGAAAGTGCCCCGTGAGCCCGGCAGGGGGATGAGGTGCAGTGCTAAAGACCCATCACCACCAACATTTCACTTATTAACATATTAACCTTAATGTTAGAACAGCATTCAGATGGTGGAAAATGGTGGAAAGACAATTGATTTTTTTTTAGATTTTTCTGAAGTGTTTGTAAACCTTCAAAATAATGATATTCGTAAAAAGAGGACAAATACCATTAAGACTTCAGTATCAATATCAGTACTTATGACTGAAAAGGAGAACTGAAAGACTGATTTCTCTGAAGTTTGTAAACAAAGAGAACTGAACTGGTGGAGTGACTTGAACTTGAACTTGAACTTGTGTGTGTGTGTGTGTGTGTGTGTGCGCGCGCGCGCACGCGCGCGTGCTGGGGGAGAGGGGTGATGCTGTAGAATGCAAAAATACATTTTGCTATCACCAACACTTTATTTATCAACATCAATATTTGTGACTAAAAGAGATATATTCTGGAAGGAGATATATTTCTTATAAACAAAGAGGAAAAAACAAGAAGAGAAAATTGAACCAGGCAGTGGTGACTTGCAAAAAAAAACACTTTCTATACTTATCAATATTAATGATCTCTACTTTGAGGATATATTAGAAGCAGATGGATTTTTCTAAAGTGGTTTTAAGCACAAAGACAGAACAGGAAGAGGGACTTGAGCTCCTTGGCAGAATGATTCAAAATGCAAAGAACACTTTCTTAAACACCATCCCCCAGGGAGCCAGGAGTGACAGAGGAGGGTGGGGACCAGGGGCTGGCTGAAAGCTGAAGGGGGTGGCCGGGGGAGGTTCAAGGCAGGGAGAAATCTGGGCACCTGGTGTCCGATGTGAGAAGTATTATAAAACTCCAGCCCAGGCAGCCTTTGAAAAGACAGGAAGGCTGGTTTTGCATGAGAACTTGCAGGCTAGACAGAATCCAGGGGTCCTGGATTGCAGAGTGAGGGCCAGGGTTGTCAGTGTCCTGCTCAGACCAGGGTGAGCATGGCGCTGCTCTTTTCCCAAGCCAGTCTGGGTTTGGCAGTTTCATCCTGGCCCCAAAGTGCCTTAGACATGCAAAATGTCACCTTCCCAGTACCCCAGGACTTCGGATCCCAGGGCTGAAAAGGGCAGTAGTTGCCCATGAAAAAGGTACGAAGTAGGGAGTGAGGAGCAGCCTGGTGCTGAGTATGGGGGTGCCTGCTGGAAGGGGACAGAGGCAAGGTGTCCTTGGAGCTAGCTGAGCACAAGGGAGTGAGGAAAGGGGTGAGTGAGGGTTGGGGGCCCAGGACCTTAGGTGCCTGCTCTAAAGGTGGGGCAGGATCTTTCCCAGGTTTTGTAGCTCTCTGCATGGTTTCATTTCTTCTTACATAAAACATCTGTGTAAGATAGTGTGCCTTTCACTCATCCCTGAGCCAGTCCATGATTGCATTTGCCCCCAGAGCTGCTGGCTGCACGCTAAACCAACAATGATTCAATAGTCAGGTATTCAAAGAACATGCCTGATCAGTCCAGTTTTCAAAACCGAACACAGAGGCAGGTAGCTCATGACACAGCCACCAGAGGAGGAGCCGACAGTGCTTTTAGAAGGAGCGGGTCTGGCTTCCTGAGTGCCAGTGACGCAAATGACAAGGTCAGGAAGCCTTTGGCAGGTTTCTCTGGACCCAATTCTCCTTCACTGTACGTATCCTCTCGGTTCTCATTTCTTCTGTGTTCCCGCTCTATGTCCCTCCCTCTGCTCAGGGATGGCCCCTCAGACAACCCATAGTGTAGACTCAGCCTTGCTACAGATTTTCCTCAGAGGCAGCAGGTCAGCAAAGCCACTTAAGACTTCGACTCCCGAGTTTTAGACTTTGACCTACTCTCTCTCAACTGCATGCTTTCCCTCACCCCAAGCCAGCCTCCCATGCCTGGGCAGGTGGCTCTTCCCCCTCTCCCCCAGAGGGATCCAGCCGCCCAGGCTGCCCTCTAGGGCCCAGGGCACAAAGCCCAGGCAAGATGTCACACAGACCTCAGCACAGAAACAGGCCACAGACTGCACTGTGTTTAAAGATATTTCATTCATGTTTCATGTTCTTGCTTTCCTCATCAACTGCATTGGATGGTATGTAAGCAGAACTGAGTAGGAGTAATTTTCCATTAATGGATTGTTTCAATGTACAATGATATTCACCTTAAGTTGCAGGGAGGAAGGCAAGTGTGGTTCAGGGGTCATATGTGTTTCATTTCCTTAAACAATAGAGACACACATTGGCTCCCGAAGCTGCAGCTTCTTAAAGAAACATGTGGCACTTTTTACAGCACTGTGATAGAGCCTTTCTACAAAGCAGCCACAGTCATTCTCCACCCAAGGTACCAGGCTTTGTCCAGTGGGCTTTTACTAGCCTTGAAATCCAGTCGCAGTTTCTCAAGGCTTTTTAGTGACAACTAGAGCCCAGGCATGCCTCCTTTGGGGCGTGACATTCCAGGCAAAGTCTTGGTTGACAAAACCAGCATTAGCAACTGGTCTTACTGGTTTTATGCATAGAAACCATATGTCTTCATTCCTTCAGAATGCCAAATTCTGGAGGGATCAGGTCAGTATAAAAATATAAAGTGTGATGGAAAATCCTTGTCCTTGGAATATTCACTAAAATTATATTTCCATGCCTTATACCTTCTCTTACTTTGCTAACTTTGGGTACATGGGGGAGTAGGGTAGAGGAGGAGTTGTAGTTGTCGACTCAGGGGTTGAGGTCTGCGCCTCTGAGGCTGCTAGATTCCCCTGAAGAGACACATGGGGAAGCCTGCCTTGCTTCTTCTCTCTGAGAGACAGGGGTGGAACTTAAAAGGGGGTCATTTAGAATGTCATTGGTAGGTAGACCCTAAGGAGATGAGATAGTCCTTTTGGCCCAGAACAAAGAGATGCAGCCCGGAATAACACACACACACACACACACACACACACACACACACACACCCCACATACTCAGGGAAGCGCCGACCACTTGCCTAGCCTCCGACAGAGTAGATGTCGTCAGAGTAGGGTGTTGTAGTTGCTACTCCCATTTTCAGGCCATGTCTCCTTCCCTCCCAACTCATACTGAGGCCTAGCTGTGTTACACAAGAAAATCAGTGTCTTTTTCTTGAGACACTCAGGGTCAGATTTGTCCCAGTTTCTCAGGATGCATCCCAACGGGGATCCTGGGGGGATAGAGGGTGTATTTCCCAGTCGGTCTGTGGCACATCTAGGAAAAGCCCAATGCTCTGGCCAGCGAAAAAGACTAAAACTAGAACTCCTAGGCTTGGAGATGCATTCCCCTGTCTTTGCTCCAGGAGCCGACTAGTTGGATGTAGGGCGTCCCCGCCTCCCCACTGCAAAGCTACCAGATGTCTCTGGCAACAAGAGGCATGATGCACTGGCCAGCAAAAGATCAAGAGCTAAGCTTGCCACACACTGTTTGTATCCCCTGTGCTACTGGTGAGGTTGGCAGCTTTAATTGAACTGCACCATTTCTGCAGATCTCAAGGCTTTTGTAAGTTTGGCTTCTCACCTGCGAGGAGTCAGGGAGAGGGAATGGCACTAGTATAATTCCTGCAAGGACTGGAGGCCGATACACTGCTGTTCGATCCAGTGAGAGGTCCCTTCTGTGGCGAAATATTTGCCACCTGTGTGGCCCTGGGTCACTCTGGTCTGGGGGGGGGTCTATTGCATTAAAACACAGAAGGTGCCTAAGGAGGAAAGGCAAGCCTACCTCTGTAAAAATACATTGTGTGGTGGAGAAGTGGGTGAGTGAGCTGGGAAGCAGGCTCAGGCCTCGGGGGCAGCTCGCTGAAAAAAAAAATGGCCCCTCTAGAAAGGGAGAAAGTGCTCTAAGGTGCAGTTTCTCAGTGTCCGGAAAACCCTGAGCGCTGGGCGCTAGTGGCAGGGCTGCCCTTAGAGTGCCTGCCCCCTGCTCTGCTTAGGGCAGAAGCCAGGGAAAACTGCAGGGATGTCAGGCTCAGGCCTCAGGCGCTGCTGAAAAAATGTGAGTTTGAATCTCACTTTCCCCACAGCAGTTGGAGAAACAGGTACCCTGCTGTTGTTTGACTAGCGAGGTAATTACCCTCTTGCTCACAGGCCCTAATAGCTCCTAGGTCTAGAAGTTACTGGGTATCCAAGACTTACCTATTTTTCTCTTATTCCGGGAAGTGGGTGAGATTTTCCCTCCTTGTACCCTTGTTCCTAGGTAACGTGGGCATAGTGGGGCCAAGCCCCATCTGAAGCTAAAGTTGAATGAAAGGCTTGGGATAGGCAGGTAAGGAACAGTGTCACCTCCTGCTGCACAATAGTGATCAAAGGCCTGGCCTCAGGGGTTTAGATGGCTGCTCAGATGCAGAATGAACACAGCAATTACTTTGTAAAGCAGATAGTCAGGGGAGTGGTAGAGATGTTAATAGAGTGGTCAGAGAAGACTTATGAATGAGGCAGATTGGAATGAAGGCCTAGTTAGGAGAACAAGACCTGGAAGAGCAAGGGCTTCCCACCACAGGCTAAAGTCCTGCTCTCTCCCCTCGAAGACTAAACCTGAGTGGGGAAAGCACCACAAGGAGGGGACTGTGATTGCCTTACAGTGTGCCTCTCCTTGTGTGGACTCTGCTTGTGGCTGGCGGGAAATCCAGCGTTCTGCTCTGGTCCACGACGAGGTGAACAACCCTGTGGCTTTTAAATGCTCTACCTGTGCCCACGGGGTGCAGTGATTTTTTGTGGCTAAGAAAGCAAGACATTGACCCAGCAGATGGAACCTTACCCCTTCGTACACTTCGTGCAAGAGGTATTCAGGTGCAAATCGAGGTGCTAGAAGCCACCTGGGGTGCAGAGAGATGCTGCAAGCTCACAACAGGCTAGCGATTCAAACTGGCTTTTCTCCTGTCCATGTTTGGAGGCAGAAACGGCTAAGGAATCCAAGTAGTGGGTCCAAGTGTGGTGTTTCCGAGCAGGGCTCCCAAAGGCTGGTCATCCCCACCTCTCCTACGTGTCTCGGGTTCTCCCAACGGTCTCAGACAGCCAGGGGGCATCGGAGTGCTGGGTGACCAGCCCTTATTCTGCATGTCCCTGGCTGAGACAAAGTTACATTACCGAGATTGGAGTTCCCTACAAGGCTCCTGCAAGTCTTACAGTTGACTTCAGATACCCCTGCAAGGACCCACTCACATGGAGAAGCCAAGAACTTGGGCCGGAAGGAGGAAGTGCCCCGTTAGTCTCTGGAACCCGAGCACTCATTTCAGATTTCATTGTTTCTACCTCCAGATTTCATTGTTTCTACCTCCGACTGTAGGCTCAGCACACTCCTGTCCCCACCCCCACAGCGCTGCATCCCCTCTGTCCCCAGAGGGGAGAAAGGCAAGACCACCATGCCAGGGAGACCGCACTCGCTGAGTTCCAAATGGCTGGAGACAAAGGGTGGGATCCAGGTCAGGGTCCTGGGGTTTTGGCACCTACTCTGTTGGTGGGAGAGACCTGGCTACTCTTGCCAACACATGTAAAGAATTACACAGCAGCAGACTTATTAGTGTGCAAGCAGGGTTTATTAGTCATCATCCATTTCCAGGGAAGAGAAAAAGCCTAGCTGTGTTGGAGGGGAGGGTGTGAAAGGCCTAGGTTCAGGGCACAGCAGGGAGGTAAAAGTACGAGTGGGAGTGGCTGAAGGCCAGGCCACCAGTGCCAGGGTGGCCTGAGGCTGGTGGTCAGAGAGCCAAGAGCCAAGGGAGCGAGACCTTTGTTCTCAGCACTTATATAGTTGTTGGGATGGGAGTGAAATAGTTAAATATTGTTTGACGGGTAAAGATGGTTCCAGCTTTTCTGGGGGCAGGAGGCGGGGAGAACTGACAACCAAAACTTAGGTGTGTGGGGGGGGATCTGTTAACCCGACTCCTTATCTGACTCCAGATGCCATTGGTTCCTCTTGTTGTAAATCAGATTATGATGGTAGGCAGTTAATTAAAGTTGAAGCACTTAGCCAGAGTTATTTATACACTCTTTCTCTAAGCACTAGGGAAGCCTGGTAAAACAGATAGTGATCAGAGGAAAGGAATTCAAAACCTTCTACATTTCAAACAAACAGGAAGACAATGGTTTTATGGTAGAAAGTGTTCTTTTAAAATTTTTATTAACTTTCTCAAAAATGTTTTGAAGGCTCTGGGACGAGCACCCTAGAAGATAAGAAGATTCGGAAATCTTGAAAGGTTTCCAAACCACATAACCATACAATCAATAACTTTTTGAAATTCTAAACAACAGGATAGGAAAGACACGTTTGTTTCTATTAGGAGAGCATTTCCAGACATCAGGGCTCTCTCCACCTCAGGGAGACACTGGACCTGGGTGGGCTTGTGGGGATGAGCCTGCAGCCTGTGCCTGGGACACCTGCCCCCACCCAATCCAGTGCCCTGAAGTGCCTAGCCCAACAGTTGGCTAAGTGCCTGGAGAGCACCTCCTAGTGGCTTGGTCTGGGAAGAGAAAATCTCCTGTCTTAAGAGCAAGGTCAGGGACTGACCAGGCTCACTGAAGTATGGGGTCTGAGGAGCTCAAGTCCAGAAGGTTTCAGGGGAACTCTGAGTTCCCCAGGCCCCCCAGAGTTTCCAAGCTGCTGGGTCCCATGTGCACATGCAGGTTCTGGGGAGAAGGGGCCTGGCAGTGGTGAGAGCAGCATTCCACCCTTCCCTGGCAAGTTCCCTTGTAGGGTCACAACTCCCCAGTCTCCTCGGGAAAGCTGCCAAGCCGCTAGTACTCTGGGTTCCCTGCTGAGCGCCTGCCCTAGTCTCTACCTGCTCCTTCCACCCTGTCCTGTCCCCATGGGTGGGCATTACCAGCAGCTCCATTTTCTTGCTGAGCTTAGGACTACCCAGTGGGATAAGGGATGGAGGGAAGTGGAGTCAGGGTGCTATCCTGGAGGCCCCTGAGTCTCTGTGGCAGACCCCAGATTTCTTTGCCAGCAGGGAGGTCCCAGGAGGAACTTATGAGTCTCACCACTCAGGGCTCAGAGCACTTGCAGCTTCTTCACTGAGACAGGGGGGCCCCACCCCTGTGGTCTCCCTCAGCCTCCTGTGCTTCACATGCACCCAGGGTCCTGTCCCACAGTGGGCCCTATGAAGATGAGAGGGAACCCCAGCTGTTCACTGCAGACACCTGCTCTTTCCATACCCACCAAAGATCCAGCTCTGCTGAGAAATTTTCGCTAGTTTTGTTACAGAACACAGAACAAGGGGGGGCCTGGGACGATATAGTATTATTTAAAAGGCCCCATGTCCGTCATGTCGGCTGCCTGAGGAAAGACGTCTCTCAATGCCAGAGATTCATGAAAAGGAAAGGAAATGTTTATTTAATGCTATACAAACTTCAAGTAGTGACCTAATGTCTTTATCAAAAATCCCAAAGTCCCTTAAAACACCCACAAACAGACACAGTCCTTCCTTCCTTCCCCCTTTGCCCAGTCCAGAGTACCGTATCTCAGGGAAGGAAAACGAAGTCCATGCCTCAGACAGCCCTCTGGTTCTTAGTTAGTCCTCCTTCTCGACTGGGAGACCTCCCTGGGTTCCCGGCACCCTCGGCTGAGTCGCCGGGATCTCTGCTAAAACCAGGTGGTGGTTCTCCCTTCTAAAGCTGCAGGGGTCCCCGCTCTGCCCAGGCCTCGTGGTTCTCCCTTTCAGGGCTGCGGGAAGGGGAGAGTCCCCACTCTGCCAAAGCCACGTGGTTCTCCTTCCTGTGGCTGCGGGAAGGGAGAGTCCTCACTCTGTCCAAAGCTGCGTGGTTCTCCCTCTCTGGGATGCGCATGGCTCTCCTTCTCAGGGCTGCGCATGGTTCTCTCTCTCTGGGATGCGCATAGTTCTCTCCCCAATGGCCGCCAAGTCTGGGTTTTAAATCCCCACGGCCAGTCTTCCTCTGCAGCCTCATTTCCGACTCCTCCCACACTCGGCTTCACATGCCAGAACTCGTATCCTTCCAGCTTTACTGGGCTGCCATCTTGAGTCTGGGCAGGTGTGGGCCCCATGTCCTGGAGCCAATCTTCTCCGAGCTCCCACGCAGGCGCTGTAGCTTGGGGGATCTGCCCCCAGTCACGTGTTGGTGGGGAAGTTACTTCCATACCCCTCCCCCCCAAAGATGATCACAGCTATTTAACATGTCTAAGCGACCAGCCAAAGGCTATAGATATGTTAAATGACTATGCCAGAGGGTAGCTGCAAGGCTGTTGCTATGCAAAACAGCTCTCAATGGCCTTGCTCCATTTGTTCCTTCTCCCAACCCACACCCTGGGTGGGGGGGGCAAATCTCCTGGACACCTTAAGTTCTGGACCCCATTTCAAATGCCCATTTGGGGTCCCCCCTCTTGGCTGCACCCTGTAACAATCCCTCCTTTCAGATATACATCCACTTTAAATTCTTTTAAAGGACAAGGGATGAAGGTCTCATCTTCTTGTAACTGCTTCCGGCTGGGAATGGACGTTGTTTTACCCACCCATGGGTCAGGGGTGCCCTGAAAAGGGGGGGGTGCAGCACGGAGGGAGTCCTTCCTGTAAGGGGAAGGACCTCACAGAATTCTGGTCAGTTGGCTGTCACCAGGAAGTCGCAGGCTTGGTGTCCAAAGGCTGGCATTACTGGACCGTTGGCATCCTGGTCATATTCTGGAGGTGACAGATTTGGAAAGAATTGGAAGGCACAATTAAATCATAACCACTAAATGACAAAGGCAGGAACTTAAGTAAAGAATGGCTTATCTGGAGGAAGGTGTACAAGGCATACTACACCTATCCAAAACTCTTGTGGCCCACTACACCTCACTTGGGCTGAGGGGAATATGTTAGGATTTCCCTCCTTTCAGATACCTGGGCCCTTTCTGTCCAAGCCATCAAGACAGAAAAAGGCAAAATTAGTTCTTAAGTGAAGCCCACAGACCGCCCAAACCATTCATCAACCCAACCACTTAGTTCAGCCAAGCCGTTGAGTCTCAGGGGGTGATGATGAAAATGGGCTCCTTAAGGCGAGGTTTATATTCACTCACTCATTCAACCAATTACTCAGGTAATGAAGTCATAGGCATATGCCCTATGAAAACAGAAGAACACACAGGTTAATTCACACAACAATCCCCAAACCAGTCTCTGTGCCTGAGAGACTGTCTTTTGGGAAGACATTCAATTGCAAGGTTCTTCCTGCAATAACATTTAGCAATAGCAATTTCAAAGGTCCTCCGTACCTGTAAATTGTACATCTTTGGTGACATTACAAACTCAGTTTCAACTTTCAAATAAAAACAAACTTTCAAGACAGTTAGCTGCACCATTCTGATGTCTAATACTAAGCATTGTGATTTTCCTTGAACTACAATTTTTCTCCTTAAGATCACCCTCACTGTTATTAAAGGACTACTTTGAGTCCCACTTTTAATTTTGACTGTTCGTTTGCATAAACACACCAAGAGCAGCCTGGATCACTTATGATCCTTGAGTCTACCTTGCTGGAACTTACACAGGGAACCTTCAGATTGACTTCTCAGTCTGCCTCTGGGGCATCGAAGCAGACCCACACGTTTGCCATCTGGCTTCGCCTGTACCAGTTGTTTCACTCAAATCCTTGAGGCTTCCATTGTGCTTACAGGTTCCTTTTTGGCCATCTTTCAGAAAAGCAACCTTCGTTCCTTCCCTGGAAAGACTGCCATGAACCACACAACCAACCAAAGTACCAGGCTTTTTCGTGGGCTTACGCTAGCGTCACAAGTCAATCCTAGTTCCTCAGGGCTTTCTGGTGATGACCAGAACCCATACATGCCTCCTTGAGGCATGACATTCGAGTCAAAGTCTTGGTTAACAAAACCACTATTAACGACTGGTCTTATTGGTTTTATGCAAAGAAACCTTATATTATCACTCACTCCTTCAGAATGCCAAATTCTGGAGGGATCAGGTAGGGAGAAAAATACAAAGCGTGAAGGAAAATCCTTTTCCTTCTGATATCCACCAGGCTTCTCGAAACTTTCACTTCCACAGACATTTTGAAACATTCACAAACTCTCTATTCTTTTTCATACACTTTCTGATATCCACCAAGATTGCATCTCCATGCCTTATACCTTCCATTACTAACACACATCACATAATTCTTTCTTAAAACGTTTACTTCCACAGACTTTCTGCAACATTCACAAACCCTCTAATCTTTCTTTCATACTCCTTCTTCATTTACACATCTTACACTTTCCCCTGTGCACTTTCCTGCAGAGTGTGAAGTTTCAACCTTCTCTGGAATCCTCAATTTCCTTTTCAGAGCAGATACAGAGCAAAATCCAAAACATAGAATTCCAGAATAATACACAGGTAGAAGCATTCTCTTGCACCAATGCGTCCATTGGTGCCTCGCAGAGACATGCTCCTTCAGGTCCGGCCTCTTGGCAGAGACATGCCCCCTTTGCCTCTGGCTGAAGCACTCGTCAGCCCCAAATGACCCTTCCTGGGTCCTGCGTGGCAAAGGCATGCTCCCCAACCGGTTACAGATGACCTTTCCCTAGATCTTAAAGTACAGGTTTCTGATCAGAAACAAAACCAATGTGAGAATTTTGCTCTTTTCTCATGAAACCATAAAACAAGTAGTTTAGGTTTCCCTTACTCCAGGTTTAAAACTTTCACATCTTTTACACATAATTTTCACATCCAGATTTAACCATCATTTTCTTTTAATCCTGGTTCTTTTCCCACACTGGGAAGGACTATACTTAAACTCAGTACATGGCAGCTAAAAGTCCCTAACACTACAGGTACCTTCCACTAAAAGTCCCTAGATTCGCAGGGACATCCTGCAGCTTTCTGAAGCTTAGACCTTGCAAACACCCTAGAAATCAGATGGTCACCTTTGGACCTCCGCTCATGGCCTTCAGAACCACAGCCATTCCAATCAGAACCAGTTACACAGAGAACCTGACTGATGCAATGCCAGCACAGTAGGAGCACACAGCCCATAATCTGAAGAGAGCCCTTGGCCCACCACCTTGTCCAGTTCCAAGATGGCGGTGCCCATGCACGACCCACCCTCCATGGTGGGGCACTCACGTGGCTCATCCTCCATTTTACCCAAAATGGCGACACACCCACATGGTTTGCTGTCCGATCCCCACTATACATGCAGGCTCGGCCTACAGAGCCTAGGGGTTTGCTTCCTTCCCAAACCTGAGTGCAGGTTCCCTTACTGCCCCCTGGGCTCACTAAAACTGTAAATGAGCAGACAGGGGCCACCTGGGAGCAGCATATTAACCAAACTATTATCCACAGCTCCATTATTCCAAAATGGTGTTCAGAAACCAGTTTTCAACCAAACCATTTTCACATCTCTGCTCCCTCCCGGTTTCATTTCCTTTTCACCTTTCCAGGCGTGATAGGCGGCCGATGCCCTCAGGAGGAGTGCAGAGTAATTCTTGAGACGGGGAAACTCTGAAGTCTCACTCTCTCACACCTGAGGGGGTCGGTCTGCCACGGACAATTATTGTCCCATCTGGGTCGCCAAAAACTGTTACAGAACACAGAACAAGGGGGGGGCCTGGGACGATATACTATTATTTAAAAGGCCCCAGGTCCGTCATGTCCGCCGCCCGAGGAAAGACGTCTCTCAATGCCAGAGATTCGTGAAAAGGAAAGGAAATGTTTATTTAATGCTATACAAACTTCAAGTAGTGACCTAATGTCTTCATCAAAAATCCTAAAGTCCCCTAAAACACCCACAAACAGACACAGTCCTTCCTTCCTTCCCCCTTTGCCCAGTCCAGAGTACCGTATCTCAGGGAAGGAAAACGAAGTCCATGCCTCAGACAGCCCTCTGGTTCTTAGTTAGTCCTCCTTCTCGACTGGGAGACCTCCCTGGGTTCCCGGCACCCTTGGCTGAGTCGCCGGGATCTCTGCTAAAACCAGGTGGTGGTTCTCCCTTCTAAAGCTGCAGGGGTCCCCGCTCTGTCCAGGCCTCGTGGTTCTCCCTTTCAGGGCTGCGGGAAGGGGAGAGTCCCCACTCTGCCAAAGCCACGTGGTTCTCCTTCCTATGGCTGCGGGAAGGGAGAGTCCTCACTCTGTCCAAAGCCGCGTGGTTCTCCCTCTCTGGGATGCGCATGGCTCTCCTTCTCAGGGCTGCGCATGGTTCTCTCTCTCTGGGATGCGCATAGTTCTCTCCCCAATGGCCGCCAAGTCTGGGTTTTAAATCCCCGCGGCCAGTCTTCCTCTGCAGCCTCATTTCCGACTCCTCCCACACTCGGCTTCACATGCCAGAACTCGTATCCTTCCAGCTTTACTGGGCTGCCATCTTGAGTCTGGGCAGGTGTGGCCCCATGTCCTGGAGCCAATCTTCTCCGAGCTCCCACGCAGGCGCTGTAGCTTGGGGGATCTGCCCCCAGTCACGTGTTGGTGGGGAAGTTACTTCCATCCCCCTCCCCCTCAGAGATGGTCACAGCTATTTAACATATCTAAGCGACCAGCCAAAGGCTATAGATATGTTAAATGACTATGCCAGAGGGTAGCTGCAAGGCTGTTGCTATGCAAAACAGCTCTCAATGGCCCTGCTCCATTTGTTCCTTCTCCCAACCCACACCCTGGGTGGGGGGGGGAAATCTCCTGGACACCTTAAGTTCTGGACCCCATTTCAAATGCCCATTTGGGGTCCCCCCTCTTGGCTGCACTCTGTAACAGTTTGACTTTCCAAAAGATTTTGCCACCTCGGGCTCTGGAAATGTGTCCTGGGAGGGGTGGCAGTGGGAGAAGGGCTGGAAGGGAAGGGGCAGGTGAGGAGAGCAATGAGGCTGAGGGGAGAGTCCCGGTGGAGGGTGCAGAGCACTGAAAGGATGGGGGGTGGGGAGGACAAGCAGTGTTGAGGAGAGCCTGAGGGAGCCAAGCTGGGAATGGGGTTGGGGTGTGGGGTCCAGCTGGGGATGGAGGACAGAGTCTCTTCAGCAGAAGGACCAGGCAGAGGAGGAAGAGGAAGAGGAAGCTGCTCTTCCAGGCTTGGCTGGGGTCTGCAGGGGCAGGGTGGCTTCTGGTGGAAAGAAGACATTTGTAGACTCAGAGGAGTGCCCTTATGCTGGGACTTTGCACTTGATTTTGACATTCTGTGCTGCGGTGTGCACTGTTACAGAGGGCAGGAGGGGGTGGAAGACCCCCGTAAAGTGTGAAAAGAAAACAGAATGCAGGGTCGTGGTGGGTGAAAGAGGAAGAAAATAAAAGGGTGTTTCTGAACAGAAGGAGCCAGAGAAAGGCTGTGTTAGGAACCATCAGAGCCTGAGTTGCCTGCAGTTTAGCTCAAGGTGTCCTCAGGGGCAGAGTCCCTGGGACCCTGGGAGAGGAGTGGGAGGCAGACCCGGGTGAGAGGGAGACTGGCTGTCACTGGGGCACCTGGTGTGTAGGTGCTGGGGGGAACTGGAGGGAGTGGGGACTGCTTGGGGAGTTGAAGGCTGGGGGGAGGGGCGGGAGGAGGGTGCAAGTGGCAGGAAGTCGGGAAGAGGGTTGCAAAACTGGGGGCTGGGGGAGGGTGGGAAAGGCAGGGGGGCTCCCAGCCTGGGGAGGGTGGGCCTGTGGGCTGGATTCTCCGAATCAGGGCCTCCAGAGTGAGGGCCCCGTTTTCAGTGTCAGGCCAGGTAGAATCTGGGGATACTTTCCTCCAAGGAAGGTCTGGTCCTGCCTTTTCAGCTTCTGTGGGGAGCACCCCAGAAACGCACAATGTGGCCTCCCCAGCACCCCAGGTGATCTGAGGAGGAGGCTTCCACTGGCAGTAAGTGCGCAGGAGGGAGGCACACAGTGGAGCCTGAGGGGCAGCCTGCTTGCCTGTGGGCCTTGGGGTGCCTGATGGAGGGGACAGGGTCATGGTGTCCTTGGAACCGGCTGAGCCAAAGGGAGTGAGGAACATGGCGAGTGAGGGTTAGGAACCCAGCACTTAGATGCCTGCAGTCACGTGGGGCAGGGTCCTCTTCCTCCTCAAAGCTGTGGGGCCCTTTTCTCCCCTCTTCTTTAAAGGTCGGCTGCGGTATCCCGGGCTCCACACTTGTCCTCTAGCCACGGCCCTCATGGCGTTGTTTCCCCACAGGGGCTTCTTGCCTACTCCACTCCCTAGGGCTCGTCCTTTGTGCACTCGGACAACCTGCGCAGATCAGCCCCCACTTATGTGGGTACAGGGGCTGGGCGTCTGATCCTGCAAACAGAAGGGTCCCAGATTTGATAGCCAGTGGGGGCACTTGGCAGCCTTGCAGGCCAGGTCCACGCTTCTCTTCCCCTTTCTCCCTCCCTTCTCCTCTCGAAGCAATGATAGGGGTGAATGAATGAATGAATGAATGAAAAGAATACACCTTTAAAAAGAAAAGAGCTCACTCTGATCACCCCAGTTTTCAGGCCTTTCTCTGCCAAGAGCACGTAGCTCATGGCTGTTCCAAGCCCCTGAGGAGCTGTTGCTGTTGCTTTAAAAAGGGGCGGGTCCAGCTTTCCTGGGTTCCAGTGGCCAAAAAGATGCCTTCAGAAAGGCTTCGGGAGTTTTTTCTTCCTGTTATCCTTCCTTCACCGCGTGCTCTAGGCTCTGCTTTCCACTCTGGTCCCCTTGCAGGTCCCTCTCTCTGGTCCAACATTATCCCTTCAAACCACCAGCAGTGTGGACTCAGCACCCAACCATCTCCCACCTCCCACAACCGGACATTCTTTCCTGAGTCAGTTGGTGAGGAAAGCCACCCAGGGTTCTTGCCTTCCCCACTTCGGCCTTCGGACCTGCCCTGTGCCTTTCCACCCGGACCCCTTCCCTCACCCCAAGTCAGCCTCCAGTGCGTGGGCGGGCGGCTGTTCTCCCCCAGGGAGATGCCCTCCCCTCCCCCTCCAGGTCAGCTGCCCAGGCTGCCCTCTAGGGCCCAGGGCACAACGCCTGGGCAAGATGTCACTCAGACCCCAGCACAGAAACAGGCCAGAGAGTGCACTGTGTGTGTGTGTGTGTTTAAAATTAATTAATTTATTTTTAGAGAGAGGGGAAGGGAAGGAGAAAGACAAGGAGAGAAACATCAATGTGTTGTTGCCTCTTGCATGCCAGCAACTGGGGACCTGACCTGGCCCCCAACCCAGGCATGTGCCCTGACTGGGAATCAAACCAGCGACCCTTTTGGTTCCCAGGCCTGGTGCTCAATCCACTGAGCCACACCAGCCAGGGCTAAAGACATTTTATTTCATGTTTTCATGTACTTCTTGTTTTCTCCATCAACTGCATTGGAAGGTATGTGAGCAGACTCTGTATGAGAAATTTTCCAATAACGGATAATTTCAATGCACAATGATATTCACCTTAAGTTGTATATAGGAAGATAAGTGTGATTCAGGGTCACAGGAGTTTCATTTCCTTAAAGGAGAGATACACACGTTGGCTCCCAAAGCTGGTGCTTCTTAAAGAAACATGTCATACTTTTTACAGTGTTAACAATACAGTTTTTCTCCAAAGCAGCCCTAGTGATTCTCATCAGAAACATGAGAACACGTTTCATCACATCAATATACATCCTTTCTAGATATGTCTTCATCGACACATCCTTTAGATGTGTTATGAATTCCTTTGGAAAAATAAGCATCCACTTTTCCTTGAGAAATGTCACCAGGATTTGCATTATAATGGTCACTGGCATGGTTTTTGATAATGAAATGATTGGATCCTTGGAAGGCATCATGAATATTTGTTTGCCTGAGACTCTGCTGAGTTCAGACATGATAACACTTTGCTGAACTGGGATCTTAATTTAGAAAAGTGATTGAAGAGCAACACAGAGAGGCCTGTGCCAGGTAGAAAGAAAAAGAAAGGAGAAGGAATGAAATGTTTGTAGTACTGACAGTTGCCCTGGAAAAGAGAGGCACTGCACAGCGTGCAGGGGCTCAGGAGGACTGGCAGGTTGGTGACTGTGAGAACAGGTGTGAATCATGTTAGGGACTGAGCCCATTATGGCTCCATCTGGACCCTCTGATCTTACTTCTTGCTAGAGAGAAGAATGTAGTGGGTCAAAAGTGTGGTGCTTGTGAGGAGGACTTCCAAGTCTATTACTCCTTCATCATCCCTGCCTCTTTTTCATGCCTTGGTTTCACCCCTGAATGTTTAGAACAGCCAGGGAGTGTCAGAGTGCTGGCTGACAAATCTCATGTGCACTTCCCCAGATGAGATGAAATTACAGTACCGTGATCGGAGTTCCCTGTGAGGTCCCTGCATGTCTTAGGGATTAACCTCAGACACTTCTACAAGGCCCCAACTCACAAAGGGACGCCGGAGACCTTGAACTTGAGGGAGAAGTGCCTCTTTTCTTTGGTGCTCAGTAAGAAGCTGAGATACTTATAAAGAACACTGTGACATCCTGTAACCCTAGTCACTGCTTTTCAAAACTGATTGAAGTGAAAGTCTTTGCTCTTCCTCCCAAGCCTAAACCTAGCTGGGGTTTGTGCCATGGAGGTGGGAATGTGAGTGTTCTTACAGTGTGCCTCTCATTGCATGTACTTTTCCTTGCAGTTGGCGGAAAACCTAGTGTTTTATTCCAGTCCACGTCCCAGATTATTCTTTCACAGGTGTCTTCTAGCAGCTAGTGCTCTTGAGGCTTTTAAATGTTTGATGCGTGGCCACAGGGTGAGGCAAATGCTTGGGAGAGAGCAAGGCTCCTACTCAGTGAAGAGGGTGCAGGGGAGAGAAATGAAAATAAAACCACTCAAGGGGCAGCAAACGATAAACCTTTCCTCTCATCTTGAACACAACAGTGGCCTTACCGAATCCCTCTGCGGTGCCGCTGGGTCTTGGGGGGGGGCAGGGGGTGTGATAAGCGCTGAATCCCATTCTCTGAGGTGTGCTGTCGGCAATGATAGCTTGTAGTCTCTGTCCTTGTTCAGGCGCCAGATGTAGAGGGACTCTACCTGCAAACTCTCCCACCATTGTGAATGAGAACAAATCTATCAAGGCATGGTCTGCTTGCAAAGGAAAGGAGACCAATCTCTCAGAGGAGAAGGGTCCTGAACACTCCTTCCTTGCATCTTTATTGAGTTCAGCTCACACAGAAAAACATAGCATGGATATAAAACTCATCATCCAATGTCACAAAAGCTACAGTCATGAGAAACTGACATGGTATACAGATAATAGTTGAAGGAATATGGGGATTGTCTCTGGTCATGGTCAGCTTTAGCTCAAGTGTCTGTTTCATACTAACAGGGCAGAGAAAGCCTCAAAGGAAACAATATATATTATTTTTTGGCCAGATTCTCCCCTGGGAGCCATTTGTTCCAGTACAAGGCCACAGCTGCCTCTGGCATTGTTACAGGCTGAGTCAGGCAGGGAAAGCAAAGCAGGCAAGAGATTAGGAGACTTTTACAGAGAGAATGAAAACTCAGGCTATGACAAAGCTGAGGGGTGAGGGTCTTTCTGCCCCTTCTCCCCTTGTAGACCCCTAAGTCCTTCTTCTATGGTGTCTCCACGACTGTGCCTGTCTTAGGTTGTCCCTCCCTTGAGGAATCTTACCCGTCATTGGCGAACCAGTCATCGTAAGTCCTCCTCTGATGGCCCCTTGTGACTGTGCCTGTCTTAGGTTGTTCCTCCCGTGAGGAATCTTACCCGTCATTGGCGAACCAGTCATCGTAAGTCCTCCTCTGATGGCCCCTTGTGACTGTGCCTGTCTTAGGTTGTTCCTCCCGTGAGGAATCTTACCCGTCATTGGCTAACCAGTCATCTTTCCGGCCAAGCAGGGGGAAATGAGGGAGGCAGGGGCTGTGCTCCTTCCAGAAGGACAGGTTCTGTCTCCTTAGTGGCTCATGGCCCCAAGGCCTTTTCACTCAGCCCTAGCCATGGGACATTTTTGTGTGTTAATGAAGCTACAGACCCTGAAACCAGGCAGGACGGCTCCCAACAGAGAAGGGCCTTGAGCTTGTTTCTCAATGGGCTTTCATGGGGTTTAATTTGCATAGGAATACAGGGCATATACATAAAGCTCATCAATCCTTGTCAGGCAGTAATGATCCAACAACAGGTAATATTCAAAGAACTATGAGGGCTTATTCTGAATCAGGGTCAGATAGCGAAAAGGCCATAAAACTTTGGGGAACAAACTCATTTTATGCTTGGACCCTTAACATTTAAATTGAGGGTATTCTTAGCAAAGCAGGTTTCACAGTTTTAGCATTCTTTCTTAGGCCTGATTGCCCCTGGGGAACTGCCCATTCCAGCACAGGGCCACACCTGCCTCTGGCATTGTTTCAGGCTTAAAATCCTGTATGGGATGTGGGCAGTCAAGAGATTAGACTTTTTACCACTAGAATGAGGACTCAGGCTATGTGAAAGCCGAGGGGCAAGGGTCCATCACTGCCATTTTCTATAGCCCCCCTAAGTCCTTCCCTGAGGGCCCCTTGTGACTGTGTCTATCTTAGGTTGTCCCTCCCTTGAGGATTCTTACCCATCATTGGCTAACCAGTCATTCGCCCAGGGCCAAGCAGGGTGGAGTAAAGGGGGAAGAGGCTGTGCCCCTGCCAGGAGGATAAGCTTTGTCTCCTTAGTGGCTTGTGGTCCCGAGGTCTTTTTACTCAGCCTTAGCCATGGGGTGTTACAGCTTCTGAAACCAGGCAGGGCAGTTCCCAACATCTCTCCCATTTTTGTTTATGAATGCAATTGTAGCTGTTAAGCCTGTGAATCCTACTATTTGCTGTTTCTGGATGCAATCTCCAGAAAATAACCTCCATATACATGGAAAAACACAAATAAGGAGAAAGACAAGGAGGCACCCAAGGGCTGCCATGACCCAAATCCATAAATTCAGTCCATTGAACCAGTTCTTAGGGTTCAGCCATTGTAGATCATCATGGAGGGTCTGGAACAATTTTTGTTCAGTCAGGTGTTTGATGTCACTGAGCTGCTGGCAGAACTCAAGCTGGAGCTGATCAATCTGCCCTCTGAGATTGGTAGAGAATGCACCCTGCAGGTGATGACGAACATCGGCCCAGGAATGCTGACTGGAATTCCACCTCAGGGGGGTGACACACAGCTGAGAGAAGTGTGGATCAGGGGAGTCCAATGGAGCAGAGGAGGGTCGAGGGTGGGGTAGCCTTTTCTACGATCTTGGCTTCACTCTGTTCACTGGCAGCTTCAAAGGTCCTTCTGGAGAGGAAACACAAGCAGACCCTCTTCCCCAAGTCAATAGTTCCACTGAGCCTTTCCATGTTCCTTCCCCCAATGGGTCTCTATATGAGCCCAAAGGGTGTGGGCTTGCAGGACTGTTTTTGCACAAAGTGTTTGTCTGTGGGTGGCTTTAGATTATCATCACAAATAAAACAATTGTATGTATATATTGCCAGCATGGTTAAATTCCTTGGGGTTGTTTTCTGACTCCCCCTTTTATGTTTATTTAATAATGTCTTAAAGGTCTGCTGAGCTCTTTCAACAATTGCTTGGCCCATATGGTTATAGGGGATACCTGTTTCATGTGAAATTTCCCATTTTTCTAAAAAAGCCTGAGTGGTTTGTGCAATATATCCCTGGCCATTTTCAGTCTTGATTTCTTGTGGATGGCTAAGTTGCTGAAGGCCTCAAGCCAATGAGCTGTAACGTTCTTTGCTGATTCCCCAGTGAGGGGAGTGGCCTGTTGAACACCTGAGTAAGTGTCTGCTTGGAAAGACAGGCCCCCTGCTGTTTCTGCAAGCAGCAATGAGTTAGAGCAGCAAGTTAATTACCCTGTTGTTCTCAGGACCTGGTAGTTCCTAGGTCTAGAATTTTCAGCGTTTCAAAGACTTAGATGCATTTTATTCCTCTTATTTGTTTTCTACTTCTCCTTCACTTCTTTAGTTATTTGCTCCATTGTCATTTCTTCTCACCCACACATGAATGTGGTATCTATGTTTTTTCTTTATTCCTTCTTACCCTTCTCCTTCACAATCCTACATTTTCTGAATTCCCTCCTTCTCTTTCCTTTCCTTCACTTTCTTAATTCCTTCTTTAATTTCTACAGATTATCTTCAACTTACTAGAACTTTGTACAACATACACAATCCACATAACATTCCAAAATGAGCATAATAAGTGTTTTAAAACTTAAGCCTGATAGATTGATGGACATTTGACTTAAGGAGTATATGATGAAATGAAGAGGGGGATAGTGAGTGACATCTGTTTGCCAAATTATTTGAGGTTGCAATCCTCTGGGGTTAATGTTGAGAACAGGGTGATTTGCATTCCCCAGTGCTTGAGGAGGTCCCTGACCCAGATATTAAGTGGGGCGGGAAGGATGTAAGGCTGAATTTGCCAAGCGTGCCCATCCAGACCAAAACATGGGGAGAGAGAGATAGAAAAATAGTAGAAGGATAGTGGAAACCCCTTTTTCAAAACGAAGCATGCTGGCAGCCTCCAAATCTGTGGGGGCTGCTATACCTTACCTCAGGGATGACCTGGCTGGAACTCCCCTTCGAGACTTGCTGTCTGCACCAGTTCCGAGGCAGCTGTTAGGCACTGCACGAAACTGTGCCCCGGGGCTGACCCAGTGGGTTAGGACCCACACTCCACACTAGGCGTGGGGCAGGGTAGCTCTCTCACACATGGGGATGAGAGGAGGCGAGGGGGACCAACCTCTTCTCTGCCCGCACCTGTCCTTGTCCTTGGCGGAGATACCTGGCCCCACTATGCTGCAAGCCTGTGTGAAGAAAAGCCTGCAGCCAGAGAGTAATTTCCAGCGGGACTTCCACACACAACTGTTGTTGCTTGGGGGAAAAGGTTATGTGTGCATGCAATTTACAAAGCAAATCTCGGCCCAACAATGGAATGAGACAATCAATCAGGGGGTAGAGAAAGCTATGTGTAAGCTTACCCCACCCCACCCGCCCCGCAAGCTGGCATTCCAGAGGTTGCGGGAATGTCTGTTTTTGTACCTGGCCAGACAGGCCAGTAACTGTTACTTCCTTCGAACTTTTCCCAGTAACTTTGTGTTCAACACTGAGTATGTAGCTCCCGTATCTACAAGGAAGTCAATTGGCTTGTTCCCCACAGTCACTTGTACTCGGGGCTCCTGTGGGGAAATGGTGATAGGACCGGAGGTGTCCAGTGGAGCCCCTGGGCCTCCTCATTCATCAGCAGCCTCTGTTATCTGCTTTAACATCACTCGGCCTGGGTTCTCACTCTTCCTTATTTTCCCTTTTGCGACTTGGGCACTCATTCTCCCAGTGACCCTCCTCCTTGCAATAGGGACATCGACTAATGCCTGTTGTGCCTTTCTTCTCCTTAGGGACCCTCTTGCCACTGGCATGGTAGCAAACACCTGATGAGTTTCCTTTCTCTGCCCTAGGGTCCTGCTTCTTTTGGTTTCCCAGGGCTGTTTTTCCAAAAATACTGTGGCCCATTTTGCCTTCCCTGCTTCCCAGGCATTGTAGACTTTAAATGCTATATCCACCAGCTGGGAGGAGCTCATTCCCAGTACTCCGTCTACATGCTGAAGTTTGTTCCTGATATCCGAGGCACTCTGTCCAATAAAAGTCATAGTTATCATTCTCACATTTTCTGGTGCCTCTGGGTCAGCATCAGTGTATGTCCTATGTCCCAATAGATCCTCTCTATAAATTCAGAAGGATCCTCATCTGGCTTCTGCTGAAGAGTCTGTATCAAATTCAGGCTCCTCTGTATGGGCACTCCTTTCCTAAGCCCTTCCAATGTGCACCTTCTGCAGTGTTTCAAAGAGGCTAGGCCACCTCTGCTATTCAGGTCCCAGTTAGGGTACACCTGAGGAATTGCCTCAAGTGGGTCAAGGGTACCCTGGCGATCCTCTTTGTGGAGATGCTGGATCTCCTAATCAGCCCTACTTAGAACCAACCGTCTACCATCTGCTATTAGTAAAATGCTCAGGAGGGCCTGCACATCTGCCTAGTTTGGGTGGTGAGTGGCAAAAATGGAGGAGACATCTGCCATTTTCTGAGGATCATCCCTGTGTGATGGGTTGGAACCCTTCCAATTCAGTCTGATGTGGAAAACAGAGTATGGGCCCAATAGTAGCCAGCAGGCTGGCCTTCTTCATTTACTCCACCTATAGGATATTGTCTCAAGGGGCATTGGCTGGCTAAACCTTTGGCGGCCCCCTGGTTATAGGCGGTGCCCTGGTGAGTTGGGGGTGGGGCTGGGAGAGATGAGACACATTTCTCAGCAGGTGGAGGTGGACCAGTTGGCTTTGTAGTCCCCACCATAGGGGTAGTTACTGGAGGAGAGGGTACTGAGGAGGATCCTACTGCCTGTGGAGGGGGAGGTACTGTAGTAGAGATTCCTCCCTCCAGCAGAGGGTCCCGCTTGGGCTTGGTTACAGGTATTGCCTTGGGAGGGCCCAGAGCCCCTCTGGATTTTCTTGGTATAACCTCCAAGCCTCATTCATTTGCCTTACCCACACCAGCCTCCGTCCATCCCCCATAAGCAAAAATTTAATAAGGCTTGTATGTGTGCCCAACTGGGAAGATGGGTGGCAAAAACTAACGCAAGCAAATCGATCAGCAGGCTGGCCCTCTGGCCCTACTCCCACTGGAAGTCTCTGCAAAGGATATTGTTCTGCTCCGGTAGGGACTTTTCCTCCACTGAATTCAGTTCCCTGATGGGTTCGAGAAAGCAATGCCAGTTCAGGCTCCCTTTCCCAGTTCCCTCAGCTGAGTAGATCCTCTGGGGCTGTGGGAACTCTGAGCAGGTTGCCACAGTCAAAACATCTGGATCTTCCTGGTCCCTTTCCTCTGAGCTTCTATTTCTCATTTGCAAATTGCCTTTTTTCCGGAACCATTAACTTGTTTTCTTTTAATTCTGCATATGTATCATGCAAACTCAAAAAAAACTTCTAGATAAGGCATTTTGTCCCACTTCCCTGATTTTCGACAAAACAATGCTAGTTACAGTATAATACAGTAATGTAAAGACCCATTCAGTGACCAGTGCTCACTGAGGATAGAATACATATTACATAAGGAGAAGGAGACCATCCCCTGAGTGTAGATTATACAATGCATAAGCCGAACAGTATTACGATAAAACTACATTAGCTTTAGTTATACGTTTATAAGTCGATGAATTAGCCAGAACTCACTCCAATGAGCTGATTCCTGGAACGGAGTCTTCCCGCCATTCTACCAGACGGACAGAGCTCCTTCAGACAGAGGGTACCCAAACCAAGTCAGATGTCATTTTTCAGACTGAGCTCTGTAACCCAGAAAGGTACCCTTACCAGGCTATCTAAGTTGTGACCCAGGATTTTAACCTGAACCAGAAAGCGCAACAATTAAATCGAATGCGATAAACGATGAGAAGTGCCAGGAGCCTGAGGGAGAACCCCCGAGTGAACCACTTGGCAGCTGCTTGGGATTCTCCAAATTCAAACCCCTGGGGCCTGTCAGCCCAGGAAGCCAATGGGACTCCTCACCAAATACCCAGTCTAACTGGAGAGTCCCAAAGTCTGTCCCAGAACGGAGTCACCAAAATATGAAACCAGAAAAGACACCTGAGATCCTGCTGCTGTCACTACCAAACCCAGTAAGTACAGACAGAGATTTAATCTATATGGGCACTTTATTCAGATGGCCATGATCTGAGAAGATGGCAGGTTCACACCCTAACAGACCATTCCATTTTGAAATGGCCCTTTTAATAAGGAGAACAAAGTGTGGGTAAGGTGTTTGGAATTCAGATAAAGGTTAATTGGATTCTAAAAGTATTGCAGAGTTCTCCCACTGAGTGGTGGTCTTTAGCAGTGCCCCAGGAAGTCTGCTGTCTCTCCCAGGAGACAGGATAGACCTTTTCTGTAGTTTCTGAAACAATAGCTTTAACAGATGCATTACTTACTAGGCTTATATCTATTTACCTTCAACTAAAATTTTTCAATTCTTGAGTCACCTATCAGAAGCAACTGCATTTGTTTGTATCTTCCTTGATTTCTTTCTTCAGTGTTGTGTAGTTTTCTGCATACAGGCAGACAAGGGTTTAATCTCTAAAATATATAAAGAACTTACACGACTCCACTCTAAGAAGACAAGAAACCCAATTAAAAATGGGCAGAGGACTTGAACAGACAGTCTCCAAGGAGGACATACAGAGGATCCAGAGACACATGAAAAGATGCTCAATATCGCTAGCTATCAGAGTGATGCAAATTAAAACCACAATGAGATACCACTTCACACCAGTCAGAATGGACATCCTAAACAAAGTAACAAAGAAGTGTTGAAGAGGTTGTGGAGAAAAAGGGATCCTAGTGGGATTGCAGACTGGTACAACCACTATGGAAAACAGTATGGAATTTTCTAAGACAACTAAAAATGGATCTGCCTTTTGACCCTGCAATTCCACTGCTAGGATTATATCCTAAGAACCCTGAAACACCAATCCAAAAGAACCTATGCACCCCAATGTTCATAGCTGCACAATTTACAATAGCTAAGTGCTGGAAGCAACCTAGGTGCCTATCAGTAAATGAATGGATCCAAAAACTATGGTACATTTACACAACGGAATTCTATGCAGCAGAAAGAAAGGAGCTCCTACCCTTTGAGATAGCATGGATGGAACTGGAAAGCATTATGCTAAGCGAAATAAGCCAGGCGGTGAAAGACAAATACCATATGATCTCACCTTTAACAGGAACCTAAACAACAAAACAAAAACAAGCAAAATATAATCAAAGACACTGAAATAGAGAACAACATGTCGACAGTGTTCAGAGGGAAGAGGGGAGGGAATTTCAGGGGAAAATGGGAGAGGCTTACAGGAATAAGTATAAAGGACACATGGATAAAAAACTAGGGGCGGGTGAGCATGGGAGGGAGGAGGGGAGGGCTGGGTGGGTGGGCCGGGATGGGAGTAAAAGATAGAAAATTGTACTTCAACAACAATTAAAATAAAATAATAAAAAAAGAAGCAATTGCAACTCCAGGAGAGAGCTGTCTGAGATCCTAAGAGGGTGGCAAAACTCCAGGCTGAGGGAAGGGTGGGCCAGGCTGAGGGGCCCCTATCCTCTGCGTGCTGGGGAGGGCAGGGGCCTGTGGGTAGAGTCCCAGTATCAAGGCTTCTGGAGTGAAGTTCTGGTTTCCAGTGTCAGGCCAGGGCCAGTCTGGGGATACTTTCCCCCAAGGCTGGTCTGAGTCCTACCTTATCTGCTTCTGCTAGAAGCACCCAGAAGCGCAAAATGTCTCCTCCCCAGCACCCCAAATTCTCTGATCCACAGGCTGCCACCTGCAGTAAGCGGGCAGGAGGGGTGGTACTGGGGAGGTGGGGGGGGCAGCCTGCTTGCAGGAGGGTGTTGGGGTACCTGGTGGGAGGGCAGAGAGGCGGGGGTGTCCTTGGATCCTGCTGAGCCAGGGGGAGGAGGGAGGTGGTGAGGGATGGAGGCCCAGGATGTAGATGCCTGCAGTGAGGTGGGCAGGGTCCTCTGCAGATTTCACAGCCCTTTTCACTCTTGCATCTCCCACCCAGGACCTCTGCATTGTCACCTGCTCTTCACCTGTGCTCCAACCACATTTGGGATGGCTGTGTTTTCCCACAGGGGCTGGTGACCTGCTCAACCGGCTAGGGCTGGTCCGTTTACCCTCAGACAACCTGCACAGATCAGCCCCCACTGGTGTGGCTGGGCATGCTGGTGGGCAGGGAGGGCTGAGTGCTGAGTCCCCCAAACAGAAGAGTCCCAGATTTGGTGTCCAGTCGGGGCATACGCCCGCCCTGCGGGCCAGGTCCCTGCTTCTCTTCCTCCTTCTCCCTCTCTTCTGTTCTCGCTGATATTAAATCAATAATGAAAACTAAACAGGAAGAAAAAGAGCCCGCTCAGATCAGTCCAGGTTTCAGGCCTTTTCTCTGCCAAGAGCATGTAGCTGCTGCCTCTTCCAAGCACCTGAGGGGGTGTTGCTGTTCCTGCAAAAAGGGGCGGGTCCTGCCTTCCTAGGTGCCAGTGGCCAACAAGATGCCTTCTGAGAGGCTTTGGGAGGTGTTCCCACACCCTGGGCCCTCCTTCACTGCGTCCTCTAGGCTCTGGATTCTACTCTGGTCCCCTTGCAGGTCCCTCCCTCAGGTCCCAGATTGTCCCCTCAAACCACCAGCAGTGTGGACTCAGCCTTCTCACCCCCCACCGTGGGACATTCTCCTGGGAGTCAGTTGGTCCAGAAAGACACCCAGGGCTCTTGCCTTCCCCACTTCAGCCTTCGGACCTGCCCTCCCCTTCTCCACCCGAACCTCTTCCCTCACCCCAACCCAGCCTCCAGTGCCGGGGCAGGGGGCTGTTTTCCCCCAGGGAGATGCCCTCCCCTCCCCCTCCAGGTCCAGCCACCCAGGCTGCCCTCTAAGGCCCAGGGCACAAAGCCCGGGCATTTGTTAAAACAACAGCACAGAATACCTCAGCACAGAAACAGGTCACAGACTACACTGTTTAACATTTATGAAACATTTAATTCTGGTTTCATATTCTTGCTCTCTCCATCAACCACATCAGAGGGTATGTAAGCAGAACTTTGTGTGAGCAATTTTCCAATAACAGATCATTTCAATCAGCGATGATATTCACCTTAAATTGCATAGAGGAGACAAGTGGGATTCAGGGGTTACAGGAGTTTCATTGCCTTAAACGATAGAGACATAGTTTTGTTTACGAAGCTGCCGCTTCTTAAAGAAATGTGTGATATCTTTTACAGTGTTAACGATAGAGCCTTTCTCCAAAACAGCCCCAATCATTCTCAGCAGAAACGGAAGAACAGGTTTTACCACCTCTGCACATATCGGTTCAATATACAACACCATGGAGGTGTCGTCTAGATACACTATGAATTCCTTTGGCAAAGCAGCCACAATCCATTTCACCAGAAACATAAGAACATGTTTTATCATATCGGTGAACATATGTTTCATATGTGTCCTCATTGAGGTGTTGTCTAGATACACTATGAATTTCTTTGGGAAAGCAGGCACAATCAATTTCACCAGAAACAAAAGAACATGTTTTATCATATCGAAGCATATCGGTTCCATACACATCATCATCGAGGTGTCATCTAGATACACTACAAATTCCCTCAGCAAAACAGGCACAATCCATCTAACCAGAAACATGAAAACATGTTTCATCATATCGGCGCACATAGGTTCTACACATGTCCTCATCGAGGCGTAGTCTAGATACACTACAACTTCCTTTGGCAAAACAGGCGCAATCCATCTCACCAGAAACATGAAAACATGTTTCATCGTATCAGCGCACATACATTCTATATAGGTCCTCATCGAGGCGTCGTCTAGATAAACTACGAATTCCTTTGGCAAAATTATTATCAACTTTTCCGTGAGAAAAGCTGTCAGGAAGTTCGTTAAAAGGCGCACAGCAATGGTTTTTGATGATGAAATGACCTTGAAAATCATCCTGAATATTTGTTTGCCTCCAACCGGTTCTTAATTTAGAAAGGTGATCGAATAGCAACACAGAGAGACTAATGCCAGAGAAAAACACACAGAAATAAAACAGGAAAGAAATGTTTGTGATACTCACAGATGCCCTGGGAAGGAGAGGCACCGCGCACTGTGCAGGGACCAAGGAGGAATAGCAGAATTGGTAATGCGTGGGCAGACTTGCATCATTTAAGGGCGGAGCCAGGGCTGTTCTCGCGTGATTTCCTGGAGGGTGGGAAGACCCCGCAGGGTGGGAAAGTACCAATGGTCTGGACCCTTCTAGTCTAGCCGGGCTACCCTACCGGGTGGTGTGGAGCTGGAGGGCTGACTTCCAGTGGCCTGGGGCCCGACAGAGGGAAGTGCTTGTGTTACGGAACACAACAAGGGGGGCCTGGGACACTATACTATTATTGAAAGAAGGCCCCAGGTCCGTTATGTCCGCCGCCCTAGGAAAGACATTTCTTAATGCCAGAGATTCCTGAAAAGGAAAGGAAATGTTTATTTGATGCTACACTAACTTAAAGTAGTGACCTAACGTCTTTATCAAAAATCCTAAAGTCCCTAAAAACACCCACAAACACGCAGTCCTTCCTTCCTTCCCCCTTTGCCCAGTCCAGAGTACCGTATCTCAGGAAAGAAAATAGAAGTCCATGGCTCAGGCAGTCCTCTGGTTCTTCCCAGTTAGTCCTCCATCTCGACTGGGAGACCTCCCTGGGTTCCCGGCACCCTCCTCTGAGTTGCCGGGATCTCTGCTAAAACCAGGTGGTGGTTCCCCCTTCTAAAGCTGCAGGGGTCTCCACTCTGGCACAGGCACGTGGTTCTCCCTCTCTCAGGGATGTGGGAAGGGGAGAGTCCCCACTCTGCCAAAGCTGCGTGGTTCTCTTCCCTCAGGGCTGCAGGAAGGGAGAGTCCTCCCTCTGCCAAAGCCGCGTGGTTCTCCCTTCTAATGGCCGCCAAGTCTGGGTTTTCAAATCCCCGCGGCCAATCTTCCTCTGCAGCCTCATTTCCGACTCCTCCCACACTCGGCTTCACATGCCAGAACTCGTATCCTTCCAGGTTCACTGGGCTGCCATCATGAGTCTGGGCAGGTGTGGCCCCATGTCCTGGAGCCAATCTTCTCCGAGCTCCCACACAGGCGCTGTAGCTTGGGGGGATCTGCCCCCAGTCACGTCTTGGTGGGGAAGTTACTTCCATTCCCCTGGCTCAGAGATGATCACAGCTATTTAACATATCCATGCAACCAGCCAAAGGCTATAGATATGTTAAATGACCATGCCAGAGGGTAGCTGCAAGGCTGTTGCTATGCAAAACAGCTCTCAATGGCCTTGCTCCATTTGTCCCTTCCCCCCAACCCACACCCTGGGTGGTGGGGATGGAGACATCTTAAAATCTCCTGGGCATCTTAAGTTCTGGACCCTATTTCAAATGCCCACTTGGGGTCCCCCCTCTTGGCCGCACCTTGTAACACTTGCACAGGAGAAATCCTGGCTTGGTGCAGAAGAGTCAGACCCACACCAGGCCGGGGGCGGGGGGGGCGGGGGCGGGGGGCGGGGGGGGTGGATAATCAATCAAGCTGGAAGCAGAACAGAAGCGGGTTCATGTCTCCATAAAAGAAATAGATGTGAAGGCAAGGCCCTTGGCCCACTACAGTCTCCCAAAGGTTTCCTGAAAGGAAGGAGAGAGTTGCCTGGCACAGCCCTTGGTACCCCTCCCCAGGGTGGTTGGGGGCCTGTCCTCCTTTGTCACCCGCGGGGCTACTGGGCACGCTGTAAAAACGCGCAGACCAGTGAGAACAGAGCGGTCCACATACCCCCCAGACCACAAGACAGGGCGTCGGCCTAGTCCGCCAACCAGCCTGGACAGGACAGACGTGGGCAGACAGACAGACTGAAGAGCGTGTGGGGAGATGCCATGTGGTAAGGATGACAGAAAGGATGAGATGGGGGCCTCTCCCTCTGACAGCCACCACAGGACTCACGGAGTTCCCTGAGAACATCCCGGGCTCCTGCCCTAGAGGCTGAGAGGCTGAGGAGGAACAGGACACTGTCTCTAACCCCCACACCCCCACCCCGCTCCGTCCACCCACAAAATGCACAGCCCACAGCCGTGCTGCCTTTCAGTTACGTCATCGGGACAAAATACTGGGGAACTGCACGTGTGGTGTTCAGACCTGGCAGGTACTGCCACAGTCGGACGAGAAGGAAAGCGGCACATGTCACGTCTCTCTTGATGTCACACAGAGAACATGGCATCATGTCTGGGGCGATCCTGCCCAAAATACACCAAGGACATCCATTCTTGAGGAACTAGGAGCAAAGGCAAAACGAGCCATCTTCAACAAAATCTCAACTGGAAGTTGTTGGGAAAGGTCAGTGTCAGGAGTCAAAAACTCCAGCTCCAGAGACCAGGCACCTCAAGGCTGGACTTCCTCCTGGACTTGGTCCTGAGTCACTGAGGGAAGAGGGAGAAGGAAATCTCTCTCTCTCCCGTCTTTCTCTCCCACCTCCATGCCCCTGCTGCTTGAGCCTGCAAGGTCTCTCCTACCTGAGAGGTGGGTTCCTTCCTTGTGTTTTCTGCTGTACAGGTGTTAGTGGGAGAACGGGCAGAATTGGAAGCAGGTCTGTGGATTGGATTGTAATACTGTTTCCATGCTGATTTCCTGTCACGCACGGAGTGCGGAAGGGTCCTGCCAGTGTCCCCACTGCTCCAGAAGGCACGGTAGAGAATTGACACCACAGGGGTCCTAGCAGTGCACACAAAATGTTACTTCAATTCCTAGACCTCATGTAGGGGGATATTTTTCCTCAGGAGAATTTAAAATAACACAGACCCTTGTCCTTGCATCCAGGAACACCCAAGGAGTAGAATTTCTTCCAAAACCTTTCTCCAGAAGGCAAAGAAAACTTTCTCCATTTCACTCCAACAGAAAGTCATGGGCTTCGTGGTGGACACTGTTTCAAAGGCACTTGGACAAGTACCTGAGAACATAAGAAGATTCAGAAATCTTGAAAGGTTTCCAAGCCACGTAACGATACAATCAAGAACTTTTTGAAACTCTAAACCACAGGGCAGGAAAGACACGTTTGTTTCTATTAGGAGAGCATTTCCAGACATCAGGGCTCTCTCCACCTCAGGGAGACACTGGAACTGGGTGGGCTTGTGCGGATGAGCCTGCAGCCTGTGTCTGGGACACCTGCCCCCACCCATTCCAGTTGCCTTGGCCCCGAAGTGCCCAGCCCAACAGTTGCCTTAGTTCATGCAGAGCACCTCCAAGTGGCTTGGTCTGGGAGGAGAAAATCTCCTGTCTCAAGAGCAAGGTCAGGGACTGACTGGGCTCACTGAACTATGGGGTCTGAGGAGCTCAAGTCCAGAGGTCTCAGGGGGACTCTGTGCTCCACAGGCCCCCCAGAGTATCCGAGCTGCTGGGTCCTGTGTGCACATGCAGGTTCTGGGGAGAAGGGGCCTGGCAGGGGTGAGAGCAGCATTCCACCCTTTCCTGGGGTGTTCCCTTGTAGGGTCACAGCTCCCTGATCTCTGGAAAGCTGCTAAGCCGCTAGTATGCTGGGTTCCTTGCTGAGTGCCTGTCCTGGTCTCCATCTGCTCCTTGCCACCCTGGCCTGTCCCCCATGGGTGGGCATTACCTGTAGCTCCATTTTCATGCTGAGCTTTGGATAGCCCACTGGGATAGGGAATGGAGGGAAGTGGGGTCAGAGTGTAAGGCTGGAAGTCTCTAAGTGTGTCTGTAGCAGAGGCCAGGACTCTTCCCCAGCAGGGAAGTGCTGGGATTGGAGCTTCTTCACTGACACAGCTGGGCCCCACCCCTGTGGTCTCCCTCAGCCTCCTGTGCTCCATGACCAGCCCAGAGTCCAGTCCCACAGTAGGCCCTGTGAAGATGAGAGGGAACCCCAGCAGTTCACTGCAGACACCTGCTCTTTCCATACCCACTAGAAAGCCAGCTCTGATGAGAAATCTTTGCTGGTTTAATTTTCCAAAAGGTTTTGCCAGCTCGGGCCATGACTGTGTGTCCTGGGAGGGGTGGCAGTGGGAGAAGGGCTGGAAGGGGCAGGTGAGGGAAGGAATGAAGCTGAGGGAAGAGTCCCGGTGGAGGGTGCAGAGCACTGAAAGGACGGGGGAGGACAAGCAGTGTTGAGGAGAGCCTGAGGGAGCCAAGCTGGGAATGGGGTTGGGATCGGGGGTACAGCTGGGGATGGAGGACAGAGTCTCTTCAGCAGAAGAACCAGGCAGGGGAGGAAGAGGAAGAGGAGGCTGCTCTTCCAGGCCTGGTGGGTGTCTGCAGGGGCAGGGCGGCTTTTGGTGGAGCAAAGAACACAGTTGAAGACTCAGGAGTGCCCTTGATGCTGGGACCTTTGGATTGATGTTGGGCATTCTGGGTTGGGTGGGCACTCCCGTGGAGGGTAGGGGGGCTGAAAACACCGGAAAGTATGAAAAGAAAAAGAGTGCAGGGCCACTGTGTGTGAAGGAGGAAGAAAAAGATGTGTTTCTGCACAGAGGGAGCCAGAGAAAGGTGGGGGCACTTACCATCAGAGGCTCCCTTGCCTGCAGTTCAGCACAGGATGTCTTCAGGGGCAGAGTCCTTGGGGCCCTGAGAGAGGAGTGGGAGGGAGACCCAGGGTGAGGGGGAGACTGGCTGCCACTGGGGGACGGGCAGTGTAGGTTTCAGGAAGGAAGTGGAGGGAGTGGGGAGTTGAAGGCTGGAGAGGGGGCTGGAGGCCACTGCAACAGAGGGAGGAAGTCAGGGAAGAGAGCTGTTTGAGAGCCCAAGCGGGTGGCAAAACTCCAGGCTGGGGGAAGGGTGGGCCAGCCCAAGGGGCCCCTATCCTCTGCATGATGGGAGGGCAGGGGTCCCTGGGCTTCGGTCCCATATCCGGGCTTCCAGAGTGAGGTCCCGGGTTTCAGTGTCAGGCCAGGGCGGGTCTGGGGATACTTTCCCCCAAGGCTGGTGTGAGTCCTGCCTTTTCAGCTTCTGAGGGAAGAGCCCCAGAAGTGCAAAATGTTGCCTCCCCAGCACCCCAAGTCCTCTGATCCACAGGCTGCCATTGGCAGTAGGGTGCAGGAGGGGCAGCACTGGGTGGGGGCTGAGGGCCAGCCAGCTTGCAGACGGGTGTTGGGGTGCCTGGTGGGAGGGCAGAGAGGCGGGGGTGTCCTTGGATCCTGCCGAGCCGAGCCGGGGGGAGTGAGGGAGGTGGCGAGGGCTGGAGGCCCAGGACTCAGATGCCTGCAGTGGGGTGGGCAGGGTCCTCTGCAGATTTCACAGCCCTTTTCACTCTTTTCTTCAGTCTCCCACCCAGGACCTCTGCATTGACACCTGCTCTTCACTTGAGCTCCAACCACGCCTGGGATGGCTGTGTTTTCCCACAGGGGCTCCTTGCCTGTTCAACTGGCTAGAGCTCATCCCTAGTGCCCTCAGAGAATCTGCGCAGATCAGCCTGCACGGCTGTGGCTGGGCAGGTGGAAGGGCTGGCAGGCAGGTCCGTGCGCCGAGTCCCCCAAACACAAGGGTCCCAGATTCGGTGTGTAGTCCAGGCACTCACCTGTCTTGCGGGCCAGGTCCCTGCTTCTCTTCCTCCTTCTCCCTCCCTTCTGCTCTCGCTTATATTAAATGAATAAAGAAAACCAAGCAGGAAAAGAAAAAGAGCCCGCTCAGATCAGTCCAGGTTTCAGGCCTTTTCTCTTCTGCAAAGTGCATGCAGCTGCTGCCCCCAAACAAGGGGTGTGTCCAGCATCCTGGGTGCCAGTGGCCAACAAGATGCCTTCTGAGAGGCTTTGGGAGGTGTTCCCACGCCCTGGGCCCTCCTTCACTGCGTCCTCTAGGCTCTGGATTCTACTCTGGTCCCCTTGCAGGTCCCTCCCTCAGGTCCCAGATCGTCCCCTCAAACTCCAGCAGTGTGGACTAAGTCCCCCCACCCCTACTGCGGGACATTCTCCTGGGAGTCAGTTGGTCAGGAAAGCCACCCAGGGCTCTTGCCTTCTGAACGGTTTTCTTAGGCTTCGCCGAGGATAAATGCTAACCAGCCATAAAATTAGGCAGTATAGAGCTTTATTTGGGGTTTTAGCGCCCGGGCGACTTTTTTTTTTTTTTTTTCCTGGTCTGCACAGCGCGGGGCCGAGAAAAGCCGCCCGGAGCAGGGACAATGGCAGGGTTTTATTTTGGGTTGGCTCTCCTTGGGAGCTGGGGTTTGGTCCCTCATGAACCATGTGGCAACATGTCATTGGTGGTTCCCCTCGCGCCCTGCTTTGACGTCAGCCATCTCTTCCAGGTTGCACTTCAACGGCCATTTTGTCCTACCCCGCCCATCCTGACACCTTCCCCACTTCGGCCTTCGGACCTGCCCTCCCCCTCTCCACCCGGACCCCTTCCCTCACCCCAGGCCAGCCTCCAATGCCTGGGCAGGGGGCTGTTCTCCCCCAGGGAGATGCCCTCCCCTCCCCCTCCAGGTCCAGCCACCCAGGCTGCCCTCTAGGGCCCAGGGCACAAAGCCCGGACAGATGTCCCACAGATCGCAGAACAGAAACAGGCCACAGAGTGCACTTGTTTAAAGACACTTTACTTCATGTTTTCACGTTGCTCTCACTCTCTTCATCAATGAATCTCACTCTCTTCATCAACTGCATCAACTGCATAGTAAGAATAACTTTGCAGGAGCAATTTCCAATAACAGATCATGTCAATCAGCGATGATATTCACCTGCAGTCGCAGAGAGGGAGGCAAATGTGATTCATCCACCACACAAATTTCATGGCCTTAAACGAGACACACACTCGTCGGTTCAGGACACTGCCTCCTCTTAAAGAAACGTGTGATATCTTTTACAGCATTTACGATGGAGCCTTTCTGCAAAGCAGCCGAAATCATTCTCACAAGAAATGTAGGAACATGTTTTACCATCTCCGCACACATCTGTTCTATGCGCATCCTCATCGAGGCGTTGTCTAGATACACTACGAATGCCTTCGGCAAAATTATTCTCAACATTTCCATGAGAAAAGCCACCAGGAAGCGCGTTAAAATGCACACCGCAATGGGTTTTGACAATGAAATGACCATATTCTTGAAAATCATCCTCAACATTTGTTCGCCTCCAACCGGGCTCTTAATTCAGAGAGGTAATCAAATAGTAGGACACAGAGGCCAATGCCCAAGAAAAACACACAGAAGTAAAACAGGAAAGAAACGTTTCTGGTACTCACAGATGCGGTGGGCAGGAGAGGCACTGCGCACCGTGCGGGGGGGACCCAGGAGGAATGGCAGAATTGTGGGGAGACTTACGTCATTTGAGGGCGGAGGCAGAGCTGTTTTGGCGCGATTTCCTGGAGGGCGGGAAGGCCCCAGGGCGGGAAGCTCCAAGAGTCTGTAGCCTTCCTGCCTTTCTGCCTTCCTTCCGGTCCAGCCCGGCTACCCCTGGAGGGTGGGGGTGGAGCTGGAGGGCGGACCTCCAGTGGCCTGGGGCCCGACAGAGGGAAGTGCTTGCACAGGAGAAATCCTGGCTTGCTGCGGTCAGAGAGTCAGACCCCAGGGGGGAGGATTTCAGTCAAGCTGGAGACGGAACAGAAGCGGATTCCTGTCTCCGTAAAATAGACGTGACGGCGAGGCACTTGGCCCACTACAGTCTCCCAAAGGTTTCCTGAAAGGAAGGAGAGAGTTGGCTGGCACAGCCCTTGGTACCCCTCCCCAGGGAGGTTGGGGCCTGTCCTCCTTTGTCACCCGCGGGGCTGCTGGGCACGCTGTAAATACGCGCAGACCAGTGAGAACAGAGGGGTCCACATACCCCCCAGACCACAAGACAGGGTGTCAGCCTAGTCCGCCAACCAGCCTGGACAGGACAGATGTGGGCAGACAGACAGATTGAAGAGGGTGTGGGGAGATGCCATGTGGTAAGGATGAGAGAAAGGATGAGATGGGGGCCTCTCCCTCTGACAGCCACCACAGGACTCACAGAGTTCCCTGAGAACATCCCGGGTTTCTGCCTTAGTGGCTGAGAGGCTGAGGAGAAACAGGACACACACAGGGCATTGTCTCTAACCCCCACTCCCCTACCCTGCTCTTTCCACCCACAAAATGCACAACCCACAGCCGTGCTGCCTTTCAGTTAGGTCATTGGGACAAAATAAGGGGGAATTGCAAGTGTAGTGCTCAGACCTGGCAGGTACTGCCACAGTCGGACGAGAAGGAAAGCGACATATTTGTCATGTCTCTCTTGATGTCACACAGAGAACACGGCATCATGTCTGGGGTGATCCTGCCCAAAATACACCAAGGACATCCATTCTTGAGGAACTCGGAGGAAAGGCAAAACGAGCCATCTTCAACAAAATCTCAGCTGGAAGTTCTTGGTTCCAGAGACTGGGCACCTCAAGGCAGGGCTTCCTCCTGGACTTGGTCCTGAGTCAGTGAGGGAAGAGGGAGAAGGAAATCTCTCTCTCTCCCGTCTTTCTCTCCCCCCTCCAAGCCCCTGCCGCTTGAGCCTGCAAGGTCTCTCCTACCTGAGAGGTGGTTTCCTTCCTTGTGTTTTCTGCTGTACACGTGTTAGTGGGACAGTGGGCAGACTTGGAAGTGGCTCTGTGGACTAGATCGTAATGTGGTTTCCACGCTCATCTCCTGTCACGCACGGAGTGTGGAAGGTTCCTGCCAGTGTCCCCACTGCTCCAGAAGGCACAGTAGAGAACTGACACCACACGGGCCCTAGCAGTGCACACAAAATGTTACTTCAATTCCTAGACCTCAATTAGGGTGATATTTTTCCTCAGGAGGATTTAACATAACACAGACCCTTGTCCTTGCATCCAGGAACACCCAAGGAGTAGAATTTCTTCCAAAACCTTTCTTCAGAAGGCAAAGAAAACTTTCTCCATTTCACTCCAACAGGAAGTCATCGGCTTCATAGTAGACAATGTTTCAAAGGCACTGGGATGAGTACCCAAGAACATATTGTCAGGATGGGCAGGGTAGGACAATTGGGAACCTAATTACAATTATAGGGTTTTGGACTACAAATATGGCCACCACTCGGACTACAAATATGGTCACCACTTGGACCACAAGGAATATGGCCCCTGAATATGCCTGCCATTTGTACTACAAGTAATATGGCGACTGAACTCTGACCCGGAAGAGGTGACTACATCAGTCCAGGAACCACCAATGTTATGTTGCTTCTTTGTTCACCAAGAACCAATCCTTGACTCTCCCGCAAGATGTCAAGCCATATAAAACTCCCACCCTTTCCCTTGCAGTCTTTTCTTAGCCATTTCTCCTCAGGGTGGATAAAAGACCTCAAGAGAGAAGGGAAAGGGTGGGGTTTTATATCGCTTGACTTCGTGCTGGAGCCAAGGATTGGTTCTTGGTGAACAAAGAAGCTACATATCATTGGTGGCTCCTAGTCTGACGTCGCCACCTCTTCTGGGTCAGAGTGCAGTCACCATATTACTTGTAGTCCAAATGGCAGTCATATTTGTAGTTCAAAATACTAATTGTAACTAGGTTCCCAATTGTCCTACCCTGCCCATCCTGACCGTGGGGTCTAAGAAAACCTTACACACATGAAGATTCGGAAATCTTTAGAGTTTTCCAAGCCACGTAACAGTACAATCAAGAACTTTTTGAAACTAAACAATAGGACAGGAAAGACACATTTGTTTCTATTATGAGAGCATTTCCAGACATCAGGGCTCTCTCCACCTGAGGGAGACACTGGACCTGGGTGGGCTTGTGGGGATGAGCCTGCAGCCTGTGCCTGGGACACCTGCCCCCCACCCAATCCAGTGCCCTGCAGTGCCCAGCCCAACAGTTGCCTTAGTGCATGCAGAGCACCTCCAAGGTGCTTGGGCTAGGAGGAGAAACAAAAGATCTTATCTCAGGAGCAAGGTCACGAACGGACCGGGATCACTGAAGTATGGGGTCTGAGGAACTCAAGTCCAGAGCGTTTCAGGGGAACTCTGTGTTCCCCAGGCCCCCCAGATTTTCCAGGCTGCTGGGTCCCAGGTGCACATGCAGGTTCTGGGGAGAAGGGGCCTGGCAGGGGTGAGAGCAGCATTCCACCTTCCCTGGCGAGTTCCCTTGTAGGGTCACAGCTCCCCAGTCTCCTCGGGAAAGCTGCCAAGCCGCTAGTACTCTGGGTTCCCTGCTGAGCGCCTGTCCTAGTCTCCATCTGCTCCTTGCCACTCTGGCCTGTCACCATGGCTGGGCATTATTAGCAGCTCCATTTTCTTGCTGAGCTTTGGACAGCCCAGTGGGATAGGGAATGAAAGGAAGTAGGGTCAGAGTATACACCTGGAAGTCTCAAAGTGTGTCTGTGGCAGAGGCCAGGGCTCTTACCCAGCACCAGGTGTTGGGATTCGAACTTCTTCACTGAGACAGCAGGGTCCCACCCCTGTGGTCTCCCTCAGCCTCCTGTGCTCCATGTCAAGCCCAGAGTCCTGTCCCACAGTAAGCCCTGTGATAATGAGAGGGAACCCCAGCAGTTCACTGCAGACACCTGCTCTTTCCATACCCACCAAAAGAGCCAGCTCTGCTGAGAAATCTTTGCTGTGTTGATTTTCCACAAGACTTTGCCACCTCGGGCTTTGGCGGAGTGTCCTGGGAATGGTGGGAGTGGGTGAAGTGCTGGAAGGGGCGGGTGAGGGAAGGAATGAGGCTGAGAGGAGAGTCCCGGTGGAGGGTGCAGAGCACTGAAAGGACGGGGGAGGACAAGCAGTGTTGAGGAGAGCCTGAGGGAGCCAAGCTGGGAATGGGGTTGGGGTGGGGGGTCCAGCTGGTGATGGAGGACAGAGTGTCTGCAGCAGGAGGACCAGGCAGGGGAGGAAGAGGAAGAGGAAGCTGCTCTTCCAGGCTTGGCTGGGGTCTGCAGGGGCAGGGCGGCTTTTGGTGGAACGAAGAACACACTTGAAGACTCATAGGAGTGTCCTCATGCTGGAAATTTGCACTTGATTTTGACACTGGGTGCTTGATTGTGCACTGCTATAGAGGACGGGGGAGGGGAGGGTTGAGTGGGGGGAGGGGAAAAGACACTGGAAAGTGTGAAAAGAAAACAGAATGCAGGGTCGTGGTGGGTGAAAGAGGAAGAAAATAAAAGGGTGTTTCTGAACAGAAGGAGCCAGAGAAAGGGGTGTTAGGAACCATCAGAGGCTGAGTTGCCTGCAGTTTAGCTCAGGGTGTCCTCAGGGGCAGAGTCCCTGGGACCCTGAGAGAGGGGTGGGAGGGAGACCCGGGTGAGAGGGAGACTGGCTGTCATGGGGCACCTGGTGTGTAGGTGCTGGGGGGAACTGGAGGGAGTGGGGACTGCTTGGGGAGTTGAAGGCTGGGGGGAGGGGCGGGAGGAGGCTGCAAGTGGCAGGAAGTCGGGAAGAGGGTTGCAAAACTGGCGGCTGGGGGAGGGTGGGAAAGGCAGGGGGGCTCCCAGCCTGGGGAGGGTGGGCCTGTGGGCTGGATTCTCCGAATCCCGGCCTCCAGAGTGAGGGCCCCGTTTTCAGTGTCAGGCCAGGTAGAATCTGGGGATACTTTCCTCCAAGGAAGGTCTGGTCCTGCCTTTTCAGCTTCTGTGGGGAGCACCCCAGAAACGCACAATGTGGCCTCCCCAGCACCCCAGGTGATCTGAGGAGGAGGCTTCCACTGGCAGTAAGTGCGCAGGAGGGAGGCACACAGTGGAGCCTGAGGGGCAGCCTGCTTGCCTGTGGGCCTTGGGGTACCTGATGGAGGGAACAGGGTCAGGGTGTCCTTGGAACCGGCTGAGCCAAAGGGAGTGAGGAACATGGCGAGTGAGGGTTAGGAACCCAGCACTTAGATGCCTGCAGTCACATGGGGCAGCGTCCTCTTCCCCCTCACAGCCGTGGGGCCCTTTTCTCCCCTCTTCCTTAAAGGTCGGCTGCGGTATCCCGAGCTCCACACTTGTCCTCTAGTCACTCCCCTCATGGCATTGTTTCCCCACAGGGGCTTCTTGCCCGCTCCACTCCCTAGGGCTCGTCCATTGTGCACTTGGACAACCTGCGCAGATCACCTCCCACTGATGTCATTCGGGGGGCTGGGGCACCTGTTACGTTCACCCAGAATTCAACATTTCCTCCACCAAAAGGATAGTACACAAAAATAAAAATAAACAAGCAAGTGTACATGCACCTGAAAATCACAGAACAAAACCACCTTAGTATATATATAAGTGTGTGTGTGTATTTGCATGTTATACACATTTCTTGTGTTTGTGTGTAGATAGACAGCTGAAATGGAGCAGAGCTGACCCCACAAGGACTCAACATGTGCAAATGTGGTTCAAGACAACAAAGTATGGATAAACCATAGAGCATACATGCCTTCCTCCACACCACTTAAAGGACATATCATCACACTTTGAAAAGGTCCAAAATTTGAAAATGATTTCTGCAACATCCTGCTTACACAGCATCCAAGGCAATAAGTGGAGGAAGAGATAAGCACAAAATGGGGTAAATCGATTTCTTTAACCCCATACCTTGTAGGTGTGTGGCCTGCCCATGTGGGGAGAGGCCTGTGTGACCTCCTGCCCAGCGTCTCGGCTCTGGGGCCTAGGGGGTAGCTGGTCTGGCTGGACAGAACCCCACTGGATGTGAAGGGGGTGGGGAGGAAAGTTCTATTAGGGAAAAGTACTGACAGCTCAGGCATTTGGGGCTCATGGGGATTGGGGAAGAGGTGGGATTGGAGGCAGGGCAGGGCTTCTTTCTGTGAGTAGAAAGGAACCAGGCAGCTTCTGTCTGTCACTGGCCTGACTTCACAAAGGCTGAAGCATTAATGACTGGACTGGTAGGAGTCTGCCTGAGCACAGAGTGTATGTACTCTGAACTGTAAATGTCTGCCTTTGCTGGTGCCATTCAAGGCCAGGCAGAGCTGTGGCATTGCAAAAAAAGGAACTGTTCCCTCATTATTTAACACAAGGCTGTCCCAATAAGGTTCATTGCTATTTGTGAGCACTGGGTATACGTAGTAGTTTGCAAGTCTAGACTTGCCTGATTGGAGCACGTCATTGTGTTTAGCAAAAAGAGGGCACACAAGTCTACAAAATTAACAAGCTCAACAGGCTTCAGTCAGAAGGCACTCATTTGTGTTGCTATGAATGCTGGACCTCTAGGCCCTGCGGTCACTGCCCTGAGAGGAGCCCACGCTGACACTGCTGCCATGTCCTCCCAGGATGCAGTCATGGCCTCTATAAAACACAATGCCCCTGGCTTGCGTAGGTCAGTGGATTGAGTGTGAGCTGTGAACCAAAGCATCGCAGGTTCTATTCCCAGTCAGCGCACATGAATGGGTTGCAGGCCATGGCCCCCAGCAACTGCACATTGATGTTTCTCTCTCTTTGTCTTTCTCCCTCCCTTCCCTCTCTAAAAATAAATAAATACATCTAAAAAAAACCCACATGCCGTGGGATCGCTGGTGGAGGTCGTGACTTCCTTTGTGGTGAGAACAAGTGAGCCCGCATCACCCAGAAAGGATCCTGCAACACCTGGAGAACCACTGGCTGTCCACCTTGTTTTGCAAAGAGACCTGCAAGTTTCTGTTGAATAGACCCTCGCTTTCATTCTGGGTGGTCTTGCTCCAGTTGTACACGATCTGATTGAGGATAATTCTTTAATGAATGTATTTGAGGTTTTGAAAGAAGTTGATGTTTCCCACACCAAGAGCTCTGGTTGTGGTTTAACTACCCACATACTCTCTGCGCTTGGATTCCCAGAGGAAGGATAACAACAGTAGAAAGAAACAGATGAGGCTGCATGAAACTACAATGATTGTGTGCGTGCCCACAAAACACCCTGCAAACACAGGAGCCACCTGAAAAGGAGGCAGAGCTGCCATTCCAGAAGGCCAATATGTGCATATACGGCTCAAGGAAATGAAATGTGTATAAGGGAGGAATTATACTCCCTCCTGCACACGACTTGAAGGAAGTATCTCACATTGGAAAGAGTGTAAAGGGAAGAAGGCTTCTACAATGACTGTCTTACGTACCACCCAATGCAGTCGAGGGCAGAAGAAATGAGAACATAATCAGTTAAATAAACTTTCTTTAACCCAGTGCAGTCTGGCCTGATCCGTGCTGAGGTCTTGTGGTGTTCTGCCCAGGTTCTCTGCCCTGGGTCCCCGAGGGCGGCTGTTTGTCTGCCGGAAGCACACTGGATTCCCTGGGCTGGGGAGGAAGCTTCTCTGGGGCTGAGCAGCTGGCTGCCTGCTCAGGCATTGGAGGCTTGATTGGGAGTAGAGAGGGGATGGAGTGGGAGGCAGGGCTGGGCTCCTTTGTTACAGAACTCTGCAAGACAGGTGAGTTTCCATGATACAGCCAGCTTTTGGAGCTCCTTTGAATTCCCAAAGGCTGAGACATTGGTGAAAGATTGGAATGCATTTTCCTGACTACATTGTGTACATACCCTGAACTGTGACTTGTTGTCTTTGCTGGTGCAGAAAAGGGCCATGGAGAGGTGCCTCATGGTAAAGGGGGGAAGTGGCTTTTCTGCATTTCAGGAAGGGTGCAAATTTGCACTGCCAGTTTTACCTGTGGTGACACATAGTCGTTGGTGGGTTGAGACGAGGCTGTTTTGAATACATCCCTGTGTGTATAGCATGGAGATTGCAGAAAGGGCTACAAAATTACCACGTTCAACAGTCAGCACACTCTCCTTTGTGTGCTGCTAGGCAGATGATAACTCACTCATCTGTGCTATGGCAAGAGGTGCACATGCAGGCCTGCGGTTATAGTTTGCAGAGGAAGTAAGACTGGCACTGCTGCTCCATTCCCCCAGGATTCAATATGTCCTCCAGTAAAAGCACAGTCCACAGAAGTAAAAATAATCAAGCAAGTCTACATCTACCTGCAAAACAGTCACTCAACAACAACAACAACAACAACAAAAACCTGGTAAGATCTGTACATGTTTGTGGCAAGGAGTGGCAAGGCAGTGGCTGGGGGTGCATTGGGTCCCACACTCACCAGTGCATAAAATGGAAGGAACTCTGGGAAGGAAGACAGACCCCACAACCCAGGGTTCCAGTGTGGGAAAGAAAGTCTCAAAACCTGTGGCTATAAAATTCTGTGGGTTTTGAGGCAGCAGGAGCAACCTCCAGCCTCACAGGAGAGTTCGTTGGAGAGACCCACCATCCTAGAACATACACAAAACCACCCACCTGGGAATCAGCACCACAAGGTACAAATTTGCTTGTGAGTAGCAGAGGAAGTGACTGAAAGCCAGCAGAGAGCTGAGCAAACAGCATTGTTCCCTCTTGGACCCTTCCCCACATACAGCCCCTGGGTTGCCCTGCCCTGATGAATACTTAAGGCTTGCCCTTTACTATGAGACAGGCTTGCTGAAACAAACAAAAAAAAACATATATGGCCTAAATGAAAGAAGAGACTAAAGCTCCAGAAAAAATACAACTAAACAATGTAGAGATAGCCAACCTATCAGATATACAGTTGAAAACACTGGTAATCAGGAAGCTCACAGAAATGGTTGAGTGTAGTCACAAAATAGAGGAAAAAGTGAAGACTATGAAAAGTGAAATAAAAGAAAATGTACAGGGAACCAATAGTGAAGGGAAGGAAACCAAGACTCAAATCAATGATTTGGAGCAGAAGGAAGAAAGAAACATTCAAGCAGAACAGAATGAAGACACAAGAATTCAAAAAAACATTGGGAACCTCCGGGACAACTTTAAATGTTGCAACATCTGAATGATAGGAGTGCTAGACAAAGAAGAGGAAGAGCAGGAAATTAAAAATTTATTTGAAAAAATAATGAAGGAAAACTTCTCTAGTCTGCCAAAGGAAATAGATTTTCAGGAAATCCGGAAAGCTCAGAGAGTCCCAAAGAAATTGGACCCAAGGAAGCACACGCCAAGGCATGTCATAATCACATTACCCAAGATGAAAGAATATGACCACAAAACATTCTCCCAGTAGGTTTTTTTCTTCTATATTGCCAGCATTCAGCCTACTGGGAAGATTTTATAAAAGAAAAAAAAGATAAGGAGAGAATCTTAAAAGCATCAAGAGAAAAGAAGACAGTTACCTACAAAGGAATTTCTATAAGACTATCAGCTGATTTTTCAAAAGAAACCTTAAAGTCAAGAAGAAGCTGGAAAATAGTATTTGAAGTCATGAAAGAAAAAAGCTTACATCCAAGATTGCTCTATCCAGTAAAACTCTCATTTAGAATGAAAGCACAGATAAAGTGCTTCCCAGATAAGGTCAGGTTAAAGGAGTTCATCATCGCCAAGCTGTTATTACACGAAATTTTAAAGGGACTTATGTAAGAAATAGAAGATCAAAGCTATGAACAGGAGCACTGGCTTGTGTGGCTCAGTGGACTGAGTGCCAGCCTGGGAACCAAAGGGTCACTGGTTCGATTCCCAGTCAGGGCACATGCCTAGTTTGTGAGCCAGGTCCTCAGTAGGGGGTACTCAAGAGACAACCACATATTGATGTTCCCCTCTCTTTCTCATTCCCTTCCTCTCTCTCTATAAATAAATAAAATCCTTATAAGAAAGCATTTACTATGAACAGTAAAATGACAACAAACTCACAAGTAGCAACAGCTGAGCCTAAAACAAAAACAAACTAAGCAAACAACTAGAGTAGGAACAGAATCACAGAAATAGAGATCTCATGGAGGGTTATCAGTGGGGAGGGGATAAGGTTGGGGGAAGAATGGGGTATAAGGGGGAAGAATGGGGTTAAAGGTACAGGGAATAAGAAGCATAACTGGTAGGTACAGAGAGGGACGTGGGATGTCACGACAGAGGGACGTGAAGAACAGTATAGGAAATGGAGAAGACAAAGAACTTGTATGTATGACCCATGGACATGAACTAAGGGGGGATGTTGGTGGGAGGCAGGTGCAGGGTGGAGGGGATTAAGGGCGCAAAACGGGACAACTATGATAGCATAGTCAATAAAATATACTTAAGAAAAGAATAAAGATCCTGTTGTGTGCCTGCTGTAATTAGAAACTTGAAAAATCCCTTTATGTCTCAATGTGAAGTCATTTAGGGATGCAAACTGTTTGATCTGTCCTTGAAATTGATGTAAGCCCTTAGATGCGTTCCCTTTGCCTGCTGTCTGCTGGTCGTGGGTGCTCTGCAGGGGAGAGTTGTCTCCTGGAGTCCAGCTTCAGCAAAGGTCATCCTTCCTGAACCAGGGGCAGCTTCCCACAGCCTTTTCTCTCCCTGCTTCTGTCCTCACCTCTCTTCTCACTCTGGCCTCTACTCTCTCTTACAAGGACACTGTGATATCCTTCAAGAGAATCCAGGATATTTTTCTGATCTCAAGGCCTTTAACTTCACCACATTGGCATAGTCCCTTTTGTCATGTAAAGGACCCATCACAGATCCAAGATCAGACTCTGGATACATTTGGTGGCCATTATTCAGCTTACCAAATATAAAAAGAACTTCAGAATGTTCAGACTTAATATTTCAAAGCACTTCTAAACTATATTCTTCTCAAAACCTGCGTACGAGATTAGGTCAAGTGTTGCCTCCTTAATTGCACCTGTTTCTGTGCTGGGCCAGGCTGTGGGAGGGTCCCCCTGGCCCCTCAGTGCTGGCTGTCGCACCTGCAGGTCTGGCTGGAGGGCAGTGATACGGCTGGTTCACGGTGCTGGGTGACGTGGCACAGATGCCTCTGCCAGGAGCACTGGGAAGGGAAGACATGTCTCCTCACTTCTTCATGGCTGATCCTCTAGGAATAAGTCACAACCAGGATTGAGGCAAGAAGATGCACATTGTGTTTCATGAGCATTTGATCCTCTCATGTTGAAGCACAAAGCCATGGACATCCTAGTGGGTGTCCTGGCCCCACTCCTCATGGGTGAGAGAAGGATACCCCTAACAGACTAATGATGTGGTGGAAGGAAGAGTCAATGCCCTTCTCAAACCAGATGTCTAACTGCTGGTCAAGAGCCTGCCCGTGCTTGCAGTGGGCAAGAGGGCTCCACTCTATACAACCAGTGGGTGGTGAGACGTTTAAAAACAATACAGTTTTTTAGGTGATGTGTTGCAAAGCAGTATCAATGACTGTGCTTTGATTACTGCTTACACATTAAGCACAATACCTGCACAATCAGATTGTGAAAAGTTTAAAAGAGAAAAATTCCACTGCAAATGAATATGCTTATCAGTACACATTACAAATGTACTTAATGCCAACATATTGTGCACTTAAAAATGGTTACATCACCTTGGCTGGTGTGGCTCAGTGGATTGAGCACCGGTCTGTAAACCAAGGGGTGCCTGGTTCGATTCCCAGTCAGGGCACATGTCTAGGTTTCTGGCCAGGTCCCCAGTAGCAGGTACTTGAGAAGCAATCACACCTTGATGTTTCTCTCCCTCTCTTTCTACCTACCTTCCCCTCTCTCTAAAAACAAAATGAACGAAATATTTAAAAGAAATAAAAATAGTATAAACTAGCGTATAAAGGAACATTGGTGGTTTTGTTTTATAATCATCTTGGCTATAAACATAATTGCCTTATCTTTAATATAAACAATGTTTGTAGCCCTGGCTGATGTAGCTCAGTGGATTGAGTGTGGGCTGCGAAGCAAAGCATCGCTGGTTCAATTCCCAGTCAGGGCACATGCCTGGGTTGCAGGCCATGGCCCCCAGCAACCGTACATTGATGTTTCTTTCTCTCTCTTTCCCCCTCCCTTTCCTCTCTAAAAATAAATAAATAAAATCTTTAAAAAATTTAAAAAACGATATTTTTACAAAAATATAATGACTCATTTAAATGATGTTTTTGCCCTTTATAATTATGAAGTAATCTATTAAAATAAAATTTTGTTTTTTTCCAAACAATGAAATAATCAATCTGTTTGAAAATGCAGTACTCTGTGTTTTAAGAGTAATGCGCTTATCCTTATAAAAAATTAAATAACTGTATCATTTTATTAGTTGTGAAGACATTGCCCTTAGGAAAGTATAATGTGCTTTTAAACATGTAATGGCCTTTGCCTTTCAAAATATCCAGATCATGTCCCAGAGACAGTCGATGATCCTGTCTTGAATAAAGGTGTCCTTTGTTGAGGAAGCTAGTAGTGATGACAGTGAGAGGAAGAAGACCACACATACCAACTTGGATGCATCTCAGAGCCACGCTGTTCAGTAGGAAGAAGTGACACTGATCCACGTGACTAATCCACGTAGTGTGTGGACGTGAGTGCAGAGGACGACCGAACAGCCCCTCTCTGTCTTGCACCGTGTGAAGTGACCACCCCAGCACAAGCCTGCTTTCTCCCTGGAACACAGCGTGAGAACAGAGTGGATCCCTCAGGGTCATTCCAGGGATGGAGTGGAGAGAGGCTTGAGGAGCCAAGACAGTGGACCCTTCCAAGTGACCCCATTACCCCTTTTACAGAGAACTTCACCCCAAATTTTGTGTCTTCAGGTACTTGTGCAAAAACTGACCACTTATCATTGTGATTGGAGTTTGTCATTTTCAGGCCCCAGATCTTATCAGACATGCAGCAATTTTAAGTTTCTGGGTCTTTTATTTATGTAGCAATGGACATCAGGAAGGAGGCCCATCCTGACGTGATTCCCACATGCTGGTGGTGCTGGAATTGCTCACGTTTTACAGGCAGTGACACTGTGGAGGCTGTGCTTACTTCCTGACATGTAATTATTCACTGGTGAGTTAATTCCCTTTTGGAACAGTGAGCTCACGTTCTGCACAGGCTTACAGCAGTGGTAGGGCCACAAAGGTGAACCTGACAGTCTCCATTTTATGGAGCTGAAATTCTATTGAAGGGAGAGAGGCAACCAAGAAATAAACAAGCTGCATTTCAGATGGTGATAAGTCCTCCAAATGGCAATAGAGTGGAGTAAAGGGAATAGAAAGAGTTTGGGTTGGGGAGTCACTTTATTACATAAGATGGTCAGGGAAATCCTGCATGACTCTGTGACATTTAAGTGAGACCTAGAACAGGGAAGAAGGGACTGGGTAGGTCTCTGAAGAAAGATTATTCTAGGGAGAGGGAACAGCCAATGCAAGGACTCTGGGGCAGGAGGACGTTTGCCAGGTTCGAAGATCAGAATAAACGAAATGGGAAGAATGACATGAGGAGTGCAGACAGGCACCAGAATTTTTAGGGCAGTGCTCTCAAAGGGCCATCTTCTAGGAGCTAAAGAGCCTGGCACAGAAAGTACACCGACCACACCACCAAGCGTCCTGTTCATTCCAGCTGACACGTTCTGCATTGCAAAACTTTCTGAACCAAAGCACTGCCTGCTTCACCTTCTGGTGGAAACTCCTGTCTTGTGCCGACCAGCACTGTGAGCAGCACTAACCTGGGACCCTGGCGGCTGTGCTGAAGACTTGGGATGTCTGTGTGATTGAGGTAGAGCGAAAGGCAGGCTTTCAGAAGAAAAGAACGATCTGACTTGGGAGTTAGAAGAATTCATCTCTGAGGATTCAGACATCCTGTAAACAAAAGCAGGACCAGCTGCTTGCTGCTACGAAAACCAATATACAGAAGGCAGGTGCTGATGGAGAGGAAAGGCATCTCTTTCAGGTGCTGGCCACCTGGGAGATGGGGGGTGCATGTCCCAAAGCCCATCTCCAGGTCTCGGTGCAGGCAGAGGTTTCTATAAGGAGGGAGAGGGGAACAGCACAAAGAGATCAGGGGAGGGGGTTGAAAAGTTCTCTAGGTGCAGATGCATGCAGTCCATTCTGATGAGAAAAGTGACGGTGCCCTGTGTGTCTTCTTGGTCTACTCATTCTGCTTCATGTCATCCTGGCTCCACGGTTCAGGTAAGCACACCTGCTGGAGCTGGGATGCCTGAAGGTCAGAGTCTGTGTCTTCTGAAGTTAGTTCCTAGCATTCTTACACAAACATGCTGTTCATCTATAAGCTATATATTAGTCAGAGTCAGCATTTACATACATAAGCTCAAGAAGAATGGTGGGTGGTTTCCACCTTCCCACTGTTACAGCCGCACTGTGAGGAGACTGACCTAAGATCAAGAAGGCAGCAAGAAGACCAGTTAGGAGACTGTTAAGATGACCCTCTTGTAGGACAGATGTTGGCTTGGACCTGAGACTATCATTTCTCTCTATACTTTGCAGACTGGCTGCAGGTGTGCTCATGGATTAGAGTTTAGTGTGGGAGCAAGAGAGGCTTCAGGATAATGTCAGGATTCCATACCTGAGCACCTGGAAGAATGGGGTTGAGCCTTACTGAGAAGAGGAAGACTCAGAGGATCAGGTTGGGAGGTAGAGTGAAAAAAAGTCTTGGTTGTGCACAGGTTGCATCAGAAGTGCCCCAGGGACATAGAGGAAAGACACTCCAGATTGGCTAAATCAATTTTCCTCAAAACCCCTTGGAAATTACATGGAAAACTGAAGAGCTAAACATGGCAATTCCTAGAATCTCTGACAACGATTCCAACGTGTGAGTTCTGGAAGAAGAAGTGGTTGTGTAAATGTGGGTTGTGCGTCCCTTGGCACTCAGGGCAGTGCAGCTGGAGCGTCCTGGACTGCTGCTGCAGAGGCTGCAGAGGGGCCGTGGCCTGAGTGCAGGGCAGCCTGTCCATTTCCCAGGGTTTTCATCCGGGAAGCAGCAGTGCTGTCTTTAGTGAGGGAAATCTCCAGCCCTGCCTATGTTATTCGTTCTGGAAGCTGAAACTTAATTTATATGAGTAATGCTTTTCTACAAAATGAAGGCAGGCTATTTATGGACTGGTTCATAACCAGAGGAATATAAGCTTTTGATTCTATGCTTCTGGCATCAGAAACAACACAACACAAACACAGGAAACATGTCAGTGCTCATCATATGTTACCTGAACAAAAAGCCAAAAACTTTGGGCTTCTCGGATGAATTTTGGTGAGTGGATAAGGCCTGGAGGGGGCCTGTTGTTTTGCTGTGACCACCTATAAGCCCAAGAGGATTTTAACTCCCACTGTGCCTGGAACAAAACATCGTCACCCCGTGTCTGAGAGTCACACTGTGAGTGCAGCCAGGTACTGGCTCCCTTCTGTTGGATGTTCTTTCTTGCCTTTGAGTCGACACTCAGTGCCCTGTGTCTGTGTGTGTGCTGTTTCAGAGAGATCACAGGAAGGTTCTGGCTTCTCTCTCTGTGCCACGTCAAGGATATCTGTCTTCAAAATGACAGCTTCCCTGGATACAACCAAAGCTATCTCTATATAACATGCTTTGAGGCTCCTTAGTGGTTTTTCATTTTTAGGCATTATCTAATCCAAAGTTTTTCCTTTTGGAATAAGATAATTCAGCTTTCTTCCTCATTACCAACTCTGTCTCTCTCCTCCTCCCTCTCCTTCCCTCCACCTTGTCTCTTCAGCATTTTTTAAAAGACCAATATTTAGTGTAGACTTTATTGTGTTTTTTTAATGCCATTTACATTTGAGCCAAGTGACTGTGGTTTCTTTACATTTGAATCTCTGCAGTACATCAGAGAGGGGGAACCATCCTTCTGTGAGCTACAGAAGTAGTGGTGTGTGGGAGGGTTGGGGAATGGTCCTGCTCATTAGACACTTGTAATGAAAAAAAAAAAGGTAGGAAAAACAAAAAATTTCTCCACATGCCTTCATAGGTCCTTCAGGTTAGTTGCCACAATACAGCCCTCTGGTGGTCACAGTACAGATTGCACCTTCAATAGGATCAAACCATTTTTTTTGTCCCAGAGTCACTCCTAGGGGCAGAACCAGGAAAAGTCATTGTGAAGGGATAATGCAGGGCTCTTTGTTCAAACGCTATTAAGAATTTCACCCTGGCTGGTGTGGCCCAGTGGTTGAGTGCTGGCCTGCGAATCAAAGAGTCGCCAGTTCAGTTCCCAGTCTAGGGCACATGCCTGGGTTGTGGACCAGGCCCCTGGTAGGGGGCGCTCAAGAGGCAACCACACACTGATGTCTCTCTCCCTTCCTTCCCCTTCTAAAAATCAAATAAATGTTTAAACAGAATGGTAAGAGTGGACATTCTTGCCTTAAACAAGTTATTAAGAATTTCAAAATGATGAAAGCAGAGTACTAAGCCTAGCACAGGCCCTTCTAAGTGACTGTGCAGATTGTGAGCCCGTGAAACCAGCCCTCCCCAGCAGGGTGAATGGATGTGTTTGTCCTCCAAGTCAATTTTACACCAACTCTGGTCATCACCAACATGAGACCTACAGTGAATGTCATTTTAACACTGAGAACTAGAGGCTTGTTTGCTAAAGATAATCAAAATGGTAAGTTTTCTCAGTGCCTTACTAAGACACCTGTGCTCTGAAAGACAGAAGTGATGTCTGCTCCGGTGGATGCTCTCAGGCATGACATCAGTGAGGACAGTGACACCAGCGATTAAATCAGTTCTAGTGATAGCAATTTCAGCAAAGCATGAGCTGTAGGGACACCCTCATCTGGGACCATTCAGGGGTCTGCCACCTCTATGAGGCTTCTGTGGCTCCAATAGTCTGGGCCACTGTGGACATACCCCCCAGAGTGAAGAACAAGTTGATGTACTTTTACCTCCATCTAATCTATGTTAGAAGGATAAGAGGTGTTTGTGAGCCTCTGGTGAGACCTAATAAGAGAATCACATGCAGACTCCTAGGGTTTGCAGCAAGGCCGTGCCTTCTACAGCGACAGAATAGTAGCTCCTGATGGCTTCCAGGCCTTAAGAGAAACAGCCTGAACATGGGCTCTGTCTAATGTGACCAGGTGGCCAGACCTCCTCACTATGACCTGGGTGCTGTCATACCCACCAACACAAAGTCAGGTGGGGAGGGCAGCATCCACCACAGATGGGAGAGATATATCCTGGACTAGACAAGGACAGGTGGTTGAGACCATTACGACCTACCCCTCCAGCACTGTGATGTGTCACACAGCTCCCACCTGTGGAAACACAGAAAGCTCACTCTGACTTATCACCAAAAAAGGAGAAGTCTCTTCTTACTCCAAGTCTGTACTGGCCCTCAGTCCCCCTCCCACACATACAACGTCAACCACTCACTTGCCTCTTTTCAGGCTCCTCGTCAGCCTTACTCACTGACACCCAAGTCCCCAGGGACATGACTAACTTGTGGACTCAGCTGAGGCATGTCTTGGGGTATGAAAGGAGGCCTGGCTTTGAACAGCTCTCCCAGGCCCTGTGGAAACTGCTGCCCGGGGACAATGCTTTGAGCGCTGGCTGCACATGTCTCTACCAAGGTAGGACCGGAGACTGGACACCTCTGGCTGTCAGTCTGGTCTCACAGCTGAGCCTGCCTTGCATGCATTCTTCCCCCTCCCCAGGCTTTATCACAACCCCCTCTTTTTTTGACTGACTACCCTGCACTCCTACTCCTTTCCTAACTCAAATTTTCAGAATTTCTTGTCTCATCTTTGGGGTTTTCGGTGTCCCCAATTTTACAATCCCTAATTGCTCTTCAGACTCTTTGTTCCCCATGAGAGGGTCATCTCCCTCCCGCCCATGTTTCCTATTTCTTGTCCCCTGTTCCATAACGCTTTGGGCCAGACACCTACTGCTCCTTCTTTTCCCAACATCAGGGCACTAACCCGAGTCTTCAAGGACATTACTCTTTCCCCAACCCTGTGTCTTACCCCTCATGCCCTTTTAAGTCTGGGAAAATGGTGCCCCTATTTTACCGTATCAGCTTTAGTGGCTCCTTCCTCAACAGGTAGGTCAGCCCCTCACTCATATTCCTCAGTCCCATAGTGAGTACCCCAAAGGAGCCCTTCTGCATGGCCCCCCTAAATCCCTTTGAACCCTTATAATGCCTAAAACCCACAACCCCCCCTCCAGGATTTACAATTTGTCATTTTGACTCTCAGAAGACCCCATTCCTCCAGGACTTCCCTCTATGCCCACGTCTGCTTACCCACAATTCACATCTGGCACATCTCTAAGGATTTCAGTCACACGCCCCAAAGACAATAAGGAGCCGGAAAGAAAACAGAACCAGAGGAGAGATTTCTTTCCCATTTCCCAGGCTCTGGTTGTGGACCCTCTAGGGATAGGCATGTGGAATTTGTAAAAAAAATAATAATAATAATAAAAACAAACAAAAAATCCCCTCAAACCCCCAAACAGAACAAAACAAAAAAAGAAAACAAAGAATCAGGACAAGGATGTCTAGGCTTGGTTCCAGGTCACAGAGGGCCCCAAACAGGTCACTGAGGGCAGACCTGCAGGTGGCTGATGTGACAGGGACCCACATGCGCACTAGAGAAGTTGAGTTTCATGACAGAGTATCTTCTAGAGCTCCATGACCTTGCTCTTTTGAGGGCGAGTGAGAAGGGATGTGGAGTGAGAACGCTGTTGATGGTTAGGCCACTGCCAAGGTGCAAGGTTTCAGGCTGGCACGTCTTCCCCCATTTTAGGGCAAAGGCCCGTCCGGGGCATCAGTGGCCCCAAGAGGACTTGGGCAGTCAGGTCATCTCCTGCACTGGACACTGAGTCAGAAGAGAGATAGGACAAGTGAAAACATATACTTGGAGGACTTTTGTCAGATAAAAAAAGAAATTGGAAGATTTGAAAATGGGGTAAGAATTGACAGTGTGAGAAGATAACAGGATCGGCCAACTACAGATAGGTTACGTCAAAGTAAAACACATCGCACAAATTGCAGAGGCAGGAAAGACGATTAAAAGACCACGCAGCAGGGCAGGGAGACTGAACTCGACACCCCTGGAACAGGAGGCTGGGGAGATGTGAAGGACAGCTGGAGGAATCAGAGGCATCTGTGTTTGCTAATGGGCTTTACACAAAAGCAAAGTCAAGCTTCTTATGAAATTGTGACCAGAGGTCATTTTACATCTTGGCTGTAAAGTTCCCACCCAGGTTAGGGTCCTGCCCTCCCTCAGAGACTGGGACACAGAGACACAAGGAGAAATAACTTTCGAGGAATGAGCCCAGGCCTTGGAGACAGAGAAGACGACCAGTACATTTCAACAGGGCAGAGAAAAAAGTTGCAATTACTAATTGCAATTATATTTCTAAAGGAAATGTTCTAAAACAAGTGGAAAAACTGAGGCATGTAGTCAGGAAGAACCTGTCTAAAGTTTCCTGACTCTGAGGGAACAAGAGGGGCTTTGGGTCACAACAAAACTGCCTCTGCACAGTGGAGAGAACCACAACCCAATCTCTTTCAGCCCAAACCCAGACTGCGTCTCTATTAGTTCCTTCATTTTGCAAAGGGGTGCAAGTTTCCAGCCATTTATAAACAGGTGCAAAGTAGCTGAGGCTCCCTGAACAGAGCCAGATCTCTCAGAAGGCTGTGCTGCCACAGTTCTCCATTAGAATGCTGTATTTTTCTCTGCAGTCACTTTCCCTTGGACCAGACATCAACTTCAAGGAAGAACAGTGTTCTGGATCTGACCACAGGCTGGTGTCACCTGATTTGGCCTGACTGGTTACCTGCGTACAGAGGAGCTGACATTCACCATATGGTTTGCTCTGCTGCAGGCTCTTCTATGAGACCTGAGATGAGAGTTGTAACAGCCTCTTGAGGTGAGGAAGCCTCGCCCTCACACCTCGCCTGCAGTCTCTAGCTCTGGGTGATGGTCTCTTCTCCAAAAAGACCAAAAGACCCCTCAGGTCTAACTTAGCTCCATAAAGGGTGAGGTTGTTTCTAATTCTGTGGGCATCAGCCTGAACTAGGACATTTGAGTCAAAGCCTTGGTTGTATTACCAATGTTTCCAATTATATTCTGCTAACAAGGAGGACAGTGTCTTACTGAGCTTATGCAAATAAGTCTATTACCATGAAAATAAGAATACTTAAGAGGCTTTAGAAATTTTCTGAAAGAAATCAAAGAGGAAGAAAAAGATGGGTGATTTTCTACTTCATGGGTGTCCTTCTTCCCACTTCTGCTGTCCACAGCAGCGTCCAGATGCCCTCCACGGATCCCACTGCAGGAGGGAAGGAGCTTGTGCTCCTGCAAGCTTATGAGGTTGCTCCACTGGTCATCTCGTGACCGCTGCCCATCCTGTGAGGGATTCAGTGTCACCTCCCCTGTGGGGACGGTGCAATGAGTCCAAACAGAGGTGGGGTCTGGTGTGGCACGTGACCTCAAAGCAACAACAGTGACAACATCAGATCACATTTTTGATCATTTATTGACTCAGTGCAAGTCTTCTAAGTACTTTCCACCCTCCCAACAAATCTATTTGATGAGTTCAAAAAATTAATTCAAAGTGTTATAACACAGGGCAGGGGCGAAGGGTCACTCATGTTCCACATGCAGCCCCAGAGGCGCACTTTCGGCAGAACTGATGGGGTTGGAGACCTCACACTGGTAATTCCCAGCGTCCTCCCTCCGGACGGGGTCTATGGTGAGGCTTCTGTTGCGCCAGGACAGCTTCCTTCTCTCCGAGAGCCGCAGGTTCATGCCGTTGAACAACCACTGGGTGGAGACGGCGTTTGTGTCGCAGGTCAGGACCACGGCGTCCTTATCCTCTGTGACTGTGGTGTTGCTGGCGAGGACGGTGGGCTTTCTCACGGGCTCTGTGGAGAAACAGAGGAGGGGAATGACTGAGGTGGGCTTGGGACCTGGGGCCGTGCTGCGGGTGAGGGATGGCAAGCAGGGGGCACAGACTTGCTAAAACATTGGTAAATGTTCTCTTTGGTGGTTCTGAGCTAGAAATTTGGAAAGATCTTCTCGTGTGAAAATTATTATAAATATTTCAGGGCCTATGACCAATCTCAGGAAGCAACAAAACGTCTGAGACATGGGGCTCAGCCCCTGGCAGGGGCTCTGGAGCCAGGACTGCATACACTCTGCATCCAGGTTCCAGTCACTGAAGAGATTTCAAATCATTCATTCATTCATTCATTCAATCACTGTTTATTTCTTTTTAATTCATCAGAAGCAAATGGGTGTTTGTTTCATGCCAGACCCTGAGCTGGTTGCGTGGAGTGAGGCGTGAGAGGCAAAGTCCTTCCCTTCACATCCAGTGGGAGTGACACCAACACATCAGGAAGCAAAGAAGGGATTTCAGTCCAGGGCAGGGAGGTGTGGATCGGCCACCTGAGGGGGAGGCCTGGGCATTCCCAGCTCTGACTCTGATTGTTACTTTGGTTCTGGAGCAAAATCAGATTGATTCTCCATTTGGTTTCACTCCCCAGACCAGAATCTCTCCCTCTGGGCCGAGGCACCTAAGAAGAAAAGATCTGAGCCAGTGGTTGGTCTAGGGGTCCACACACACCACGTAAGACCCCCGGAGTGGAGGAGAGGATAAAACTATGGCTGAGACAAACCTCAAGTGACTGTGGCCAGCTGCTCATGGCCTGCGGGACTCTGCTTTAGTGACTTTACCTCCCTGTGCCCCGGTTTCTCCTCAGTGGAGGAGGATGAACATCTGGCTGCCAGGTCGTCAGTGTATTAACCATAAAATATTCACAGTATAAGACCTAAATCTTAGGATAGAGAGCAACTCAAATAAGAGGCACCTGTTATTGATCGACTCCCACAGAGAATCCCCTGGACTGGTTCCTGGTGGATGGGGAGCTGCCAGAGGCATTTTTTCTCCTTGGTTTCTCCCTGGGGACACTGACCTTCTTCTGGACTCTCCTAAGTCCCCCAGAAGAGGTGGCAAATGATTTGGGGACCCTGTGTTGCTATGCTAATCCCACACGGTGTCAGGTGGAAAACACAGCTCAACTCTGTCCCTGCCCAGCTGTGACCCTTGGGGCTGAGCCCTGTTTGGTGATCAGCTCAGGAGCTTTGTGACTCGGGCACCCGGGAAACCATTGCTCCCAGTCATCCCTTCCCAGGAGGTCAAACCCAGCCTGACCCAAGCTTGCCAAGGTTCCTGGAGTCAAAAGCCCTGGGACAGGAGTCTGGGGAGGGGCTCCTGGGCTGAGCTTCTCTGTGAGGATCCCAGGAGGCTCCTCAGGTCAGGCCCTGACTGAGCCCTGCAGGGCCTTTCTCAGGGTCATGGCCATGGGGAGGGCCCAGGGAGCTGGACTGAGACTGGTCCCTCTCTGCTGAGTTACTCGCATCAGACTGGTCCTTCTGTCTGTGGTGATTGTCTGCAGGGCTGGAATTAGGGAAGGGAGCGGAAATCATAGGAAGTTCGTATCCACTGTGTGCATCCTGCGCTAAATGCCCAGCCCCAGCCTGGGACGTGATGCAAAGGGGGATGGAGGCTGAGCCCAGGGCTCTCAGTCCTGTGTGTGAAGTAGAATCCATCCCACCCGACACTCAAAGGTCAGAGAGCAATTCACTCACGGTACACATTAAGCCGTCCGAATCCTATTTCCTTTTTTGAGTCGTGAAGGTAGGCGACTATGGTGTAGTATCCCGCGTCCTTCCGGGTGACCCTCCGTAACAGCAGGGATCCGTCGTTATTGATTTTCTCCCGACCGCTGTGTGCAGGCCCTGTTGCATACAATCCTGGGCCCACCGCGATGGACGCGATGTTGCGATTGGGGTTCGCCCCCTCCCCCTTGTACCACATGTAGCCTATCACTTCGTGAGGCTTGTTGCGGATGCGCAGAAGCACATCCTTCCCTTCGGCAGCGTAGGTTGACACAATAGCGAGTTGGGCGGTGCTGGGCGGGCTCCAGGAGGTTAACAGTGAGACTAGAAAGAGAGAAAGAGGTTGATAAGTGTTTGGATCTCTGTAGTGGGTGGAAAGATGAGGCCCTGGGTTCTGAGCAGGTATTTTTACTTCTCAGTCTTGGTGTGTGCATGTGTGTGAGTGTGTGTGTGAGTGAGTGTGTGTCTCCCACGGTCAAGGTCAGCAGCATGGCCAAAATTACTTAATCACCTCTGAACCTGTTATTTTTTGTTTCAAACACTCTTCCTCAGGTGTCTGCCTGGCTCTCCCCTCACTGCCCTCGGGGGTGTCTTTGAAAGACACTGTCACTGACCACCTTCTCTAAAGATTCTGTGTCTTCACCTTCTGACCTGCCCTCACTTTGCATTTTCATGGCACCGGTGGGTAGCTGACATCACACCTAGATCTTTCCTTGTCCTTCTCCTCCACATAAAATGTGAGCTCCCTGGGGGCAGGGTCCTGTCTGATCTTGTTGTACCCCCAGTGCCTTCGACAAGCTGTTCACACCTGTGGGGGGTTGAGGGGGTGGTCCCACCAGGGTCCCGCACCTCCTGGGGTGTATTCATCCATTTCTGAGGTCGGTAATAAAGACAACGTCTAAAGCCCCTGGTTAAATTTTTTCTGGTGTCGCCTGACATAAATTGTTATTATTATCATCACTTTTCAAAATTCAATTCCCAGTGATGAGTAACTTAAGAAATGAACAATAATCAAGGTGTTGTTGCCCCTCACACTTTCAGATTGTGAGATTTCCCTGTTGCTGAGCCCCCTCCCTGTCCTACTCTGCTCCCTGTCCTCTCCTGTCAGGTCCAAACAGAAGCCCTCTGTCCCCTCAGAGCGCTGTTTTCCAATAGATGCCAGCTGGTCTTTGTCTCCCATCTTCCCGCCCACCCCGAGGGGTCATCCCCTCCTTACCGGCCAGCAGGAGCCCCTGCCAGGAGACGCGCCTTGTGCGGGTGAGCGCTGAAGGGGACTCCATGGTGTCTGCAGTCTGCTCTGTCCCTCCCTCTACGAGAAGAGCTTGAGGGGCAGCAAGGCTCACAGGTACTTCTGTCTGGAGTGGTGGAAGCTGCTGTCCCTCCTCCCTGTGTGTTGAGCCTCCTCCTGTGGCAAGATCACCTCCCTGGTCACATGGGCTGGGGGCAGAGTCTGTGCCCGGGACCCTCCCTCTCCCTCCCCCTCCCCTCATTTTTGCCACTTTTGTCTCCTTCTTTCAGTTTATTGTTTCTTTATATTTCAGTTCCCTGGGAACTGCTGAGCCTTTGAAAACACACACACACACACACACACACACACACACACACACACACACACACACCCTGTTTGGAGAAGCACAAGCCTGGGGGGCCCGGGTCCCAGGCATTTCCCACAGCTCCCTGTTGGTGCCCAGTAGCCTTTCCCACAGCCTATCTGTTTCACATTTGACTTTCCCCTTCACAGCAGTAGTCCTGGGGCTACCTGGGGGGGGGGACTTGTCCCAGGGATGCCACCCCTGCTGTGCATCGGATCACCCGTGAAACCCGTAAAGACCACAATGCCCAGCTGACACCTTAGAAATGCTGCTTCAGCAGCTGCCCAGCTACTGTAGACACCAGGTCAGAATATGATCCTGTGATGTGGGTGGAGAATAGCCCCTTCCGCTCTCCACGCACAGGGCAAGTCTCCAGATCCTCGGAAAAAATGCAGATTCTGACTCTGCAGGGGAGCAGTGGACCAGACTCTGCAACCAACAAGCTCTCAGGGGAAGCTGGTCTTGCCAGCCTGTGGCACTCACCTGCAATAACAAGGCTGATGGAGACCCGTGTCTGGAGCCAGTGCACATCACCCCAGCGTTGGCCTCTGCTGTGTGGTGGTCCTGGGTCTGTCAGTGCCACACAAAGAATCCCAGGGGCCCCCAAACCTTAACCCAGAAACACAGCTGGGCACCCTCTGTCCTCTAATGCTCTGAGAAGATGGACGTTTCTCCTGGCAAGAAAGTCACACAGAGGAGTCTGGGGTGAGAAAAGGTCAGGTGGGTGATGACGGCAGAGAAGACACTCCTTATACCTCAGGTGCCACCAGCCTGGTCTTTACTCCCAGGAACAGAGAGCAGAGCAGAGACTTGGAGTCTCAGAAGGACCCGCCCGCTGTTCCCACGTGTGAGGGGGAAGGTGTCCAGCATGTCTCAGGGAGAGAGGACTGTAGTAAGTGGTCAGGTGGCTGTGGCCTCCTTTGTTTTGGGGGGGACGGTTTCAGACCCTCCTCCACTGTGTGTGTTGGTTGGGCCTGTCCCTGTGCCCTCTGATCGCTGGGGCAGCCTGTTACCTCTGCCTGGGAGACTCCCCTGTGGTCGTCTCACCTTGCCCATGGGCTGTGCCACATATAAGGTGGGGAGCGGCACAGGGACCCCTGAGAGAGCAGAGGCCCCAAGGCCTTGTCACAGCAAGAAACGTCCAAGCCTGGGGAGAATCTTTATGAGTTTATTTGAGCCAAACTGATGACATATGCCAGGGAGCAGGATCTCAAGTCTTGCGAAGAGTGACAGTTTTGCAGCTTATTTTGTACATTAGAAGCCAAGGAGAAGACAAAAAGTTGCATGAAGTCCATCAGGAGGTGAGAGAAAGCACAGCAGGGAAATCTCTAGAAATGGATAAAAGGCAAAACGATGAAAGACACACTTTTTTTTTTACATTGGGGGGATAATTGACATTCACAGTATGTAGAGAGGGCATGCAGGAGACCAGAGCACCTGAGGGGCTCTGGGGTCTCGTAGTCTGGTCCCGGAGGCTGTGCCTTCGAATGGTCTTGCAGATAAAGTCGCTCTGATGTGTTCAAGGTAGGTCATTCAGGGTTCACAAGAATGGAGGACAGGGCTCATTCAGCGTAAAGACTGACTTTGCTGAGGAAGTTGTAGGCCTGGGACGTGCCCCCCTGCCATCACCTGACCAGTTAGGAACCACACCACCCAGTGTGGTTACTTTTGGTTACTGAACTTGCCAAGTTTATTGCAGTCCCCTAAAGAAGCCAGTGGGACAGCATGGGCATGAAGGAGGGGCCCTGAGGGGCCTGTCTGAGCAAAGGCTATAAATCAGTTTCCTTCTGCACCTCCTTCACCAAAGTCAGGTTCAGGTGTGAGTTTTCCGTATGTTGTCTATGTGTCTCGATGTCGCCACCTGGAGGGCAGGAAGGGACTCGCAGCCAGTGTCGGGGCTGTATGAGGGACGCTGACCAGGCTCCAGAGAATGGGAGCTGACCTTGTGCCCAGGACACAGGCGGCTCCGACCTTCAGTCTGACAGACTTGTAAGTTGGGGGCCCTGTCACTGTGGGCCCCAGGCCTCCTGACTGCACCCCAGTGTGGGGTGAGCCCATTGAGAGGGCAGGTGTTGTCTATAGTATTGTGAGTCCAGTGTCAGGAGAACTGTCCCCTTAGGAGGATGGGCTGTTTCTGGGGAAGCTCTCTGTGTCCAACATATCAAAGGAAGGGCCTAGTGAAAGCTTTCTTGAGGCTCTTGGGAGAGGGTGCTGGATGGAAGTGTTGATCCCCCAAATGCCCCATGTGTCCCCCATCACAACATTGGGGTGCTGCATCAAAATCATCCGTATCCCTGTCTGTCATTAGCTCTGGGATCCCCACAGGCCCAGGAGCTGGAGCAGCTCCACGTGGAGACTCAGGCCGGGGAACCTGTGGATTTTCTGTGAGTGGAGGGGAGGTTCCTTCCCATGAGACCCACAGCACCTCTGAGGCAGAAGCAGCCACAGATGCTGGGTGCCCGGGTCCCCTCCTTGACAGGAAGTTTTACTTCTTCAGGACACCGTGAGCTGGTAAGAGGGTTTCAGGGACCAGGGGAATGTGTTTCACAGACCAGGGACCTCAGGGAGGGGAGTCATCCCCTGATTTATCTGAGACCTGTGTGGGCTCCTTTCTCCTCTGGCAGTAACTCTAGCTGTGGTTGGGGATCCAGAGTCTGTGAGAAGAGGAAGGACACAGGCTGCTTCCCCAGGGCCTGGGGAGACCAGATGCCCCTCACACCGGTGAGGTTGGGGGGGACTGTGGCTGGGGGGTTAAGGGTGGCCCGATCCCTCACTGGTAGGAGGCTGCGGTCCTCCCTACTGGCTGTGCAAAAGGTAAAGCCCTGACCCTGGTTTTCCTCCCATGCTCACACCAATGCCTTCGTGTTCATATAAAACATTTTTTGATGGTAAGTGTCCCACAGGTTTGCAGGATTTCATTGGGTGATTTCCCTCATCCATTTGATGAGTGGCCACTGAGCATCTGTGATGTGTCGGGTCCTGGGCTGGGCCCTGGGATCTCCACAGAGAACAGGACATACGTGGGCCCTGCTCTCATGGAGTTTATCTTGTCACCGAGACAGGGTCTCAGATAAATCTTGGCTCTGAGGGGTTAACTATAATCCAGAAAAGCGTTGTGAAGAAAAACCTTCTGGTGAGTCCAGAACATGTACTTGAGTCTCAGCTGGTCTGGGGATCACAGAGAGTACCTCTGAGAAGGTAACTTCTTGGTGGAAACCTGAAGAGTTAGTGGCCATTTCCCCCTTGAAGAACAGAGTGGGGTGAGGAAGAGCTGCCTGCAGAGGGCCAGCCTTTGGTGGGCAGACGCCTGGCTGGATGGAGGAGCTGACAGAGTCTGGTGTGCGCAGCTTGGAGAGTGAAGAGGATTGTGGACCAAGTGATGGTAGTGAGGTTGGACCCTGCTGGGCTGTGGGTGCTGCTGAGGAGGGGTCTGCAGCTCCCCGGGGGAGGCTTCCAGTTGCAGAATAGCTCTGCTGCCCCCTGGTGGACAAATAGAAAAATGTGCAGGTAATAGAGGTTACAGTTAGGTATTTTTTTGGGTTTTCTATACTGTTTTTTAAATCCTCATCCAAGAACATGTTTATTGACTTTAGAGAGAGGGGAAAGGGGGGAGATAGAGGGAGAGAAGCATCCTTGTGAAAGGGAAACATTGATTGGCTGCCTCTTGTATGCACCTCGACTAGAGACTGAATGTACAACCTGGGCCTGTGCCCTGACTGGGAATCAAACCATTTGGTTTACAAGATGATGCTCCAACCAACTGAGCCACACCAGCCAGTGTGAGTTTTCTATTTTCTATATAATTTATACTTTAAGCAATATTTCATGTGTATACATAATTTTAAAAATAAACTGGCACAAATAGTGCCCCTTTTTATTATAACATCTTTTATTAAAAATCATAAACATGTAATTCTATAACATAATATCACACTCAAGCACAGCATATGACATTTTAGGTGAAATATTCAAATTAAAGTTATAAATTATTATATCCATATTCTTACCCTACCGACCACACTCAAGCAGTCCTTACTTCTGCTGGACCCTGTATTTATTATTATCATTGACATACAATGAACTTAACATATTGAAAGTATACAGTGTATTAAGTTTTGCCAGAGGCATGCAACCAGAAAAGTTGTTACAACGAGGATAATGAGCATGTCCCTTCCTCTTAAAGTCTCCTCAGGCTGTCTGGTAATCTCTTCATTCTGCCCCTCTCCTACCTCCTCCCCCAGGGTAGGAAAACTCTCATCTGTTTTCTATAATTATAGATTAGTTTGTATTTTCTAGAATTTTCAAAATTTGAATGATACAATATGTAATTTTGGGCAGAGGTTGGCTTTTTGACTCAACATGATTATTTTGACACAGTTTTTAAAAATTTATCCCTCAGCTCTATTCCAGTGTAGGAATGCACCAAATGTGGGTATCCATTCACCCTTCATGGACATTTGAGTTGTTTCCAATTTGGGGCTATTACACGTAACACTGCCAGGAACATTTGTGCAGATACGTCTTGAACACAAAGAATTAGGTGCTTGTAAAACCATGAATAGCTTCAGGAACAGAAGTGAGGAAGTTACCCCTAGAAGTCTGGTCTCAAGGCCGCACAGAGGGACAGAAACACCTGCTTCTTCACATGAAGCTGTGTCTGCTGCTGCCCACCAATCAGTCACCACAGCAGCAGATATAATGGTCCCATCTCCCTTCCAGCTTCTAAATTATGAACCAGTGAACCTCAGAAGCTGCATTTAATTCACATCTGGATCCCAGTCATGAGGAGTAGTGCACAGATAGTGTCTAACTTTCAGTCCCTCTGAAACATAGAAGGGGAATGGAGGATAGAGGCCAAGTGCCAATGCACCACACATGTCCTGTCTGAGTCCACTAGGGAGGATCTCCCAGAAACTCGGTTCTCCTCGCCCATGCAGTGAAGAATTACAGATCAGCGAGTCTATTGTTGCGTAAACAGGGTTTATTGGTGATATGCTCTTGAGGAAGAGGGGCCTTGCCCAGGTGGCAGAGAAAGGCAAGAGCAAGAGAGAGGTCCTTTTTTCTGGGGACATATATAGTTGGTAGGATGGGGGAGGGTGAAGAGGTTACACAGTAATTGACAGGTAAAGGTGGTGCTACTTTCCAGAACAGGGGCATGAATACCCAAAGGTGTTAATGGGCTTCTTCCTTTGGGCACTATGGGCCCTTTCAGTCCTTTCAGGCCTTGGAATGAAAGCAGTTTCAAAGGCTTTCTTTCCCAGAAAACGGAAAAGATTTGCAAGGCCTGCTGAGTCAGTGGGTGGGACTTGTCTCCCTCCCCTTGTCTGCCTTGGTTTGCTGCCTGTCCTCCCCAACGATCCATCCCACATTAAGAAGCCTCAGTTTTCTCACGTTACATTGTAGAAAGAAATGTGGTGTTCTTTTCTGGTTCTTAGAACAGAGCAGCTAGAATCTTGGAGTTTTCTGAGTGACAAAGGTGGTAAGCGTGTCTTGGGTCCTGTCGAGGAGACTCAGGGTTGGCCTTTCAGCTAATTGCAGGGTGAAGTCCAGCTGCCAGAAAAACCAAGTCTTGGTGAGAAGCTCGACATGTTTAGCTGTCAGTGTAAGAGATGTTTGAATTTGTGGAGAATTTTTATGAGCTTATTTAAGCCAAACTGGACAACAGCTACCGGGGGTGGGGGGTGGGGGGGGGAGGAAATCTCAATGGGAGGAGAAGGTGCTCCAGAGAATGGCCAGCACAGTCAAAGCAGGTTACCCCCAAAATACACTGACATTGTATTAGGGGGATGGGGTAAAGCAAAACAGGAAACTCTCCGAGGCTGGATGAAAAAGCAAAACAAAGAGACCAGTATTTTTCTGAAGTCCGGTGGTATAGGAGAGTTAGCAGTTAACAAAGAATATGACAGTAATGATGAGGGGTTGTGGTGTCTGCTCTGGGACGGTGAGGAAAAAATCACCCTTACCTGCCCAAGGCTGTTATCATAGGTGCAAAAAAGATGACAGACGGGCTCCATTAAGGCAAAGACCGGCCCCGGTCGGGGAAGAGGCCACCCTGGGATGGACGTGGCTGCCGGCCAGGACTCACTGTGGGTCAGGACGCTTCAATTTCAGACCATCCTGTGTGGTTACTCTAGTTTTCTGAGTTTCTAGGTCCCACCACGCAGGCCTCCCTTGAGCTTGTTGGCTTTCATGTGTGGCCCTTATTTTGTTCGTTTGTTTGCTTAAGCTCCCTCCTTTTCATCGTAAATCAATCTAAAGAATGCATTGGTGTCCAACCTTTTGGTTAGATAGTCTGGTCCCACAACGCTAAGAAGACTCATTCCTCGTAAGTGTTTGTGTCTTTAGGTAGATTTAAAATTCTATTCTAGTCGTAGGAATACATACATAATTACTGTTTCTCCTCTGGCGGACACTGACTTTCCCCTGAAGGGAGCTGCCTGAATTCCTGGATGACTCTGGTCTGAATTTCTATTCTCATTTTCCCATAGTCCATTAGGGAGTGGTAGTGGAGGAGATGTGGAGGAAACAGAAGGGGAAAAAAGAGGGGAGGCAAAGGGCAAGGCCAGACAAGGAAGATCAGAGAGTGAAGGATGTAATGAAGGAAATGTAGAAAGGGGAGAAATGGGGTGCTGGCATTTATAAGCTTTAGAAGCCTTCTTTAGTTCAGAGACTGTCTCTAAAAGTTCTTATTAACTTCTTTTTTAAAAAAGGTGTCTGTGCTCCTTCTAGAAGCTTCTAATTTCCAATAATATAAGCACCCCATTCATTCAGAAAGCTTTTTCCTAATTTTGCGTGCAAACATTAATTAGGTGTCAAAAGAGTTCTCTTGTGGCTGTGATAAATTGCCACCACTTTTAATTAAGTCTTCACATTTTTGTAAGCACTTGCAAGCAAAGTCTCCCTAGATATAGTATGCACCTGCAGGAGGAGTAATCGGGGGCTGGGGATGAGAGGTTTTGGCCTTGGAGACACGATTTCTCACATTAATTTTAGTCTGTTTGGATATTTGCAGAATCTGAGCAGATTTCTACAAACACTGTGTGGTGGGTTTCTGAGTGGCACCTGTGGTCAAGCTCCAAGGGGCTGTCATAACCTCCCCGGTCACACCAAATGGTCGGATTTATCTCTGTTTCTCTCCCGCGTGCCCGGTGCCCGGCCTTCGTGTGCACATCCTTGTACAGACACTTGAGTTGGGATTCTCCGTGAGGCCCAGCTTGTGTTGAGGGATTTCCTCAGACACCTGTACAGAAAGTCTTAGTCACCTGAGAATACCTGAAATTCCAGCTGGTGAGGAAAGGTGCCTTTTATCTTTGGAGCCAGATGAGTTCATGGTCTCATTTACCCAGCAAAATGTTTTGTTCAGACTCTGAGAAAGCAATTCCAATTGAAAGCCAAAGTTAAAACCACCACTATTTTTTTCCTATCCTGAGTTTTCAACTCTTATGTTAGCCTTAGTTCTCTTAACTTCTTTTAAAAAAGATTTTATTTATTTATTTTTAGAGAGAGGGGAGGGAAAGGAGAAAGAGAGAGCAACATCAATGTGTGGTTGCCTCTTGAGCACCCTGTACTGGGGACCTGGCCCACAACCCAGGCATGAGCCCTGACTGGGAATCAAACTGGCAACCCTTTGGTTCACAGGCCCATGCTCTGTCCACTGACCTACACCAGCCAGGGCAGTTCTTTCAACTTTTAGCCTTTGTCTTCATCTCAAGGATTAAAAAAATATATAGCTCAAATAAATTCAGTCTTCTCACTTTAAAACAGGAAGGTCCAGGATTCTGAGGAAATCTCACCCAAGCTGACCTGGTGCTGTGCGAAGAGTTGATGGGGCACAGTGGACCCCCACTGGTACCTAGCACGGTGGGTTTTGGTGTTTTTTTTTCCTGGAATCCTGCTATACTCCACCAAGTAAATATCATTTAAACATATAGAGAACGTGTATGAGTTGATATGAGCCATCTTGATGACAATTGCTAGGAAGGACTGTCTCAAATAATTGAGGAAATACTCCAGAGGATGGCAGTTCTACACCTTATTTTATACAGCACAGTCAAAGCAGGAGGTGTAAGGGGTTACCTGAAACCCACTGATGATACATTAGGGAGGTGGGAGAAGAAAATGGGGGAATTTCTGGGATTGCATAAACAGTAGAACAAACAGACACATTTAAAAAAAAGTGTTGGTTGGTACAGGACAGTTAACGGTTAACAATGAACACGATAACATTAGCACCGAGGACCTTTGTGGTCTCTGCTCTGGCGCAGTGAGGAGTCCAGGGAAAAGGACATTGTTCTAACATTTGAAATGTACATTACAAATGCAAAAAGACTGGACAGGACAGGTTCAAGTAAAGATTGACATCTTTCAGGGAAGAAGCTGGCCAAGTGGACATGATGTCCCCTGTGAGTCACCTTTCGTGCGGAGGTCTTTGTTTCAGGTCGTCCTGTGTGGTCAGTCTAGGTCTCCGGGTTGTGAGGCTCACCACTCAGGCCCCTCCTGAGCTTGTCAGGTTAGTCCTTCTTTTTCATCCTTACAGCCAAACTTCCCAGACTGCTAGGAGGAGAGGGAAGCTGGAAATAATCAACGGTGGCCAGTTATGTAATCAATAGTATCAACAGAAGGAAACTTCCATAAAGACCCTAAACATGGGATGGAGAGGTCCTGGGGGGACCGGTGCCCAGGGAGGTATGGAAGCTCCATGCCTCACCCCATGTCTTGCCCTGTGAGTCCCTTCCATTTAGCTGTTTCTAAGTTATACTATTATAATAAACCAGTGATAGTAAGTAAAGCTCTGTTCTGTGAGTCATTGTAGGTAATTATAAAACCTGGTGGGGGGAGGGTCACGGGAATTCCCAAATTTGTAGTCACTTAGGCAGAAAGGAGAGTAGCCAGGGCACCCCATCTGTGCTCGGCATCCGAAGTGACGGCAGTTTTGTGTCACTGAGCCTTGAACCTGTGGGGTCTGCACGCATTTGGGGCAATTAGTTAACATGAAAAAATAACCCGGCAGGGGTGATGCTGGAATTATGAGACTGTGTGTGACCTGCTTCTGTGAGGTGCTCAGGGAGTCTGAGCAGACCTCACGTTCACTGCCCTCTCTCCCTCGGCCCTCTCACCTCTCCACCTGCTTTCCTCCTCTCTGCTCTCGGGGAGTGATTCCTGGAGCAGTGTTTGCTGTCCCAGGAGCAGGGGAGGTGCACGCCTAGAACTCTGCCCATTTTAAAGTGGGGTCTGTTTGAGACAGGCCGTAAGCCAAGACAAGCTGAACAGGGAAACTGAGACAGAGAGCTGGAGAAAATGGCCGAGAGATTTACAGCCGGACACAGAAGCTCCCCTCCCTACAGATAATTCTAGGCCTCGGTTGCATTGCGTGAGGCCCAGAAAAGCAGCAAAAGCAGGTGGGGGCGCTGCAGAACCAGCCGCAATGACTAAGGACCCCCTGCCCTGTCACTGACCAATCAGTAGAGGACATGACCCTGAAAAAACACAACTGGAAAACCGAGGACTATTTTACTAAGACCCCCACCAAGATTCCTGCCCACAAGAGTGATAGAAACTGAAGACGAAGGACCCATCGAGCAGGCTCTCCCTCTGGGAAGCAGCTCGGGCCATTCCCTGTCCCCTCTGCTCCCCTCACTTCCTGCCCAACAGGCACAGCCTCCTAAACTCCAAGGGACCCAAGACGCGAGCAATCGGGGGAGCAGTGGGCAGCGGCCACTCATCCCAGGCTGATCCCATGAACCTGATTCCAAAGGCCCTTTTTCTCTAACTTGAACAGTGAGCTAAAGCAGCCCAGCCAAGGCATTTTTTTTTCCTCTCTTTTTTTCTTTTTGCTCCTATGCCAGGCCCTTCCTTGTTTCACTGTCCCCAGCTCAACCAACACCCTTATAGTCACCTGGACTCACGCTGTGAAATCTTTTCTACTCAAAGTCAAGAACCCACAAACTACCCCTCGGCCCACACAGGGCCATGCCCGCTGTCTGGTAGCACATTTGCTTGATGCCTAAAAAGCCAAAAAACTGACACCAGGTAGCAGTGGAGGAAAAAAAATGTTTCAAAGGAATTATTGAAAGGAGAATAGGCAGCTGATACGCAAAGACCCCAGATCCCCAGTTCTTTTCATTTAAGGTCTTTTAAAAAGGAAAAAGTGGGGAAAAAAATCTTGACTAGGGGTTTCAAGGTCATGGGCTGTGCAGACTGCTCAGTTATGAGGTAAATTTTTATGATCTGATTTATTTCTCCCCTGGCATCATTCTGTCTCCCCGGAGGACCAGAGGCCTTCCTGCTTGCAGACAATCCAGAGTTCTGCAGCCCATTTTGGGACTGTGTTGGTGCATTAACCTAAGAGCAGAAAACAGGTCTATCCCCCCTCAGTGGGCCACACCCTCCCCCCCTTATCTTGAGAAATACTTCGCCTGTAACCTGCTTTACTGACAAGTTTCCAGGCTTTTGGCCACATCTGCATTCTTTCCTATCACACCTGCCAGGTTATTTTTTCCCTTTAATTCTTTAACTAGAAAACATGACAGTCGGCTATGGAAGCAAAATATATATTTTTCTCTCATTTTTAAAATTCTTCCAGCTGAGATATTAATCAAATTAATGGAGACAGATTAACAGGAGGCAATGTAAAAAGTCTAGTATACCAATGAATATTCTGGGGAGATACGAATAGAGACCCAAAGAAGTATTGGGTAGTCGAGGCTTATGTGTCATTCTGAAGCTAAAGAACAAAAAGCTTTGTGATTTGAGGCTTTAAAGGCAAAGAAGGCATTCGCATGGAGATGCCAGAGCAAACGTTTGGTAAATAAATGTTTGCTCGGCATCTTCATGTGAATGTCCCACCAGGTGGTGGTTTTCCTTCTAAATTATTTCTAGGCAGTTAGAAGGGAGGCCAAAGTGGTTTCTTTCTGAACCTTCCGTTTCCCAATAACAAGATCAGAATCAACACCCTAAAAGGCAAACCTGGGGCAGCAACTCTGTTTCCCATCCCAGCAGAGCCAGGGCTCTGAGGCTGGGTTAACAAGTCTCACTGACAGCTCAGTTCTACTACACCTAGTTGTTTAATTAGTCACCGAGTACCTAAATTATTACCAAGCCAGAAAAAATACTGAAACATTGTTCTATTCATCTAAGTGTATTGACTTTTGACTTCTTATTACAGAAAAACGAAAAGATACATTTGAATCTGCTAAAAAAAAAAGTCCAGTTCTTTGTCGCCCACCACTACGTTTTTGGAAAGCGACTCGACACGTGTGTTGTGACATTACCCACAGCTGCTCAGGAAGAACTAGGAGCCCTGTGACCCTGGCTCGTGTCTCAGATTACTGTTTTCGCTATTGTTGCTTACGGCTTAATCAGTTCTTTTGTTGAATTTTTACACGTCTCTAATTTTAATTAGTACCTGCCGAGCGTGTTGCCTCCTGAAGTAGTCAGGTCGCACCTCTATTGTTGAGGAATTGGGAGGGGGGAGTTTTGCAGAGGGCCGCCGGCTCCGTTTCAGTACCACCCAAGCGCTTTCATGTTTCACTTAATTTAGCTCCAGCAATGCGCGCAGCACGCTCAAGAAAGGTCCTCGTGTGCTGTACAATAACAAGGGGCTAATAAGGGCCCCTGCAGTCACAGTAACTTTGAGGCATCCCTGTATTTTCTTTGTCAACGAGAAATGCTGTGTGTGTGGGTGCCCAGGGGAGATTCTGATTGTTTATCCCTTGCTAATTTGTTGATTCTGGAAATGTGTAATGGACTCGTACTGTGAACCCGCCAGGGGCTGTCCTGGGGACATGGCAGTGGATAAGAGAGGCAAAGTGGACATTGCTGCTGATGTCCAATTATTTACTTGATGACTAATCTTTAAAAGGCACTTCAATGTCGGGGTCCAGCCTCGGTGGGTCTCAGGGTCCCCGAAGGAGGAACGGCTCAGGCGAAGTGAATGGAGCGAGACACCAGGTGGGGTGCCGGAGGAGTCAGGCACTTTGGGCCTGACTGACTCACCGAGAGGAATTAATTTTTATTTTTATAGGGGAGGTTACACAACACTCAGTGGAGCAGGTGCATAGTGTGATGATTAAAACAGAAATGGTTACCATAGAAATAACTTCAAAAGTACAGAAGGTTTTACAGATCAACCATGTTAAACAAAGGTTATTTTGACCAAGAGGGTCATGAATCAAATAGCTAATGAAGCTATACAGGCACAAACTTTCAGATGCCAATTAGTAACTAGGTGTTTATTAAGACTCTAGGGGTTGGTCTAAGTTAAAAGGGTGCAAAGGGTGATTTATAGGTATATAGAAATTAGCTATTGTCCATTGAGGTTAGATTTGTCTAGGTTAGGTAACTGGTTTCCTGGCTAGGTCTTTCAATTTATACATCTTGGGGGGGCCATGTTTTGTATTCGTTTCCATGTATTGAGATTATTATATTTAATTAAAACTCCTTCCTTTTTTACCCACCTGGTCCCATCAGTAAACATTCCTGTCCAGGGTATGGGAAGGGTAGTGGCTCTAATAAATCTTGAGCTTTTAAGTGGTGACTGCTTAAGGAGCATTCCTAGCAACAGCTTCCTCCAGCGTTCTGGCAGCTGGTCTGCCCATAGTTTAATTTTGTCCTTAACTTCCCAGGTTGGGGAAGTAGGCAACATTAGGATTGCTAGGGGTCTCTATTCTGTGGTCAATAAGTCATTTCGCACAGGACCAGAGGCATTGTGCAGATTTTTTGTTATAATGCACAGGTATCTAAAAATCCTACCACCTATTGCTAGCAGGGACAGGCACACAGGAGAAGATAGACAGGAGATCCAGCCACAGTCGCCTCTGCTGTGCAGATGCGTCTCACCCGACCTGACTGTGTCAAGGGTCGGCTGTTGGTTGGCTCCTGACACTTCAAGATGCCTAAAGATCCTTAATTCCAGCCAAATTATTGACCTCAACGTGCTACTCCAGAATTTTCCTGAACCTCTGTTTTTTCCCAACTCCTTTCTTTCTCTCTCACCCTACACCCAATTCTTCAGCAAATGTGCTCAGAACGAATTCAGAAACTGACCCCCTTTTTTCACGCGGACCAGACTGCCCTCCCCTGTCACCTGGGTGACCGCACTGGCCTCCTTGCTGGCCTCCTTGCTGGCCTCCCTGCCCTCCACCCAGCAGCCACACAAATGCTGACTAATGTGGAAGCTAGAAAATAGTAATACTGTTCTTCCCACCTCCTAAAGTCTTCTGCCTGGGCGGATCATTAACAGAGTCAGATTAGCAGGAGAGTATCACATATTTACTACACGAGCATGGAAAATTTACATAAGCATGAACATTTCAACAGCCCTGAGGCAACATGAGGTATATAAATTTTTTTTGGATAAAGGAGAGAGAGAAAAAAAGGAGAAAATGCTGTCTTAGATTTCAGAAGTCAGGGCGGGCGATTCACAGGCAGTTAAAAGAGCAGATTTTAGACGGCAAGACAATTTTTTTCTAGGCAACTCGGAAACAATGGGAACCGGGGTATCCAGTCACAGCCGCTGGCCTGGAGCCCTTGTATTTACCATTTTTAATTAAATTAGGCTAAGACGAACATCCGGATTTTTATCCCGAAGCAAGCTTTTTTTCCTCCCTGTCTCAATGTTACCTGTCGAACACCTTCAAGATCCCCACCCAAAAAAACGGTTAGAACTAATACCTTCGGTGAAGTTGCAGAAGCCAAAACCAACCCTCGGCAGTACTTCCAATTCTTTGCAACAACAATCAACCCAAAACGAAGTTAAGAAAATGGCTTCACTGACAGTAGTATCAAGAAGAATAGAATGCTTACGGGGAAAAATTAACCAAGCAGGTGGAAGATATATACACTAAAAACTACCAAACATTTCTGAAAGGAAAGGAGAAACAAATACACGGAAAGACATCTATGTTTATGGACTGAAAGGCCCTCAGGTATCTACGAGTTTGGCACAGTCTCCACCGGGAGCCCAAAGACGCACGAGCTGGAGAAAGACGCTGCCTGCACCCCCGCCAACCGGGCACCCCGGCACCCGCCGCCCGGCCGCTCCGCAGCCTCCTCCGCGCGCCTCTGTTGCGGGCACATACCCCGCATTGCAGCCTCCGGGTGAGCGGACTTGGGGCACCGCCGAGACGACTTCTTGCGTTTCTAAGGCGCTTCCGAGCGAAGCCGAAACTGCCCGACCCGCACCCGCCTTGGCAGAGGGGGAGGCTCCAGTCTGGGCACTGTCGGAGCCGAACTCCGAACACAGGGATCCCCGGGCGCCAGCCTGGCGCGACCCTCACCCCGCCCCGCCAGCGGTCCAGTCCACCCTTCGGCCTTCGCCTCTGCCTCCCTGCCCCGGACTTTCTCTTTGGAATCGCCTGCCGTCTCGTCTCCGGCCTTCCTTCCGCCCGGCGGCTGCGCGGCCCCCCACACCCCCTCCGCCCTCCGGGTTCCCCAGACCCTCCGTCTCCCGGGGCCTGCGAGTCCTGTTCCCACCCTCAGGCGCCCTCTGACCCCTCCGCCGGGACCCCGCCTCCCGTTTCCCAGGGGCGCAGTGCCCTCGGGGGTGAGTACCGCAAGGGCTCGCTGGTTACCGCTGTTCAGGGTCGCATTCCCTCTCCCTTCGCGTCCCTACACGCTCACCGCGCTCCCGTCTCGGGTTCTGATTTCTCAGAGCTTCCCTGCGGTTACGTTTTTGTTTGCCCCGCGCACAGGATTGCCCCCCGCCCCGTCCCCGCTCCCAGCCCCACGGATCCTTCACACCAGGTGTTTTCACATCAGGTGACAGCCACCCTGCCTCTCAAGGCCGAAGCCGCGCTTGGAAGGACGGCGCCGCGTGCCTCCCACTTCCCGTTTCCCGGCCCCGCGGCTCTCCCCTGGGAGCAGGGGCCCAACGCGGCACCGCGCACCACCCGAAGTCCTCCGCCTAGTCCCGCACCACTGCCCAGTTTTCGTTCCCTTCACCCTAAACCAAGACGGCCGCACCCACCTCTCCACCTGCCCTGCTTCTGCAGCCGTCACAGTTTCCCTTTCACTTCTGCCCAGAACCTTGGGCCTTCTTGTCCCGTCCGGCAGCCCCCGGGTTTCTAAAGCCCGTCTGGCCCTTGGGTCAGTTTAGGATTTTGCTCTACGCTCAGAAGCCAACAAAATCCGAAATAATTCTTAGGAGAGCGTCTGTTTTCAGATACCCTGTATCCTGCTTGCGGACTCTCTTTGAAACAGGCACACGGAGTTTATGAAAACGACCACGCAAGCCAGGGATGTGTCCTGGGTCGGGGGGTGCATGTGGAGGCTCTGGGTGATCGCAGGGCGGGGAGGGCTCTGGGCGCACTTGACCGAGAAGAGCTGGGCTTTCACCCGGCTGTCTCCTTAAGGAGCCCTCACACCCCACACACGGCCAGAGTTCTAGGACAGAACATCTTTGGAAGATTTGCGCGTCTGCTCCCTTCCACGTGAGGTGAAAGTGCATGTGAAATTAGAATAGTGTGGGTGATCAGGGCTGGTGTTCTTGCCAAAGCTAGCGAGGACACCTGAATGATTTCCTCTGCCCTGGTGTGCCACCCTGTGGAGGCTGTGGGGGAATTTCGGACAAGGACCCAGGAGCGAGCGGGTGGTCCCCTGTGTGTCTCCAGCGTGCATCTGAGTGGACAAGGCATCCAGCCTGTCTGCACACTCCCTAACCGTCCGGTGGCGGGAAGTCTGAAAGGGGCGGCGCTGCGCTGGAGCCACGCTGTGTGTCTGCAGGACGCTGCTCCCCCTCAGACTCTGGGCAACGTGTTTTCGCCTCTTCCAGCTTCTGGAGGCCGTTCTCACTGGGGCCTCGTCCCCCGTCACACGCGCCTTCTCTCCCGGGCTCCTGCGGTCACGTCTACTCTTCTCGTTTTGTCATTTAATGTTTTCCTCATGCATTTTTTACTTATCCTACTTAATATAACACCTCCAGGACCATCTGTTTTCTCACCAATGCAAAGATTTCATATTCTTAAATGCCTGAGCAATACTCAGTTTTTTTTTTACGTGTACATGCATATTTACCATATACAGGGTCTGGCACAAACCACATCCTTTTTCATGATAAAATCTTTTATTACAAAATCGTAAGCATGTGATTCTGTAACATAACAATATCACACTCAAGCACACCACATGACATTTTAGGTGAAATGTTCAAGTTAAAACTATAAATCATTACACCCATATTATTGCCCCATCAACCACGCGGAAGCAGGCCTCCCCTCTGCGGACCCTGGATTTTCTGTTCGTCCGCTGACGGACACCCAGGTGCCCCCCCCCACCCATGGCTATTATGGACAAGGCATGCCATTCCAATGGACTTAGGAGTGCAGATGCCTTTTTGAATCAGTGTTTACATTTTCTTCAGACAAATTAGACAAACAACAGAGGTCATATGGAGTTCTCTCTTTAATGTTTGAGCAATCTCGTTGCTGTTTCGATTACCAGTTCCCTAAGAGACAGGGTTTCTTACAACAGCTTCTGAACCTGACACGCAGCCCCGGTCCAGGACTCTCATGCTGGACTCACCGGCCCCGGGAGTGTTGCGCTGACCCTTTCCTTTCTTGGGAGTCGTTTCATCCTGTGTCTGTCTGGACTCCAGCGTCACCACCTGTCCGTGGTCTGAGTGCCCGTCTGTGCAGGGGCTGCCATTCCAGGTACAGGTGTGTGGGGGTGCAGAGTGCTGACTGACCTCCGAGGTCACAGAGGAAGGAACCTTGCGTGGGTAAAACACCCCGTGGTGAGAAAAGGATGTGAGGGAACAGCCGTTCATGGGGGACACGTCCCCTGAGCTGACTTGGAAATGTGCTTCCTCGCACAATACAAGAGGTGTAAACGTTGACCTCTACAGCAGCAGCAGCAGCAGCAGCCCTGCCACTTTGGTACAAGCTGGAAGGATTCTGCCCGGATGTCCTTACGTTCTCCTGGAGCCTCTGGTCCCCTACCGTCAGCACCTTGTGGCCGTCAGAGGAGTGACAGACCTGGGCGGGCCTAGGAGGAATGGAACATCACCAGGCAGGGAAACTGTAGGTGGGAACCTGTAGCCTGGGAAAGTGCCTGCCTAGGAAACTGCCTGTCAACCCTGCCCAGGACAGACAGATGCCCGGCTACGATTGGGGCTGGGGCCAGCCTATCCGACGTAACAGGATGCAGCTTTAACTTGGGTCTGACAAGATGTACCAAGAACAATGGTCAGCAGAAACGGCACCGAGCAACCAGCTCTAGCCAATCATACTCGGACACCCCAGCCAGTTACCCTTCGCGGGTTTTTGCACCTAAAACTCTGCCCCAAGAACAAGCGAGTGAGTCCCAACCTCCCTTGGTTGGCTGCGCTCTCCCTCTCATTCCCCGCTAATAAACCCTGCTCCTTAGCTCTCTGGGTCTGTCTTGTTTCTTGAGCGACTCCGACCTAATATTTTTGGTGCTGAAACCTGGGATGGGGCCCCAGTTGGAGGCCCGCGCTCCCATCCTTCGGGGCCACTGGGACTGGCCTCCCGTCGCCCCGATTCCCGGACCCGGACGGCGGAGTCGTTCAGAGACCCTGGGGGACGGCGGCTCCAGCTTCCCCTCTGGCTCTTCCTTCCCATTTCGCTCCTCGCTCGGGAGGACGCTCCCTTCAGGGGCCCTTGCCGCTGCACCGGACCTTTCCAGCCGACACCGGTCACTGTCCTCTCGGGTGAGTCCTTGACCTGCGCCTCCGCGCACTCTGGGGGTTCCGTCCGGGCCGCACTGGCCGCACTTGTAACTCCGGGGGGGCCCCTCCAAATCCGAGCGCTCCCTCGGAGCCCTCCGGCACTGATTCGGGGTGGTCCCGTCCCTCCTCGGGGACGCCCCTGGTGAAGCCCACCCGCTCCTCTCAGGTCCCGTCGCCGACGCAGAGACACTGGCCTCGGCACTCGCACTCACTCAGGGCCGCCCCGCCTCACTTCTGACTCCGGGGGTCAGCACTCACGTCCTGGGACTCGGACTCACCCTCGTGGGGATCTCCCTCATTACCGCTCTCTTTCTCCGCACGATCACGGGGACGGGTCAGTCTCGTCCCGCCCGGGACACCCCTCTCGGCTGTGAACCATAGCCAGGAAACCGCGCTGGAGCGAGAGCCGGAGAACGGCGCTCCGTTCCAAAATCCTCGCAGACCTTGGCAGTTCCCTGCGGGGCACTGGCCAGCGGTCCGAGCTCCCGACCCCTCCGGTCCCCTCCCCTCCCGACTCCTCCCCAGCCGCAGCCTCCTATGATCCCGGGACCACCCTCTGCCCTAGGCGGGTCCCCGCCCCCCCCTCGCTCTTAGACGGCTCATCTCCTTCAGGGGACGCGGAACTATCCCAGCCTCCCAGCCCCGACTCTCCTACGCCCGGGACAAAGCCCTTATACCCGCCTGTTATCTCGCAGCCTCACACTCTTTCTCCCTGGCCTGTCTTGTCAAATCCCTCAGTGTCCGCCCCCCCACCGAGGCCTCCTCGGGGATGTCTGTTCTCAGGCGGGCAGCAGGCCGAGGGGGAGCAGAGCGGGCTCCTGTTCTTGTTCGCTGTCAGATTTAGCACAAATAGAGCGTGAGCTCGCCTCTTTTTCTGGGACCCCACAAACTGTGTTAGGGAGTATGACCGAATTCTAGGGATCACCCAGGGCCCAGATGAAAATCCTGGGGCCTTCATGAGCCGCCTCAGCGAGGCAGTTCTCAAACACACCAGTCTGGACCCAGGCTCTGCAGAAGGGCGCTTACTCGATATTTGGAAAAGCTCCAACAACTAGAGGGACTCACTGAGATGGCTTTCCGAGTATTCAACAACAGAGAGTAGGAGAAAAACTTGAACAAAAAAGGAGAGATGAAGAGAGAGAAGAAAGAAAATGCCAGGGAAAAGGAAAGGCAGGAAAGAGAGAAGATATACCTAATGCTTGCCACTGCCCTCCAGGGACAAACCCCTACGAGGTGTGAGAAAGGAAAGAAACCTACTCAGGTGGAGGCTCCCCAGGGTCCTTGTTTCAGGTGCGAAAAGAAGGGACATTGGGTGAGGCTCTGCCCGAACCCATGGCCACCTCCCGAACTCTGTCTGCTGTGCAAGAAAATGGCATTGGAAAGTTGACTGTCCATCGGCCTCCAGCTGAGGGACTAGTCTTCCTTCCTTTGTGGGAGAAGCGGCCCCTGAGTTCACAGACCCTGACCTACTCAGTCTAGCTGCAGAAGACTGACGGGGCCCGGGTTCAAGGGCCCCAGCCATTGCCATCACCACCACTGAGCCCACGGGAACCCTATGAGTGGCAGGTAAGCCCATCTCCTTTATCCTCGATATGGGAGCCACGTTCTCAGTTGGGCCAGAATGTTCGGGGCTTTTAACCCCCTCCTCAGCCTCTGTTGTAGGAATAGACGGAAAACTAACAAAACCGTGGGCCACCCCTCAGCTCTTCTGCCATATAGGGGAACACACCTTTGCTCACTCTTAGTTACACCTACCTGCCCTGTCCTGCTGATAGAGAGGGACATTTCAGCCAAGCTGCAAGCCTCCCTTCTAATATCCTCCATACAGAGCATAACACATGCTGTAAACCCACAAACAGTCCTGCTGCTAACGTTAAGAAGCTCCCCCAATTCCCCAGTGCCCAACTCATCAGACCCCACCTTCCTTTCCTCTGTTGACCCTCGGGTTTGGGACACAAAACACCCTTCTGTAGCATTTTAACATTCCCCTTTCCTCCCAATCACAGGACCTCTTTGCTTTTACTTGGACACCTGGGATGGCTATGCCTTGGGTCTCTTAGCTCAACACTATAGGCCCAATCTAAGGTCTGTAGCTTATTTCTCTTAGCCACTAGATGCCCCATTCCTAGGCCAGCCGGCCTTCCTGCCTGTGGGCTCTGGCAGCAGTAGCCATCCACATTCAGGAGGCTCTTAAGCTGGCTCCATATGCCAACCTGATAGTATATTCCTCCCACTCCATAAACCCTCGCTGTAGCATTTGTAACACACGCCCAGCTATATCCAATGCTTCTCTCTCCCAGCTACAATTTCTCCATGCTCAAATTCTACAAAACCCTCAAGTCCAAATCCATCCCTCCCTCCCTTCGAAGTCTCAACCCAGCTTCCTTGCTGCCTTCCTTTGACTCTCTACAGACTCTCACCATTGTAATGAGGTCATTCACCACTTTTTACATCCCTTCCCTAATCTCCAGGACAGCCCTCTCTGGTCACCTACACCCAATTAGCTCTTAGATGGGAGTTCCTTTAAGGCTCTCAAACAGGGAGTGGGCTATGCTATCATCACCTTCAACAATATTCTAGAGTCTAAGTCTCTCTCTCCAGGAACAACCTCCCAACAGGCAGAGCATATAGCTCTAACCAGGGTGCTAACTCTCGCCAAGGGACAAACGGTAAACATACACACAGACTGCAAGTATGCTTTCCATATCACACATTCACACATCCCCATGTGGAGGGAGAGAGGACACCTCACCTCTAAACACTGCCCCATCATTAACAGAAACCTCATCCTCAGGCTCTTCCAGGCAGCCTCATTACCCAGACGTGCTGCTGTAACTCACTGCAAGGGACATCAACACAGGAGAGATCACATCTCCATAGGAAACGATAAAGCAGACACTGAGGCCAAAAGGCTAGCCCAGAACACTCAGTCATTTACTCAGCTGTTAGTAATGCCCTCTAAAGCACCACAACATACCCATGAGGAACATCTAAATCTCCCCAAACTGGGATCAATCTTTTCCAATAGGCAGTATACTCTTAACAAAATAATTTTACCAGAACACATGTCACCCAAATCCTTACTGACCCGCACAACCACTTTCACATCAGTGCGAGACCCCTCGCCTCTTTTCTCTCTCAGACCCTCCTACACCATTCCCTACTCTCTACCCTAGAAAAAGAACAGCAATGTGTCATCTGCCAACAAACACCACCACAACGGCAATTGAGACCTCCCACTTTCCCAACTCACCAAGCCAGGGGACAGGTCCCTGGCCAGAATTGTCAGGTTGACTTCTCCACTCACTCCTCCACTAGCGAAAGCTGGCTCTCAACTCTGCTTTCTCTCTCTCCTCATCACTCAAGACACTGCTATTGCCCCTAATTACCCCTTTCCTCACTTTATTTCTCTTAGTAGGGCCCTCTTTAATTAAGCTGTCAATCAATTTCATAAGAAAAACAGTTGAAGCCATTGCAGCAGAATCCATGAAGGCCATTCCGGTACTGAGAGAGTACCATCGTCTACATGATAATCCAATGCAAGAAGGGGAAGTCCCCTTGCTATGCCCCCCACTCAGCAGGAAGTAGCCTAAAGACAGCACGATGCCCCTCATCCCTATACAACCTCTCCCGCCCTTTTATAGAAGAGAAAAAGCAGGAATGACAGACCTGGGTAGGCTTAGGAGGAATGGAAAATCACCAGGCAAGAAAACTATGCCGCGGGAAGCAGGAGCCTAGGAAAATGCCTGCCTGGGAAACTGCCTGTTGACCCTGCCCAGGACCAACAGATGTCCGGCTACGATTGGGGTCTGGGGTCAGCCTATCCAGCATAACAGGATGCAGCTTTAACTTGGGCCTGACAAGATGTACCAAGAACAATGGTCAGCAGAAACGGCACCCAGCAACCAGCTCTAGCCAATCAGACCCTGACACCACAACCAGTTACCCTTCTTGGGTTCTTGCTCTTAAAAATCCTGCCCTAAGAGCAACCCAGCGAGTCCTAACCTCCCTAGGTTGGCTCCACTTTCCCTCTTATTCCCCACCAATAAACCCTGCTCCTTAGCTTGCTGCATCCGTCTGGTTTCTTGAGTGACTCTGACCTAACAAGGAGTGAACTACATACTTCCGAGGGTGAAGTCGTTAAAACTGGATGATTTGGGGCACAATAACTTCATACACAATTTCTGAACGTATTGTGGTAGAAAAGGTATGTACTAATGAGTAAGTTTGGATTAATGTTTGAACAGCAGATTAACCTGTAGAGAGAGGCTCTAACACCTGAGAAGGAAAACTGTGGAAATAGCTCTGAGGCTTGGAAAAATGCCCTACCTCATAGTTTATCATCAATCCTACCAAATATTGTCCTTTTTTTGTTTGTTTTGGTGCTCCATGCACTTTAAGGTTATAGGGCCTCCCTTGACCTCTGTCCTTTCCGAGCATCCAGGCTCCTCTCCAGCAGCTCTGAGGGCCTCAGTCAGTGTCTCCTCCTCCCAGCCCCAGAGCTCTTGCAAACTCAAGTCTCTGCCACAGTACAAGCAGGGGATAAGGGTGGAGTTTGCTGCACTAGTGCTGCAGGGCGATGTTTGGACAACCCAGCCAAGCTGTGGCTTTGAAAGCCATCAGCCATGCTCGCCGGGGCTGATTGGACACTGGAAACCCTTCCTTCAGTTTGTGCTCCTGGTCCCTCCACCTTGGCCCCTCCCCCACGGTTTCAGTCACTGCAACTCTCCAGGTGTTCTGTCCTGGGACTTCTCCTGGAGTCCTTCCCTCTTTCTCCAGTCATTTCTCACCTGGAGATGCCCCACCAGGCCTCTGGCTGCAGCCTTCACTTCTGCCTGTCATGACACTCAGAACCCCTCCTCTCTCTGACCCCTACTCCCTACTGGATTCTGTCTCCTCTTGCCCTGTTTATTGTCCCTTTTTCTACGTGGGTCTGCTCTTCTGGTTTCCCCTCTTAGTGGAAAAAACTCTGTGCCCTTGGAGGCTGGAGTCTGCCCCTTTTTTTCATCTCCCTCCAGTGAGGACAAATGCCCTACCCCCTGCGGGTTGCCCCACAACCTCCTGCATTTTTTCCCTCATCCACCTCCCCCAAGGTGCTGCCCTTGAAGGTGCTTTCTAAGCATCCATCCATTCCCAAGGCACCGAGTGCTCCACTAGAGGCGCTGACAGGTCATCAGAGGCCCGGCTTCCTCTGCGTTGGTTCTGAGACCCTCACCCCCATCCTTGAACTAAGCCTGATGCCCTCTGGGGCTCAGAGTCTTTATTATATCAGAAACTGACAGCTCAGACCACAGTGCTTAAAAATAGGCATTTTGCTGTGTGCCTGCTGTAAAAGAAAACTTTGAAGGAACTGTTTGTACCTCAGCGTGGAAACATTTAGAAACACATACATTTTCATGTGTCACTGGTATTCGTATGTTTCTCACGGTTCTGTGACCTTCGCTGGACTGAATCAAGGCGTCTGTGGTTTTGCGCCCTCTGCAGGCTTCGGGGAGAAGTGTCCTCTTGACTCCAGCTTTAGGGATGGTCCTTTCTTGAACGGTAGGCAGCATCACGCAGTCTTTTCTTATGCTGTTTCTGCCCTCATGTGTCTTCTCACTCTGACCTCTGCCTGTCTTTTTTATGTAAACACTGTGATTGTATTCAAGATAGACATTCTCCTGATCTCAAGATCCTCGACTTCACCACAGCTGCCAAGTTTCTTTTATCATAAAGGGCCAATCACAGGTTCCAGAATGAGACTGTTGATACATTTGGTGGGCATTATTCAAACTGCCAAGTACAAAATGAACTTCAAAATGTTCAGAATTTATATTTATGAGCTTTTGCAGACACGATTCTTTTAAAAATTGTCCACTTTATCGGGCCAAGTGTTGCCTGCTCATTTGCACTTCTTCATCCCTTCTCCATGCTGTGGGAGGCCCCCTGGCCTTCCACTCCCCAGGCACTTGCACTGCAGGCTGCCGCACTTGCCAGTCTGGTTGCAGAGCAGCGATGAAGGTGGTGCACACTGCCGGGTGCCATGGTGCACGCTCGCTGGCCAGGAGCAGCTCTGCCCTGTGGGAAAGCAGACCTGTCTCTTGGCTTCTTACAATGCTGACTGCTCGGGAATTGAGGCAGGGGGACACTCACATTGTGTTTCCTAAGCATTAGATCATTTCACACCCAGATACAAAGCTGTGGACGTTTTTAATGGATACTATGTCTTCATTTCTTATTCATGAGATAAAGATATTCCAAACAGATCAATGACATGGTCAAAAATAATAATAAAAAAGATTCAGTGCTGTTCTTAAACCAGACATCTAATTGCTAATCAAGAGCCTGTCTGCACTTGTAGTGGGCAAGAGGTCTTTAGTTTTACATAACCAGTTGGTGGTGAAACATATAAAAACTTTGTCCAGCTTTCAAGAGGATGCTGTAGCAGGTGGATCTTATACTCATTTCCTTCCAGGACCAAACTGGGAATACACTTAATTAAAGAAAAATCACCCTGAATAACCCACTAAAGACTAATCAAAGAGTTGCCATAACCAAAAATTGTCAGAGGAAGTCACATCGAGTCTGGGAGTGTAACAGTGAGAAATTGTAACAGTGAGGAGTTGTAACCCACCCCACGGTTCTTTTGACATTGTTTCTGTAAGTGCTGTCTCTGGCAAACATGTAGTTTTAGATGAACAGCAAGTTTGTGTAAGAATCCTAGGAACTAGCTTCAAAAGATACAGACTTCCACCTTAAGGCATTTCGGTTATAGGAGGTTTGCTCACCGCAGCTGTGGATCTAGGGCACGTAAAACCTGGATGACATGAAATCAGGTTGATTGAGCCAGGATGACACACGCCAGACATAACTTGCCTTATGGGAATGGACTGTACTTGTTTGCATGTAGAGAATTTTCCAACCTCCTCCCTGGGTCTCTTTCTCCCCCCCACCTCTCTCTTTTTATAAAAACATCTGCCTGCACAGAGATGTTGGGATGGGCATTGAGACAAGAGTCCTCCATCTTCCCAGGAGATGAGATTTGACACATGAGTCCTGCATCTTCCAGGTAGCTGGTGTCTGAAAATAAACCATTTTTCTTCACATCAGCACCTGCCTCTCCAGCACCAGCTTTTGAAGGAGCAGGCAGCTGGACCTGTGGTGGGTTACAATAGGAAGGGCAAGGAGGCAGGATGCAGAAAGGGATCATCATGCTTCCAAAGATGGTGGCTGAGCTTGTGAAGGGATACCTCAACTGTGGGGGGTTCACTCTGAGAAGGGTGGGGCTCACACTTCAGGCTGATCTTCACAGCCCAGACATTGGAGCCAGGAAGGGACACCCACATAACATCTGTCTGTGGAAGCCAGTGGGTAGCAATGTTAATACGTAACATAATAAACTTAAAAACAGAAACTGTAGTAGGAGGCAAGAAGGACAATACATAATGATAAAAATATCAATTCAACAAGAGGACATAATTTGGGTACATTTATGCCTCTGACACAGGAGCATCTAAATATGTAAAGCAAATCTTGATGGACGTGAAGGGAGAGAATTGACAGTAATACAGTCATTGTAACAGATTTTAACACCCCATTGACTTCAATGGATAGATTGCCACACAGAAAATCAACAAGGAGATGGTGGCTTTAAATAACACACTAGATCAGATGCATTTAATTGGTATCTTCAGAGCATTTCACCCCAAAGAAGCAGAATATACATACTTTTTAAGTGCACATGGAATATTTTAAAAAAATAGAACATGTGTTAAGACACAAAACAAGTCAATAAAAATCAACCATAAGAAAAAACTGAAAAATGAAGTCAGAGCTTAAATAACATGTTACTAAACAACGAATGGGTTAGCAATGAGATTTTGGAAGAAACCAAAAGTTATCTTGAAACAAGTAAAAATGAAAACACAGAGTTCTGGCCAAGATGGAGGTGTAGGTAGAAATACTTCACTTCCTCACACAACCAAAAGAAGGACAACAACCAATTTTAAAACAATGAACAACCAGAAGTTCCAGAAAATCAAACTGCATGAAACTCTGACAACTAAGGAGTTAAAGAAACATTCATCCAGAATGGTAGGAGGGATGGAGATGGGCAGCCAAGTGGAGAGGATGCTTGGTGAGGCAGCAGACTGTGCTGGTGAGGTGGGGTTGGCTGAACAGGAAACTAAAGACTCCAAATTTCTAGCTGTAAAACACTGTGAGGGTTGTGATGGCAGGAGAAACTCCCAGTCTCACAGAGAGTTTGATAGAAAGTGGGGCTAGAGCAGAGCAAGGGGCATTGTTCCCTCTCTGACCCCTCCCCTACAGACAGTACCACAACACAACAAGGAGGGTTGCTCTGCCCTGGTGAACACCTAAGGTGCCACCCCTTTACAACATACCACATACACTGAGACAAAGAAATATGGCCTGAAAGAAGAGATCAAAGCTCCAGAAAAAGAGGTAAGTGGTGAGGAGACAGCCAACCTATCTGATGCAAAGGTCAAAACTCTGGTAATCAGGATGCTCGCAGAACTGATTGAGCTTGGTCACAAAATGAAGGAAGAAATGAAGGCTACCCAAAGTGAAATAAAGCAAAATATACAGGGAACCAACAGTGAAGGGAAGGAAACTGGGACTCAGATCAACGCTTTGGAGAAAAAGAAAGAAAAAAACATCCAACAGGAACAGAATGAAGAAACAAGAATTCAAAAATATGAGGAAAGGCTTAGGAACCTTTAGGACAATTTTAAATGTTCCAACATCCAAAACACAGGAGTGCCAGAAGGTGAAAAGAAAGAAAATGAAATCTTATTCAAACAAATAATGAAGGAAAACTTCCCAATGTGGCAAAGGAAATAGACTTCCGGGAAATACAGGAAACCCAGAGAGTACCAAAGAAGTTGGACCCAAGGAAGCACACACCAAGGCACATCATAATTAAGTTATCCAAGATTAGAGATAAGGAGAGAATCTTAAAAGCAACAAGAGAAAAGGAGATACTTACCTACAAAGGAGTTCTCATAATGCTATCAGCTGATTTCTCAAAAGAAACCTTTCAGGCAAGAAGGGGCTGGAAAGAAGTATTAAAGGTCATGAAAGGCAAGGGTCTTTCATGGTCCATCCAAGATGACTCTATCCAGCAAAGCTTTCATTTAGAATGGAAGGGTGCATAAAGTGCTTCTCAGATAGGGTCAAGTTAAAGGAGTTCCTCATCACTGAACCCTTGTTATATGAAATGTTAAAGGGACTTATCTAAGAAAAAGAAGATGATCAAAACTATGAACAGTAAAATGACAACAAACTCATATCAACAACTGAACCTAAAAAACAAAAAACAAAAACTAAGCAAACAACTAGAATGGGAATAGAATCAGAGGAATGGAGATCACATGGAGGGTTATCAGTGGGGAGGAGGGGTGATGGAGGGAAAGGTACAGAGAATAAGTAGCATAAAAGGCAGGTACAAAATAGACAGGGGGAGGTTAAGAATAGTATAGGAAACAGAGAAGCCAAAGAACTTATATATACGACCATGGACATGAACTAAGGTGGGGTGGGGTGTGCTGGAGGGTAGGGGGGTGCAGGGCAGAGGGGGGTTGAATGGGAGAAAAAAATTGGGACAACTGTAATTGCATAATCAATAAAATACCCTAAAACTAGAAGGAAGACTATGGATATGATTTGGGCACACTGAACAATTTTCTTTTAACTATAGAAAAGGTTGCTGAAGTCAGATATAAAGTATAAATTAGCAAAAAAAAAAAGAAAAAAGAAAACACAACAACTCAAAATCTACAAGACATGGCAAATGCAATTTTAAGAAAAAAATTCATAGCATTACAGGCTTACCACAGGAAACAATAACAAATAATTCAAATAAACAATATTACTTTACACTTAAAGGAACTGGAAAAAATCAGCAAAGTGCAAGGTGAGGGGAAGGACAAAAATAGTAAAGATTAGAGCAGAAATAAATGAAATAGAATCTAAAAAATAATACAAAAGATCAATGAAATAAAGAGCTGATTCTCTGAGAAAATAGAAAAGATTGATGAACTTTTAACTAGACTCATCCAAAAAAAGAAAAAAGAGGGAGAGAGAAGACTTAAATGAACTAAACCAGAAATAAGAGAGAAGTAATAACTGACACTAAAGAGATATTTACAAAAGTTTGTAAGAAAATATAGCGAACAACTATATGCTAACAAATTGGACAACATGGAAGAAATGGATAAATTCATAGAAACATGCAATTTTACAAAACTGAATCAGGAAGAATTGGATAATCTGAATAGAAAGATTCAACTAGAAAAATTGAAGCAGTAATCAAACAACTTTTTTTTTACATTTTTTCTTTTTATTGATTCCAGAAAGAGGCGAAGGGAAGGAAAGAGACTGGGGAGAGAAACATCAATATGAGAGAGAAACATCAACCACCCAGAATGGGGAGCAAACTGACACCCCAGGCATGTACACTGACCAGGAATCAAACCTGCAAACTTTAGATTGGCAGGACAGTGCCCAATCAACTGAGCCTTACTGGTCAGTGCCAAAAAACTTTTAACAAATGAAAGTGCTGTACTGAAATGTTTCGCAGGTAAATTTTATCAAATATTCCTAGAAGAACTAACACCTTTTCTTCCTGAACTATTGCAAAAAGTCCAAAAAAGTGAATTTTAATAAAAAAACCCCCCGATGAACCAAGTGGAAACAGAGGCACTGATACATGGAAGAGACTGACAGCTGTCAGAGGGGAGGAGGGAAAAGGGACTGGATGAGAAGAGGTGAAGGCATCGGCCAAAGAGCTTGCATGCATGACCCACAGACACAGACAGCAGTGTGGTGATGGCCAGAGGGAAGAGGGTGCGGGGGCTGAGCGAGGGTGGGCAAAGGGGTGGAAAGTAAGAACACCTGCAATAGTGTCAATGACAAAAAGAAAGTTAAAATATAACATAAATGACTGTTGCAAAACAATAGCAGTAACTGCTTACTGATTGAGCACAATATCTGAACCACAGATTGTCCTGAATGTGTAAAAGACAAAATATTGTTGGGAATAAACAGTGCTTATGGATACATAACATTATAAATGTGCTAAATGCCAACAGATTGTCTGCTCAGAACTGGTTACAACAGCAACTTTCGTTTAGTGTGCATTTCACCACAATAAAAATGAAGTTCGGAAATCATGAAGAGTCACCCCTGCTGGCTGCAGTGGGTTTGACACTCAGAACTAAATGTAGATGGAAAGATTCAAGACAAGTTGGCACCTGGAGTGTGTTGTGCATTATGGGAAGGCTGGGAATACAAACTCTAACTCCCAGTCTGTGGATTTAGTGCAGCTGGGGATTCTGAAGACCATAAACAATGGGAATAGTCATGAATTAGTGGAATTGTCACTTCTGGGTTCAAGGAGGACCCTGTGGCCAGGACTGCACACAGAGGGGCTTCTGCTGGCAATGCACTGTCTCCTGACTCGAGTGGTTCCCCCAGGGGTTCGCTCGGTTATGTTTTGTTAATTCATGTGCACATGGTATGAACTGTCTCATGCTGTCTAAATAAACTTGTTTGTAAAGTAACATTCTTGGTTTTGTTTCATAGTCATTTGGCTTTAAACATAATTGCCTCATCTTTCATATAAACAATATTTTTACAAAAATATAATGACCCATTTCTGATAAATGACAGTTTTGCCCTTTAGAATTAATAAAGTCATCTATTATAATAATATTACATGTTTTTTCAAACAATAAAACAATCATGTCTATTTAAAAATGCAATACCCAGTTTTAAGAATATTGAGCTTGTCTGAATCGAAAATGAAATGGTTGTGTCTTTTATGAACTGTACAGACACTGCCTTTTGAAAAGTGTTGCATGCTCTCTAATGTGCAGTGGCTTTTGCCTTCCACAATGCCCAGAGTGCGTCCCGTTCTGTCAATGATCCTGAATTTAATGAATGTGTCCTCTTTGGAGGGTGTGTACAAACTGTGTACTGATGGCAATGCCAGGGATAAGACCACCCACGCCAACACGGATGGATCTCAGAGACACAACAGTGAGCATGGAGAAGCAACCCTCTTCCACTCATCTGATCTGGGCCACACGTGTCGGTAAGTGCCGGGAACGGCAGAACGGTCAGGCTGAAGCTCCTGCCTTGTTGACTGACAGCCCCAGCAGGAGCGTTTGTTTCTCTCTGGACCACAGTGGGAGGACCATGAGGACACCCCGGGGCATTCTGAGGTAGAATGAAGGGAACCACAGAGACCCTTCAAAAGCACCCCAACATCTTTTCTCCAGGGAACTGCACCCAAGATTCTCAGTCTTCGGTACCTCGTGAAAAAATGAATATTTATTATCAGGACTGAAGTTTGTAGTTTTCATGCCCTTGATCATGTCGGACATGCAGCAATTTTAAGTTTGGGGTCTCTTGTTACTTAGCCGTAGATATCAGAAATGAGGCCCATTGTGAGCACAATTCCTACACATCCATGAGCCTGGAATTACTCATGTTTTACAGACAGTGAAACTGAAGCGAGTGAGCTCACTTCTAACGTGCAATTATTAACAGCTGAGTTAATTGTCTTTTTGAAGCATAAGCAGACATTCTTCACAGAATTATAGTGGTTGTAAAAACACAAAGGAGATCCTGAGGGTCACTGGCTTTGTGGAGCTGATAGTGTAGAATGAAAGAGAGGAGCTAAAGAAATAAACAAGCAGCGCTTCAAGTGGCAATAGGTGCTCTAAGGGTAATGAAGGGGAGTGAAGGAGATGGGGAGTGGGTGGGCTGAGGGTTACTTAGTGATGTCAGATGGTCAGGGAAACCTGCATGGCATTGTGACATTTGAGCAAGACCTAGGAGTGGGAGAAAGGAATCATGGAAATCTCTGAGAAGAATTATTTGAGGGAGAGAAAACCACCTGTGCAATGGGCCTGGGGCAGAAAGTTGCTTGCAGTGCTTGAAGGTCAGGAAGTCGCTGTAGTCAGAATAGATGGGATGAGAAGAATGACATGAGAAGTGCAGACCTGCAGACAGAACCAGAATTTTTAGGGCAGTGCTCTCACAGGGCCATCTGCCAGGACCTGAAGAGCCTGGGACAGAAACGAGGCCAACCACATCTCTAAGTGTCCTGTTTATTCCAGCTCACATGCACTGTGAGCAGCACTGATGCGAGACCCTGTGGACCGCGGTGAAGACTTTGGACTTCTGCGTGATTGAGATGGAGCGACAGGAAGGTTCGAGAAGAGAAAGGATGGCCTGACTTGGGTTTTAAAGGAACTCATCTCTAAGGATCCAATCGGCTCTTCCTGGGGAGATTGACATCAGTGGGGTCAAGAAGGTGGCAGGAAGGCCAGTTAGTAATATGTAACAATAACCCCATGGAGGAGTGAGGTTCTCTCTCGGTAGACTGACTGCAGGTGTGCTGGTGGGTTACAATTGACTGAAAGAATGAGACAGGCATCTAGGATAATGCCAAGATTTCTGACCTGAGCAACTGAAAGGATAAAGCTGAGCTTGACTGAAAAGAGAAAGACACTTGGAAAATCAGGTAGGGAGGTGGGAGAATAAAGATTGTGGTGGTGCATTTGCTACTTTAGAGGTGCCATGACTATGTCTAGGTGGATATTCCAGACGGGCTTAGCCCATTCTCTTTCAAGCTCGTTGGGAAACACAAAAACTTAGAAGCTGGCCACAGCAATTCTTGGAAGGTTTGAAAATGGATTCAGTGTAAAGGTTCTAAAGGAGTTGGTATTGTGAGACGTGCATTACGCCCCTCCGCACACTCAGGGCCGTGGACACGGTGGGTCCTGGACTGGTGCTGCAGAGGCTGCAGAGGGGCTGTGGCCAGAGACCAGTGAGGCGTGTCCATTTCCCAGAAAGTAGCAACAGGTTTCTTAGTGAAGCAGATCTCCCATCCTGCTTTTGGCCATCATTCTGGAAGCTCTATCTTCAGTCTGTTTCTAAATATATAAGTAAAAATAAGGCAGACCATTTATAAAGTGGTGATGATTCTGGTTCATGGACTGTGGATCACAATTTTCAAATTCTTTGCTCCTGATATTAAAAAGAAACCAAAAACAGAAAACATGTCAGTGTCCATCTTATGTCATTTGCACAAAGAGCCAAAAAGTTTGGGTTTCTCAGACAAATCTTAATCAGGGTGTAAGGTCCGGAGATGGCATTTTTTGATGCAATCACTGGCAGCTTCCACAACATTTTAACCTCCACTGTGGCTAGAATATGAAATTATCATTCTACGTCTAAGTCACATTGTGAGCAAAGCCAGCCCCCAGCTCCCATCTGTTGGACACTTCTCTTGTATCTGTGACGACACCACAAATCCTGTGTCTCTGTGAGCTGTTTTGGAGTGATCACCGGAAGGCTCCAGCATCTTTGCCTGAGCTGCACTGAGGATACATCTGCTGCGAACAACGGCAGAGCCCCGGATGTAACCGAAGTTACCTCTGAATGACATGCTTTGAGTCTCCTTACTGGTGTTTTTACTCTCAGTCACCATCTAATTCAAGGTCTTCTCTTTGGAAGATGAGGACTCAGTTGCTTTTTTCATATCACCAACGTGCACACACACACACAGAACAAGTTCTTCCTATCCCGTCTCTCCAGGATTTTCTAAAGATAAATATTTAGTGTAAGCTTTATTGTGTCTGTTGGATGCTATTCACATTTGAGCCAAGGAACTGTGATTTCTTTAAATTGGAATCTCTGAAGTACATCAGAGATGGAGAACCATCCTTCTGTGAGCCACAGATGTGGGGTAAGTGTGGTCCTGCTCATTAGACACTTGTAATAACAAAAATAGAGTGAAAAAGCCAAAAGCTCCTCCACATCCCTTCAAAGCTCCAGGTTACCTTGTCCTCCAGGTTACCTTGTGTTGGTGCTGCCCTCTGGTGGTCACATTACAAACAGCATGTCCCAATGCATTCAAACCATTTTTTTCCAACTTAGGGCCACTCCTAGAGGCAGAACCAGGAAAAGTATCAAATGAAAATGCAAGGCTCTGTGTTTAAAAGTCATTAAGAATTTCGAGATTGTGAAAGTGGAGCATTAAACCTACAGCAGGTTGATCCAAGGGACTGCACAGATTGTGAGCTCATGAAGCTGGTCCTCCCTAGCAGGGCAAGTGCATGGGTTCATCTCCAAGTGAATTCCATGAGAAACTCAAGTCATAAAACACTTACACACCTACAGCTAATGTTGTATTTAATTGTGAAAACTAGAGGCTTCCCCACTATAAGGGAGCAACACGTCAGGTATTTTAACTGCCTTAGTGAGCCCCGTGTGAGGTCCAAAGGGTGGAAGTGGTGCTTGCTCGTGTGGATGCTCTGAGACAATGACCTCAGTGAGGACAGTGACACCAGTGACAGCATCAGCTCCAGTGACCAGCATTTTAACCAAAGCTGGAGCTACAGGGACACTCCCATCTGTGACCATTCAGGGATCTGCCACGTCTGTGAGACGTTTATGCTTCTAATAACCTGTGCCATGTGGGATATACCCTCCAGAGTGAAAAAGAACTTGATGTACTTTTACCTCCATCTAATCTATGTTAGATGAATAAAAGGTGTTGGCAGAGCCTCTGGTGAGACCTAATAAGAGAATCACATGCAGACTCCTAGGGTTTGCATCAAGGCCATGCCTTCTACAGCGACAGAACAGCAGCTTCTGACAGCTTCCAGGCCTCAGGAGAGATGGAGGGTCTGAACATAATGTGTCTGACTATAATGTGCTCAGGTAGCCAGACCTCCTTCCTCATTGTGACCTGGCTTCTATCACACCCACTAGCACATAGATGGGGGGCAGGGAGAGCAGCATCCCTCACAAATGGAGTGATACATACTGCATTAGACAAGGACAGGTGGTCCAGACCATCGGCGCCTACTCTTCCATCACTGGGACCTGTCACATAGCTCTCAGCTGTGGGATCACCGAAAGTTCTCTCTGACTAGTCCACAAATAAGAAAAAGGCTCCACTCACTCCAAGTCTATCCTGGCCCTTGATCTCCCTCCCACACCCACCCACCCCTAGCCCCTTGCTTGCCTGTTCCCAGGCTCCTAGTCAGCCTGTCTCATTTAACCACAAATCCTCTGGGATGCAGCTCACTTGTTGACCCAGCTGGGGCATGCCTCGGGGTACAGGGGTGAGATCTGGCTTTTCACGGCTTTCCCAGGCCATGTGGGAATGGCCACACCTGGACCATGCTTTGGGAGCTAGCTGGGTCTGAACTGGAGACTGGGCACCTCCGGCTCTCAGTATCCCCACCCTCGTGCCTGCCCTGCATCCCCTACCTTTCCCTGGCCCCATCCCAACTGCTTTCCTGTTTGATTGCTGCATACTTCAGCTCTCTCCCTGACGAAAATCCCCAAACTGCTTTGGCTCTTCTTATGTGTTCATGGTGTGCTCAGTCCTACAATCTCTCATGGCTCTCCAGACTCCTAGTCACCCACAGAATGCTCATTTTTATCCCCTTTGTCCCCTATCCATGTCCTTTGCCCCCTGTCCCCTGCCACCCTGTACACCTGATGCTTTGCTGTGTCCCAATGCCAGGGCACTGACCTGAGTCTTCAAGAGCCTTGTCCTTTCCTACAACCCTGTGTCTCGCCCTCACATCCACCCAAGTTGGGAGGATGTCACCTCCCCCATCTTCACTGCAGGAGCTCCAGTGGCTCCTCCCTCCTCAGGCAGGTGGGCCCCTCACTCATTCTTTTCAGCACCATTCTGAATCCACCCAGAAGAGCCCTCCTGCATGGTACATCTATGCCCCTCAGAACCCATATGCTGTCTAGTATACCCACCAGCCCAGGCTTTACAATTTTGCATCCTGACTCTAAGCAGATACCAGCCCTCAACAGCTCCCTCTATGAATACTTCTGCTTACCAACCATCCACCTTTGGTTGGGTCTCCAAAAATTTGAGCCAAATACTCCAAAGGACACAGGGAGCAGGAAAACAAAACAAAACAAAACAAAACAAGAAATTTATATCCAGTTCCCAGGCTCTGGCTGCAAACATTCTAAGGACAAGCACGTGGAATTTGTAAAAACAGCAAAGAAAACAGAACATCAAAACAGTGACATCTGGCCTGAGCTCCAGGTCACAGAGGGCCCAAAACTGGGCCATCAGGTGCAGGCCCACTCGGGGCTGACGTGACAGGGACCTGCTTGTTTACTAGAGCTGCTGAGTTCCATGACAGAGTGTCTCAAATGTTTGAGCATGTGTTGACTTGATGGAAATCTTCCGAGGATTCTCCACCTTCAGAACAAATCTATTTCAATAGTGCAAAAAAGTTTACTCAGAGTTTAATAATGTAGCGGAGGGGAGGATGGTCACTCATCGGTCACATCCAGGCTGAGGGGCTGACTTTCACAGGAACTGATGGGGTCAGAGTGTTTGCACTGATAATTCCCAGTGTCCTTTCTCCTGATGAGGTCTCTAGTAGGGCTTTATTTTCTCTGCGAGCCACTGAAGAACCACCGTGTGGAGATCACAGCTGCAGAGCAGGTCAGGACCATGTGTCCTCATTCCCCATGACTATGGTGTTGCTGGGCAGGAGGGCGGGTGCTCTCCCAAGCTCCGTGGAAAATGGGAGACGCAACTCACTGAGGGTGGACTTGGGCCGTGGACCGTGCTGCTGCCTCAGAGATCTCAGCCGCTTACAGTCCACAGTGAGCTTCTGACAGGTCAACAGAGGGTTGGTCTGGTCTCTGCAGAAGGAAGATGGTCTTTGCTCAGGTGACCTTGTGTAAGGAGAAAGCGGTACCTCCTCTCTGACCCCAAATCGCCCCAAGGTAACCCTGGCTCTGGTTCTGCAGACATCTCTGCAGTGTCTTCCCGGGGAGCCCCTCTCCCACCCACCTGCCTTGTAAACTCACCATCAGGTACAATTTTCCTCTCATGAGCTTCTACTGATTTTCCCCCCTAGAACTTTATTTGACTTTGAAAAACATCAGGTCCCCTCCTCACATAAACTCCCAGGTGTGCTGGGGAAGGCAGATTTGCCACCTCTGCTCCTCTCTGGGGCCAGGAAGAACTTTATAGCAGGGTAGAAAACATTTGCCATGTGTTAAATAATTCCTTAGGCAATAAAGATGGACCAGCCCAGTCTTCATGACCTTGTACCTGGAGAAGATCCACCTACTGGATTTCTCAGTCTGAACAAACTCTGATTCTTGGTCTGTGGACTGAGTGTCACCATGAAGGGGGCGTCTGGGGAACAGTGGAGTCGGTTCTAACAAGAGGCAGGACTAGGGACTAGAAGGAAACTACTGCATGTGTCAGAGGCTTACGTGGGAGCCCGAGGCTCACACAGGACTCCGGGCAGACACACCAGCGCCATTGCTGAGACTGTGAGCAGGACAAGGATGCAGCTCTCCCTGCTTCTTCAGCACAGCACTGGCAGTCCCGGCAGGGACAGCAGGCAGGAGGACGAAGTCAGAGAGCGAGGTATCCAAATCAAAATATAAAAAGAAAAATTTCCTTTTTTTTTTTACTAGACAACATTAACTTCTATGTAGAAAACCCTAGAAATTCTGCACCCTCCCAACCTCGCACAACTGATAGAGCTAATACGTTAAGTAAAATTGCAGGAGAAAAAGAAAATCAACACTCAGCATCATTTTTATTTTTTTGCAACAGAAATGATCAAACCCAAAATAGAATGAAGAAACCTGTTTCATTCACAATAGAGACCAAAAATGCAGAGTACTTAGGGATGGACCGAACCACAGATGTGGATGTCGTACACACTGAACACTACTAAATGCTTCTGAAGGACAGTGAAGAACAAACAAACGAATGGAAAACTTCCACGTTCACGAGTTGGAAGACCTCCAACTATCTACGTATGTGATATGCTCCGTGTCAAAATCCCAAGAAATTCCAAATGGTCACTGTGCTCTTAAGAAGAGTACTGTTGGATCTCTCGCACTTGTTTATGTCAAATCCCACCCCAGAGCAAAGACAGTCACGTGGCACCAGCACACACTTTTATTCACCAAGGAGCCAATCAAATGGCTTGGACAAAGGAGCGGAGTCTGCTCAACAGGGAAAGGGTGGTCTTTTCAACAAATGGCATTGAGTGGTGTTCCCACCCACAAACAGGTGACATGGGCCGTCGCTTATACCACACACAAAAGTAAGTCAAAATAGATAGAATCTCAGAGGTAAGACTTAATGCTATAAAACTCTTGGAAGAAAATATAGGGAAAAGCATCGGGACCTTGGATTCGGCCATAATTTTTTGAATATGACACTAAGATCATAGGCAGAAAGAGAAAACTAGGTAAATTGGACTTTGAAAAAAACAACAACAACACAACAACTTCTGTTCATCAAAAAACACAATCAGCAGAGTGAAAGGTGACCTATGGAATGAGAGAAAATACTTTGAAAATCATATGTAGGATGAGGGATTATATCCAGAACATTTGAGGAACCTCCTACAACTTAACAACAAAAACAAAATAAAATACTTTGATTTAAAAAAGGGCAAAGTGCATGAACAGACATTTCTCCAGAGAAGATGTACAAATGACCAATAAGCACAGGAACGGTGCCCATCATCCCTGCCACTTGAAAAATGCAAAGCAAAGCTCTTGGCACAGAAAAGTGTTAGAGATTTAGATGTTTTTCTCAACTGGGGTAGCAGTGCCCATCACCCCTCTCAGAGACCTTTTAGAGGCCTCTCGCTCTGTTTGGGAGTGTTTTGGCTCCATCAGGGACTTGGTGGGCCTTCCAGAACATGGTGAGGGGTGAGAGGTAGTGAACTTGGGGAAGGCTCAGGACTGTCCCACATAACAATTTTCCACGAACATGCCAATGTCAGCTCCTCGGAAGAAGTGAATCAATTATTTTTCTTTATATGATGCATCTTTAACAAACAAAGGATGTATTCGTTTACTCGTTTGTCTTCTGTCTCCCCACCTTTTAGAAAGGGGGCTCCGTGAAAGCAGGGACTGCTGTGTGCACAGCTGAGGTTTCTGTCTCTATCACTAGGAGCAACCATGAGCCTGACGTTTGGACCACATTTAAAGATGCTTTAGATGAAAAGAGTAGAACATGCAAGTATCCAAAAGATCTCTTACCTGGTTTCTGATATTCCATATGCTGCATGAAATATTATTTTGTATTTATTTAACTATCATTGTGCTACATATAAGGTCTATCTCTAATTTTCTCATTCATCATTATCTTCTTTTAGGTTTAGCCTTGCAAAAGACCTAGACCTCATTCAGTGGTTCTCCCCACCAGCAATGTCCGGCAGTGTCCATAGGGGTGTTTGGTTGTCAGGACTGTGGGTGACCTGTTGCTGCCTCCTGGACCAAGGACCAGGGATATTGTTGAAAGTCCTGCAATGCACAGAGCAAGCCCCCACGACAGGGAGAGATCTGGTCCAAATGTGGGTAGTTCCAAAGCTGAAAATCCTTCTACAGGCCTAAGTCTTACTCTATGAGTTTAAACAAGAAAGAATGTGACAATCTCTATGATAATTTTTGGTGAGACTCTTAATTTTTGGTGAGAACAAATATGTATATTCAACCTGGGCAAATGGGGCAGGTGGGGAAGATGAGCCTTCCTGGCAGGTCTGCACCCCGGGGAGAAGGCAGGGAGGGTTGGGCAGGCAGGGGGAGGGCAAGGGTGTGATAGGAGCAATGTCTCCCCAGTGTGGAAAGGAGCGAGTTCATGTGCAAAGGGATCCTGCCTCCCTCCCCCTGGGTCACACAGAGACCTCGGGCCCCCAGCTTCCAGGCAGACGGGCCAGGAGCCCCCATGGTGACCAGTGACCACCACCTCACTGGTGGCTGGGGCAGGAGCCTGGGAGTGCTCACTTCCCAGGAGGGAGAAAGGCTGAGGCAGCTGAGGTTTGAGCTGGGGTGGGGGTGACAGGGACACAGGCCACTTCTGGGTGTGGTGCCCTTGGGGTGGGCAAAGGTGGGGACTGAGGTGTTGAGAGGGGTGGGAGGTCAGGGCTGGGGGTGCTGTAGCTGTGACTGGGTGGGATGACAAGGGCCCCCAATCTTCTGTTGGACCCTGGGTCCTACAGAGGTGAGTTTGGCACTGCCCAGGTAGGATGGTGCGTAGGTCACACCAGGCTGTGCCCTGGTGGACACCGTGACAGCAGGGTGCAGGGCACCCCAATAACAGGGTCTCAGGTGGTTGTCTCTGGGGGAAGGGTTGGGAGCTGCTTCTGGTCTTGTATTTGATATTTTAAGGGCAAAGGATCATTTTTATTTGGTCACCATAATTACCAATAGCCAGCTGCTGCAGGACGGCAGGAAGACACCCTGAGTGCAAGGCATTCCTTTTCTACATTGTGAGCATGAAAATAATCTACTCTGCCTGGTGTGGCTCACTTGACTGGAGCATCGTCCAGTCCACTGAATGATCTCCTGTTCGGTTCCTGTGCAAGGCAGGCGCATGCCTAGGTTGTGGTGTGGCCCCCGGTGGGGCATGCAGAGGAGGAGACTGATGAAGTTTCTCTTTCTCAATCTCTCTCCCTTCTCTCTCTGGAATAAATAAAAAAAGTTTTAAAAAGTATTTTTAAAAATGAAAATAATCCACTGCAATGCTCTTTTAGAGACAAAGAAATAGTTTTGCTAGCATGTACTTCTAGTTCATTATTGATGTCACTTTTGGCAATTCAGCTCTTAAAAAAATGGCAAAAGCCACCTACAGTTCAGATTTTATGTAGACTTGTCTAAGATTTTAATCTTTATTAGGTTCACAAAGATCAACTTCTGTGAACACTGATTTGATTTCTCTCTGTGTGTTTCTGTCACTCATCTGTATACACAGAGTCACATGTCCCCCAGAGCCTAGACGCACCAACAACCGTGAGAAAAGAAAGGTGTCCAAATGTGCAGGTAATGACGATGGCACCCAAGGTCAGGTCTGTGCAGGGGGGCGAGGGAGGTTCTCTCAGGGACCAAGGGAGCAGATGGCGTCTGGCCTTTGCCATCAAGTCCAGATCGGAACCCAGGACGTGGGAGTGTGAGGCCCCGCCTGGCCCCTCCTCTCAGGACACCACTGATGGGCTGTCTATGGGGACTCCATCTCCCCTCCCCCTCCCTGCAGTGCAGGAAAGGGACCCAGAGCCCCTTCATGGAGAATTGGATCCTAAATGAGCACAGGTGGGGCAGCACAGGTGGGCGTGAGGAGAGACCTTCATTCCTGGGGGTGGAGCTGGGAGGTGATGGGCAGACAGGAGGCCCACAGCCGGCTGAGCAACTGCAGCTGAGTCAGGGCCCAGAGCATTTCCTCTGGAGAACCCAGCCTTTCCCTGCAAACAGTCAAGAACTTCCCATCTCAGTGCTTTTGTCTGAGGCCCCTCAGTCCTGTTCCTGACTCAGTCCCACATTAACTTTCCATCCCCCTCACCCTTGGGCAGCTCTGACTGCCCGGTTGCCCAGGACCCCCAGGTCTGCAGAGTGGTCACTGCTGCCCCTGACCCCACCAGTGTGGAGGCCCAGCCCTGCCTTCCTGGGCAGCGGTGAGACCAGGCTCTCAGGCTGCAGGTCCTGAGTACCAGTTACCTGCCAGTAGGTGGCAGCAGCTGAGCGAAGGAGAGATGCAGGGACAAACGTTTCCTCCTGTGAGTCTGCAAGTGGACCCATGGGGGCGGAACCCGGGAACTGACTGAGCTTCGTATGGATGCAGATGTCGGTAGTGTGATGGGGTGTGCCTTGGGAATCTAACAGAGAATTCATGGAGATTTTTAATTTTCAAGGACAGGCTTTGAGTTTGGAATTACAGGTTTCCCTTGGGTGTCATCATCAACCTCAGTCCCATCCACTTGGGGCACAGACTGCAAATTCTGCCCCCGGCTGCAGGGTGGGTGCTGGGGCCCCTCTGTGTTCTCAGGGCTGCAGAGAGATGTGTTCCCTGGTGGGAGTAGTGCTCCTTCCTGGACAGCAGTGCCCAGCAACCTGGTACCCTCCCCGTCCCTGCGGCCCTGCCCTCCCCCAGCCCCACCTCAGCCCTCACAGCAGACTCTGAGCCCACTGTCCGGGGAACATTGTGCAGGACATTCACTCCCTTTGCTCTGCTCCTGATGCCTGCCTGGAGCTGTCCCCATGACCACGAGGTTCCCTGAGGGGTGTGTGTGCGTGTGATGGGCGCCTGCACACATGTGAACCTCAAGGGAAGGAAATTTGAGAGTTGTTTAACAAATATTTATTTTATATGCAAGGATTTTTGTTGAAGGCTTTTACATCTAATTAACAACGATTCATGTTGTATGGGATTCACTGAAACTTTCCGCCTCCCCAATTTTAGATGACACACCAACCCTTTGCCTGCACAATGCAGCTCTTCCCACTAGAGGGCAGCACATGCCCACTCCAGCTCTGTTGATCTCAGACTTGGCCAGGAGAACTCGGACTGAGTCCAGGGATCTTGACATCAAAAAGCACCTCAGGCAATTCTCAACAACTCTGAGAATATGAGAAACGTTTCCCTAAATACTATCATTTACAGGTTCCACAGATAGGACAGACATAGCCATATTGCCATATTATGAGTTACATGAGATTTACAAATTTGTTTTCTTCATCTTAATCTATAAGATGAAACCAAAATATCCAAGCATTTATGTAATCAATTGTGAAGAGCGGGGGAAACTCTTAGCAGATAAAAATACTGCTGTCAGCTCTGAACTTCCCTGTTTCACAGGCTTAGGACTCACACGTGGGGAGTGACTCCTGCCGTGGATGGTGCTGAGTGCTACCTGCCAGGACCCTCAGCCGGATGCTCCCACCTAAGTCCCACCTCTCAGGAGGGTTCTCGCCCCATCATCCAAAGCTGTTCTTCTGGGGCCAGTTGGGGTACAGAGTCTGCTGCCAAGAGTCGACCCCCTGAGAATGAGGGAAGCTGTAGGGTCTGGGAAAGCACGCAGGAGACAAATATCCTCAAGTTCAGTATTAGCCACACAAGATCTTGCAAGTCTCTCAGAGACAGGTAAGACGAGGCTTCAGAAGCAGCCCCACTCCACACTGCCCATTCCCACCACTGATTTGCTTTTTAAACTGGGGACCACCCCTTCCCCCATTGCCGGGAGATGCAGTGAAATGGTTGGAGATTGGATCACATCATGTCCAAGCCCAGTTTATTGTCAAAGTCCAGTTCCAAGAGCTAACGCTGCCCTCTTTGCAGCTAAAGTCAGCTTGTGCTGGGTTGTTATTTGTATACAAACATAGGTGCTAACTGACCCAGAAATTTGTCCTCAGAAAGGAACCCTAAAACATGCAGCATGCTAAAGTTTGGGGTTCACGACACTACCTCCGTCCCAGGCTGGAGAGCAGGGTGCCTCGTTGTGCAGCTGCAGAGGCTCAGCTGCTGCTGCCGCATCTGGGACTCAGGTGCCCTTGATCCAGTGATCTTCCAGATGAAGCTGCAACAGACTCCGTGGGTATTTAATGCAGTGAACTTGTGCCTTTCTGTGAGCTGGCGTCTAGAAGTGCATGTACCCCCTCATAGGATGTGCCCCTTGGGTAACGGAGAGCTGTGGAACTGCCCCAGTGCCCCCATCAGTCTGGCCCTGACAGTGCTCAGCACTGCTCATCCCCACTCCCCCCCAAGCCCGGTTATCCCACCTTGCTCCATATTTTCCAAATTCTTGGACCTCTACAAAACCTACTGTGCAATTAGTGGATTCCTCTGTAACCCCAGAGCCCCTTTCATGGATTTCCCTACAGCACTCCTCAACCATATTGTAATTATTTGTTGACATGCGCTAAAGAAAATGTTATTCTGACATCTGTGAAAGACAGTAAGTCAACCCACTTTACCCAGAGGGACAGCTGCACTGGAGTTTGCAGCAGGGACAGAGATGGGGCTCAGCGCCAAATCGACGGAGGAAAGGGGGGATTTACAGCCAAGGAGCAGGTTCACCATCAGTGGATGGAAAACCACCTGGAGGGTGGAGTAATTCTTGCTGACTGCACCTAACAGGATTCTTACTGGAGGCAGGTCGGTGTGATCAGATATTACCTGGAATGGTGAGTGGGGAGGAATTTCGTCAGATATGGAGGCTGATCAGATACAAGTTTAGCCAAGGGATTCTGACTAAACTGACCTAGCAGGATTCTTGCTAAATCTGGACTCTACAAGGACAGAGAAAGAAACCCAAGGTTGGGTCTAGCTGAGCAGAGGGCTCAGAGGAGCCTGACTAAGGTCTGGTGGAGAAGAGGATCTTTGTTGCATGTTTCCCTCCGTCATGTATCATTTACCTGCAAACCATGGTGGGGGGAGAGAGAAAGGGATGAGTAGATAAAACAATATAAATTTAAAGAGGACATCAAGGAGATATGAGAGATTTTATAATCTATCAGAGACAACTACAAAACCTATGCCAATATTTATTAAATCTTAGGTTACATGGCTAATTAGCTAGATAACTGTCAATCACTGAAACTGACTCAAGAAGAAGTGGCTGCTATGAGTTGAGCACTGACCAGTAAGGACATCAGCGTGAGAGCAGTGTCGTCCCTCTGCCCACATGGCAATGCCAGGCCCTGGCGCCTCCATGGGCGAGTTCTGACACATCCTCCAGGGAAAGAACATCCTCAGTGAATTCAGAGAAACTCCCTCAGAGAATTCAAAGGTTTTAAAACAGAACATTTCCTAATTCATTTTATGAGGTCTGCATAGCTATACAAAACCAGACAAAAAAATTACAGACCAATGTCTACAAAACCAAATTAAATATAAGTGAATCAAATTCAGAATTAACAACAAACAAAAAGTTATCATGAGCAAGTAGGCTAATATCAGAAATGCAAGTGTGTTTTCATTTCAGCCTGTGGTTCTTCTGGCCAAAAGACTAGAATAGAAGAATATTGATCTTGGTAGATTATGTAAAATTATTTGATTAAATTCAACCATAATTTATGAACAACAATCTGTGAGTCTCCTGGTAACTGGAAGGGGAAACACACACTTCCTCGCAGGGCTGGCTGAGACTGGGCGAGTTCAGAGGAGCGATGGGCAGACCAGAGCCGGCACCCGCGGAGCTCAGACAAACCTGCGCCTGTCCGACCCCACTTCTCTCTCACTTTCGGGCTCTGACTTTCCCCTCATGCTGGGGCTGGTTTCCTCGGTTGCAGCTTCCTTTCTAGTTATTCAGCAATAGCACTAACTTTTCTGTGTTCATTTTCTTACTCTGAGAACTCTTTTTTGTTCTGACTGTGCCTTTCCATGGGAGTTTATCCAGCAATCTTTCTGAACTTTGAAGGAAGTTTTCGGCATCCACGGGCCCATTGGTTTAGTGCCCACTCGTCCACGTCTTGCCTGCACTCGATGCCTGCACAGGGTGTGTGCACAGGTCCCCTGGGTTTCTTTTTTAATACGTTCTAAATGCTTTTGTTTACTTATTTAAAAAAATTCTTCAACCGTGGCTTCCTTTTCCCATTTTGTTGCAGAGTTCTCAAATGCGTTGTGATTCTTGCTTGTACAATCCACATTTTAATAAACTTGGACTCGGTTGAGTATCAAGGGCATATAGTAAAGGTCCATTGTGTGGTTGTATGTCTTCACAGGAGCTTTTTCTATTTCTTTTTCTTTATATGATTGCTTTAATTTTTGTTTCAGCACTGGAGAAAAGAACAAAGTTACAAGGTTCTTTTAATGTTAAAGAAGCTAAAACTGAGCTCCAGGTGTGTTAGTAAATCTAGAACACCAAAAGGTTAAAGAAGATCTTCTCTTATAAAGAAACAAGAATGTAAGCTTCCTTCACATTTCACAAACATCACAGAACTCACACTGCAGGGAAAACAGACCCTCCCCTGCAGTGCGGCTCTCAGGGAGCGAGGAGGACGGGGAGCTCTGTGTGCAGGTCTCCCAGGGAGCCTGGTGTGCATCACCAGTCCAGGCAGCAGTGGGTGGGGCCTGAGGTGGGCAGAAGGGCTTGTGGGTGTCCTCTTCAAAGCCAGAGCTCAGTGGAGTGTGCAGCCCAGGCAGGCGCTTCACAGAAGATGCAGCTGGACTGGCCGGAGGGCTGTGGCTTAACAACAGTGACAAATCTGCCCAGACTCCTGTGCCCTGGGCCATCTGAGAACAGGACACCAAATCCTGAAGGAAAGATTTGAGCTGGAGATTCTGCAGGAAACTATACTCTGGTGGGGGTGGGAGTGGGGTGGGAAGAGGAGGCAGGAAAAAGCATGATTTCTTATTTTAGTATTGGGGTCAGGAAAACATTTGTGGTTTCACATATAAATTTGCTGGCAGAGTTGAACTGCTTGCTGTGGAACAGAAAGGGCAAGTTGCTAAGTTAAGCTGCTGAAGCAACCTGGGAGAGGGCAGACCCAAACCGCCTCTGCAGGGGTCTTCCGCTCTCACTGCCCTGGGCCACACAGAGGCTCTGGGCCACTCAGCCCTGCGGGGCTCACCCCGTCTGCTCAGCCCAGCCCCACCTGAGTGGAAATGATTTCCTAACCTGGGCAGAATCTCATCTCCACCCTTCCCCACCTGGCCTGAGCACTGCACTACTCTCTGTGCATGTGAAGAGGCAGACTGAGAAACATGCGCCATCCCCTCCCCTGCCAGATCAATCTCTCTCTTAGCTGGGCCACAGCTACACACCTCTGTTCTACACAGGTTTATCCTGATGTCCCTGTGACATATGCTCCCCCGCCCACCTTAAAACCTGCTTTGTGGTAGCTGTGGATTGGTCGTTCTTGGACTATGAAATGCAGACACCAGATGTCAGGCCATCCTCTCTTGGCCGCTAGGGGGCCCGGCAGCGTCCTACTGGAAGGGGCGGGATGTGCGTGCAGCAGCTTCCTAGGTGTTCCTCAGCACCTCTTCTGATTCCTGTTGGCTGTGGAAGATCTTTTGAAAACTCCCACAATGGAAATGTAGCCGCAGAGGCCAGTCTGCGGCGCCGCTACAGCTGCTGTACCACGATTAGCCTGATCTGATCCATTGTCAAGTGTCTGCACCGGCCTGGCAAGCGGCAAACCAGAGGTGGTGGGGTCAGGGCACGACCCTGGTAGCTTCTCCAGTCCGCGGGGCCCTGTGCACACAGGTGGTTCTTGTGCGTGGACTAGTACTGGGTGGAACTAATTTCTAAAATGAGATAATTGTCTCTTTTCTTGTGTGATGAGTTCTTTCATAACAAGTCAGGCAAAACATTTAGTAAGATTTTCATAACAACCTGGTTCTCCCACCCCCTTTTCAGCTCAGAGAGAGAGTGAGGCCACCAACTAGAAAAGCCACGCTAACCTCGGCTGCCTTGTGTGGGCCACGTGAACAAGCGTGGCTTTGGGCGAGGGAGGGACAAGGAACAGGGGTGCGGGGGTGGGGGCAGGAGGCTGGGTCTCAGTCCTGATTCCAGGCAGGTCAGCTGGAGGTGCGGCCACACTACTAGGCTCCCCACCACGTGTGAACAAGGAGCTCATTGCTGAGTCCTCGGGGGCATGTTGTCTTCTCTCCAGACGCAAATGCTATTTTTTTAAAAGAATGACTGACACAGGAAAAATTAAACGTTTTTTCATATTTCATGTTCATTTTGAGTACTCACATTTTTTCATGTGTTCCAGACACTGTGCAAAGCCCTTTACACACATTTCCTTATTGCATTTTTACAACCACCCTATGCATTTACATTATTAACACTTCCACATTTTGGATGAGGGGATAATTTGACAAAGCCCCCCAGCTGGTAAGGGCCATGGGGAGATGCAAAGTCAGCTGTGTTCTAGTCTGAGTCCCTAAAACCCACAGTTCTCCAAGTTATTTATTTACAGCATGTCTGTTTCTCTTGAGTAGATCCTAACTTCCTGGGGGGCAGAGACTGATTGCTATTTGGGTTTGAATCCCTGGCATGTGGTAAAGCAGATATGATAAATGAGTTTCAACCTGGCAAACATGTAGGATTTGAATCTTGCAGAAGAAAAGATCAGTTCTGGTTATGGGAGCAGCATGAGCTAGAGTCTAGCATTGGCATTAGTTGTGGTTCTTGGGTTTGGGGAGGTGGGCAGAGCAAGGGACATCTAGGAGTGGGGCATCAGATGCTTGTAGGGCTGGTGGGGGACACACCTGAATTCACTGGGGGTACACTGGGGAGTGCTCTTGCACTCCCAGGCAGGACATGTGAGTGTTATGCAGTAGCCAGTGGGGACAGGGACATTGATGGCTGTAGGGGTGAGGCGTTAAGAAGAGAAGCTGCTGGATAGGAAAATAGTCACAAGGATACAAAGTACAGCAAAGGCAATATAATCACTAGTATTGCAATCACTATGTATGGTGACAGGTGGGTCCTACATTATCAGGGGATCAGTTCATAAATTTTATCAATGTCTCACCACTATGCTGTGCATCTAAAACTAACGTAATACTGAATGTCAAGTGTAATTAAAAACAATTTTAAGAAAATAAAGCTTCAGCTTAAGGGAATAAAAGGGAAACTGATCTTAGTTTGCACCTGTTTAGTCCCAAGTGTCAGGCTGACCCTTTTGCACAGAGGCCCCCTCAGTTACAGAGCCCTGAGAAATGTCAGTTTAAGAGAATTGGGCAGCTTTTCTTGCTGGTCTGATCTCACAGAGTGGAGCTTCAGTGACGGAATTTGAGCACATCTGCCCGAACACAGAGTGTGTGTTCTCTGAACTGCAGTGTGCTGCCTCTGCGGGTGCAGTTAAAGGCCAGGCTGTTCGGAACCAATGAAATTTGGCAAAACCATGGTGGGGGCAGTATGCTGTGCAGACAAAGAGAAGTGGCTTTTTAAAAAAAAATTCTGTTACAAAAATTGAATTATTAGTAGGCCAAGTGCTCAACTAGCAGTGATAGGTTGAGAAAACCGCAGTCTGAGCACATTGGTGGCTCTAATATAATCAGTGATCTGGGTCGACCAGGTGAACAAGCTAAGTAAGAGCCAGCAGTTCTTTCTCCGTGTGATGGGAACAGGGTGGCTCATTACTCATTTCTGATAGAATTTTTAAGACCTTCTCAGCACATTCAAGGCCTTCCCACAGATAATAAAGATATAAACATAGCCTATATTGCATAATTCTAAACAAATCAAAAGATGGGAGAAGGAGCTTTTTAATAAGAGTTGCTCAAAGGTTCACTTGCCTAAGGACCACACCCTCTCCTTTCTCCTTAAGCATTTTTTACCTCAGGCAAATACAAATTTTAAAAGTGTTTTCTAAAAATCACTAAAAGACTTAGCCATATGAATTAATGAACTGAACTTATTTCAATTGTGATAAATGAATGCTTTTCACCTGTTGTACCTGTCTCATGGTTAAAATATTATTTATTTACATTTTAAAATATATCATTATAATTTATTTGATGAGGTTTGTTCCACATCAGATTATACTTTAAAAGCAGTTATATGTCACCCTGACTGGTATGGGTCAGGTGGTTGGGCATCATCCTGCAGAACCCATCCCAGGTTTGATTCCTGGTCAGGGCACATGCCTAGGTTGCAGGTTCAGTTCCTGGTTGGGGCCTGTGTGAGAGGTAACCAATCAATATTTCTCTCTCACATCAATGTGACTCTCCCACTTGTTTTCCCTCCCTACCCATCTCTCTAAAAAATGAAATAAAAATATAAACACAGTTACGTGTATGTGATCTGAAGGGAATGATGTACAATCAATATGACTTTTCTTAAATGTTTTTTCATGGACTTGCCCTGCCTTTCTGTTTAGCAATGAAAGGCAATTCTATATTTATATGAACAACCTCTTTACAACTGCTTAAACAGAAAATTAATATATAAATAGCACTGGGCATTTAGTGAAAAAGTCATAGGCCAGTAAGTTGAGTTGTGCAGTTGTGAAATGTGACATCCCAGAGGTTCCCACATGTCTTCGACTGCCTAAAGAGAGTCTGCTTTCCTGCTTACTTCAGCCTGCAAACCGGCAAGCTTCCCTGATCTGATTAGCTGCCCAGTTATCATATTTTATGCTGTGCTTTTCTGTTTGTTTTTTTTTTTTAAGATTTTATTTATTTATTTTTAGGGAGGGAAGGAAGGGGGGGAGAGAGAGAGAGAGAGAAACATCAGTGTGTGGTTGCTGGGGGTTATGGCCTACAACCCAGGAATGTACCCTGGCTGGGAATCGAACCTGGGACACTTTGGTTCTCAGCCCGCGCTCAATCCACTGAGCTACGCCAGCCAGGGTGCTTTTCTGTTTTTTGCACTTGCTTTTGAATTAGAAGCAATGTGACTTGTGCACATGTAAAGTCCAAACAAAGCTCTTTTATTTCTGTTGTTCAGTTTCAATGCCTGTGCAAAATACTTTCCTGAAATTCCAAGGTTTTCACGTTTACCTTGGGCATGTTTAAGTGCAGCATGCTGCTGACAGTACAAGTGGTTGCGTCGATAAGTCATCATAAGCTCCTGCAAACTAGAGGCTGCTTTAGCACAGTCACGTTCAGTGATATAGAGCCCTGCAAGCTCATGCCAGGCTTCTTGGTCTCCGACGAATTGTCCCAGACCCTTGATCAGTTCTTGAATGGTCTCCAGCTGTTTCTCCTGAGCTTTTCAAATGGCAATTTTAAGCGTTCTTGCAGCAGTGTTAGTTGATCTTCATGTACAGTTTGACCATATAACTGCACAGCATCACGAATCTTTCCACGGCTTCAAATCTCATGCTTGACTCTGGGACTGCCAGAGAACTCTGTTCTCAGCTCCTGCAGACAAAACAATGCCAAATCATCCCAACCACTGTTTAGAGCTGTGATCATCACCTGCTCATACAGCATCCAAACACATCTCCAAGCTACTAGTAGGATGTTCATAAATTAATTCCTCTCTGACTTCCACAACTTGCTATTTCATGAGGTTTTTTCTCAAAATTTTCATTTCTTCACAATAAAAATACTGTTGTGTGACTGCTGAATAAGGAAAATTTGTAAGATCAGTTTCTGTCTCACTGTGGAAACACGGAGGAATGTATACGTTTTGACGTGTTATTGGAATTTGTAGTTTGCTCAATAAAGGCCCGCCAGCCTTCGCAGGGCAGCTGTCAAGGTGTCTGCGGAGGGTTGTGCGCCCTCTGGAGGCCAAGAAGAGAAGCTTCTGTTTGACTCCAGCTTCGGAGGCCGTCCTGTTTTCTGGCAGGATGGAGAGCATCCCTCAGCCTTTGCTCCTCCTGCTTCAGTCCTCACGTCTCTTCTCACTCTGGCCTCTGCCTGTGTCTTATACAGACACGACGCTTCCATTCACTATAACCTAGGACGTTCTCCTGATCTCGATACTTAGTTTTATCGCATCTGCCAAGTCCCTGCTGTCATGTCAAAAACATTCACAGGTTCCAGGGTGAGACACTGGATATCTTTGGTAGCCATCATTCAGCCTACGAAGTACAAAAAGTACTTTGAAATTGTTCAGAATTCACATGTAAAATCTATTCCAAACACCACCCCACCCCGCCAAACTGTTAACTCGATCAGGTAAAATGTTGTCTCCTTATTTTCACATCTTTGTGCTGCTCACACACTGTGGAGGGTCCCCCTTGCCCCTCACTGCTCGCTGTCACACTGGACAGTCTGGCTGGAGGGTGGTGACGTGGCACGTTCACGGTGCTGGGTGCCCCGGCCCTGTGGGAAGGGCAGACGTGTCTCCTGACTTCTTCATGGCTGAGCCTCCAGGGATAAAATCATTACTGGAATTTAGACAAGAAGACTCATACATTTTGGTTCCCAACCATTTGATTATTTCACCTCCAAATACAAAGCCATGGAAGTTCTTAATGGATATCATGGCTCTATTTCTCATGGATGAGAGAAGGATGTTCCTAACAGACTAATGACATTTTCAAATAAAAAAGTCAAGGCTCTTCTTAAATCATATGTCTAATTGTTAATCGAAAGCCTGTTTGTATTTGCAGTGGGCAAGAGAGCTCCAGATTATTTATTTATTTACTTATACCTTAAAACAAGAATTTTTTAAAATTGATTTTATTTTATTATTATTTTTTTTATTAATCATTGTTCATGTACAGTTTTCTCCTTTTTACTCCCAATCCAGTTCCCCCTCCCACCCGCCCCCCTTCCCTCCCATTACCACCCTCCCCTTAGTCTATGACCATGTGTCCTTTAAGTTTGTTCTTGTGAACCCTTCCCCCTGTCCCCTTAAATTCCCTCTTCTCTCCCCTCCGGTCACCATCAGCCTGTCCTCTATTTCAGTGTCTTTGGTTACATTTTTGCTTGTTTCTTTGTTTTGTTATTTAGGTTCCTGTTAAAGGTGAGATCATATGGTATTTGTCTTTCACTGCCTGGCTTGTTTCGCTTAGCATAATGTTTTCCAGCTCCATCCACGCTGTTGCATAGGGTAGGGAGCTCCTTCTTTCTTTCTGCTGCATAGAATTCCATCGTGTAAATGTACCATAGTTTTTTGATCCATTCATTTACTGATGGGCATCTAGGTTGCTTCCAGCATCTAGCTATTGTAAATTGTGCTGCTATGAACATTGGGATGCATAGGTTCTTTTGAATTGGTGTTTTAGTATTCTTAGGATAGAGTCCCAGTAGTGGAATTGCAGGGTCACAAGGCAGATCCATTTTTTAGTTTTCTGAGGAAGTTCCATATTGCTTTCCATAGTGGTTGTACCAGTCTGCAGTCCCACCAACACTGCACTAGGGTCTGTTTTTCTCCACAACCTCTCCAACACTTGTTGTTTGTTGCTTTGTTTATGATGGCCATTCTGTCTGGTGTGAAGTGGTATCTCATTGTGGTTTTAATTTGCATCTCTCTGATAGCTAGCGATATTGAACATCGTTTCATGTGTCTTTGGATCCTCTGTATGTCCTCCTTGGAGAAGTGTCTATTCAAGTCCTTTGCCCATTTTTTTAATTGGATTCCTTGTCTTCTTAGAGTACAGTCGTGTAAGTTCTCTATATATTTTGGAGATTAGACCCTTGTCTGAGGTGTCATTGGCAAATATGTTTTCCCATACAGTTGGTTCTCTTTTAATTTTCATACTGTTTTCTTTAGCTGTGCAGAAGCTTTTAATTTTGATGAGGTCCCATTTGTTTATTCTTTCCTTTATGTCCCTTGCTCTAGGGGACACGTCATTAAAAAAGTCTCTTCGTGAAATATCTGAGATTTTCTTACCTACGTTCTCCTCTAGGACTTTAATGGTGTCATGTTTTATATTTAAGTCTTTCATCCACCTTGAATTTATTTTTGTATATGGTGTAAGTTGGTGCTCAAGTTTCATTTTTTTGCATGTGGCTGTCCAGTTCTCCCAACACCATTTGTTGAAGAGGCTATTTTTATTCCATTTTATGTTGCTGCCTCCTTTGTCAAATATTAATTGACCATAGAGACTTGGGCTTATTTCTGGGCTCTCTGTTCTGTTCCATTGGTCTATGTGCCTGTTTTTATGCCAGTACCAGGCTGTTTTGATTACAGTAGCCTTGTAATATAGTTTAGTGTCGGGTATTGTGATCCCTCCTACTTTACTCTTCTTTCTCAATATTGCAGCAGCTATTCGGGGTCGTTTATAATTCCATATAAATTTTTTGAAGTGTTTGTTCTATGTCTGTGAAATATGCCATTGGTACTTGAATAGGAATTGCATTGAATGTGTAAATTGCTTTGGGTAGTATGGACATTTTGATGATATTAATTCTTCCAATCCATGAACACGGTATATGTTTCCATTTGTTTGTGTCTTCCTTGATTTCTTTCTTCAGTGTTGTGTAGTTTTTCTGAATACAGGTCTTTTACCTCTTTGGTTAGGTTTATTCCTAGATATTTTATTTTTCTTTTTGCTATTTCAAATGGGATTTTTTCCTTGATCTCTGCTTCTGCAGTTTCATTGTTGGTGTACAGAAATGCCTTTGATTTCTGGATATTGACTTTGTATCCCGCTATTTTGCCAAATTCATTTATTAGGTCAAGCAGTTTTTTGGTAGAGTCAATAGGATTTTCCTATGTATACTATCATGTCATCTGCAAACAGTGATAGTTTTGTTTCCTCCTTTCCGATTTGGATGCCTTTTATTTCTTTTTTCTTGTCTGATTGCTGTGGCTAAAACTTCCAGTACTATATTGAATAGAAGTGGTGAAAGTGGACAGCCTTGTCTTGTTTCTGATCTTAATGGAAAAGGTTTTAATTTTTTGCCCATTGAGAATGATGTTGGCTGAAGGTCTCTCATATATGGCCTTTATTATGTTGAGGAATGCTCCCTCTATTCCCACTTTGCCGAGTGTTTTTATCATGAATGGGTGCTGTACCTTATCAAATGCTTTTTCTGCATCAATTGATATGATCATGTGGTTTTTGTCTTTGCTTTTGTTTATGTGATGTATTACATTTACTGACTTGCGAATATTGAACCATCCTTGCATCCCTGGAATGAATCCCACTTGGTCATGGTGTATAATCTTTTTAATGTATTGTTGGATGCTGTTTGCCAGTATTTTGTTGAGGATTTTAGCGTCCATGTTCATCAGTGATATTGGCCTGAAGTTTTCTTTCTTTGTTGTGTCTTTATTTGGTTTTGGAATTAGGATGATGTTGGCCTCATAAAAAGAGTTTGGGAGACTCCCATCTTTTTGGATTTTTTGGAATAGTCTGTGAAGGATAGGGGTTAGCTCTTCCTTAAATGCTTTGTAGAATTCTCCTGTGAAACCATCTGGTCCCGGGCTTTTGTGTGTTGGGAGTTTTTTGATTACTGCTTCAATTTCTTTTTGTTGTTATTGGTCTGTTCAGACTTTCTGCTTCTTTTTCATTGAGTTTTGGAAGATTATATTTTTCTAGAAAGTTGTCCATTTCATCTAGGTTTTCAAATTTTTTTGGCATACAGTTCTTCATAGTAATTTCTTACAATCCTTTGTATTTCTGTGGTATCTGTTGTAATCTCTCCTCTTTCATTTCTGATTGTGTTTATTTGGGTCTTCTCTTTTTTTTCTTGATGAGTCTGCTTAAAGGCTTGTCTATTTTGTTTATCTTTTCAAAGAACCAGCTCTTGGATTCATTGATCCTTAGAATTGTGCTTTTAGTCTCTATATCATTTAATTCTGCTCTGATCTTGGTTATTTCCTTCCTTCTGCTTGCTCTGGGCTGTCTTTGTTGTTGTTCCTCGAGTTCTTGTAGACGTAGGGTTAGGTTGTTTGTTTGGAAAGTTTCTAACCTTTTTAGGTGGGCCTGTATCGCTATGAACTTCCCTCTCAGGACTGCCTTGGCTGTGTCCCATAAGTTTTGGGTTGTAGTGAGTTCGTTTTCATTTGTTTCCAGAAACCTTTTGATTTCTTCCCTAATATCATTCTTGACCCATTCATTGTTTAATAGCATGCTATTTAATCTCCATGATTTTGAGTGTTTTTGGTTTTTTTTCCTTCGGGTTGGTTTCTAGCTTCAGTCCCTTGTGGTCTGAGAAAATGCTTAGTATGATTTCAATTTTCTTGAAATTCTTGAGGCTTGTTTTGTGTCCTATCATGTGGTCTATCTTTGAGAATGTTCCATGCACATCTGAAAAGAATGTATATTTAGCTTCTTTTGGATGGAGGGCTCGGTAGATATCAGTAAAATCCATTTCATCAAGGGTATTGTTCAATGCCACAATATCTTTGTTGATATTTTGTTTAGAAGATCTGTCCATTTTTGATAGTGGGGTGTTAAAATCTCCCACTATAATTGTGTTGCTGTCCATATCTTTCTTGAAGTCCTCTAAGATTTTCTTTATGTATTTGGGTGCTCCTATGTTGGGTGCATATATATTTACAATATTTATGTCTTCTTGATGGATTCTTCCCTTGAGTATTATGAAGTGACCTTCTGGGTCTCTCTTTATGGACCTTTTTTGGAAGTCTATTTTGTCTGATATGAGTATTGCTACCCCAGCTTTTTTTTCCTGACTATTTGCTTGGAAGATTTGTTTCCAGCCCTTCACTTTCAGCCTGTGTAGGTCTTTTATCCTGAGGTGGGTCTCTTGTAGACAGCAGATATGTGGGTCATTTTTTCTTATCCAATCAGCTATTCTATGTCTTTTGATTGGAGCATTTAATCCATTTACGTTTAAGGTTATTATTGATAGGTACTTATTCATTGTCTTTTATGTATGTGTGTTCCCTCTCTCTCTCTCTCTCTCTCTCTCTCTCTCTCTCTCTCTCTCTCTCTCTCTCTCTTCTCTCCTCCTTAAAGCAGTCCTTTTAGAATCTCTTGCAGAGCTGGTTTGGTCGAGGTGTATTCTTTTAGACTTCTTTTGTCTGGGAAGCTTCTTATTTGGTCTTCAATCTTGATCGAGAGCCTTGCTGGATATAGTAGCCTTGGTTGCAGACCTCTGGTTCTCATTACCTGAAGTATTTCCTGCCATTCTCTTCTGGCTTGAAGTGTTTCCATTGAGAAGTCAGCTGTTAGCCTTATTGGGGCTCCCTTGTATGTTATTTCCTTCTTCTCCCTTGCTGCCTTTAAGATTCTCTCTTTGTCTTGAAATTTTGTCATTTTAATTATGATGTGCCTTGGGGTGGGTCTCTTTGGGTTCCTCTTGATTGGGACTCTCTGTGTTTCCTGGATTTGTGTGACTTTTTCTCTCGTCAAATTAGGGAAGTTCTCCTTCATTACTTGTTCAACTAGGTTTTCGATCCCTTGCTCTTCTTCTTCACCTTCTGGTATCCCTATTATACGGATATTATTACGTTTCATATTGTCTTGCATTTCTCTTAATCCCTCCTCATTCTTTCTGAGCCTCTTTTCCTTTTCTTGCTCTTTCTGGATGCTGTTTTCTACTTTGTCCTCCAGCTCGCTAATCCGATCTTCTGCTTCATCGATCCTGCTTTTCATTCCTTCTACTGTGTTCTTCAGTTCAGAAATTGTATTCTTCATTTCCTCTTGACCTTTGTTGAGAGTTTCTATTTCCTTTTTCATGTTTATATAGTTTGCAGTGAGATTGATGTAGTTTCCCTCTAATTTCTGAAAGCTCATTGTGAGTTCATTGAACTTCCTGGTAATCATTGTTTTGAACTCACTATCTGATAGTTGGGTTGCCTCTATTTCATTTAGCATTTTTCCTGAGGCTTCCTCGTTTCCCTTCAGTTGGGGGGTTGTTTCTTTGTTTTCTCATTGTTCGTGGGTTTCTTCTTTGTTCTTCTTGTTTGTTAATTTGAACTGTTCTGGTTCCCTGTATTTATGGTGTGAACTTCTGTGGTAGAATTTTTGTGTGTTTCAGTGGTGCAATCTCCTTCATGTATCCTGGTGATCACAGCTTCCCCCTACTCTTTTTTGGGATCAGTTGGAGGAGTAAGGCAAAATGGTTTAAAACAGCAAGATAGTATACTATGATATTTACTTTAGCATCCAGTAGAGAAGAGATGGGTTATCCTTTGGCTCCTTATAGTGTAGCTGTGATCCTCCACCCCCCTATCCACGTTTTAGAAAGGATGGAAAGAGGGTAAGACTCTTATTGGGGACGAGAGGATTGTTAGTTGGATCTAGAAAGCTGTGAGGCTGTGGGAGGTCAGCTTCTAAGGTAGGGTTGGGACTAAAGATTAGTATATAGGAGTAGTGAGTAAAAGAATAGAGACAACCCCCCACAATAGTATAGTTCAGAAAATTGCAAAGTGGGCTGAGATCAGGTAGGGGGTATTGAGAAGCATTTACAATTGTATAGACTAGGTCTTACTAGCAGTAATAGTAAAGTGACAGTCTTGTGGCAGAATCGATGAGGTCTAGATAACAAGAATAAAGAGTATAGAACCTTGAGAAGTGTATTAATGGAACGCAGATGAAGGATAGTAACTTATCAACATCTTGTGACTGAGATACCAGGGGGAACCTATCAAATGACAGTATAACCAGCCAAGCAAAGAAGATTATACAGAAAGAAAAAAGAGTACCCAAAATATTATTAAAATAAAAAATGTCGTAAAAGTGAGAAAAAGATAATACAAATTTACAGTAACTTGCAAGATTAAAACAAAAAGGAAAGAAAAGCAGAAGATGTGGTGCAGGGGAGCTAAATTTGGAGTGGAAAGAATAATATTAGGTTGAATGGAAGAGAAACATAAGGGATTGCGATATAAAAAATAATGAGAATTGAAAAAAAAGTCACATAAAACACAAGATAAAATCAGTCAACCAACAACAGCCAGAGAAACCAATAAAAACCAAACAAAACCAAAAAACTAACAAACAAACAAACAACAAACAAACAAAAAAACCTCTTGTTGGTTTCTAACTGGCCAGACCAGTTTTTCTGATCTTGCTAGCTTCAGCTGGCTGAGGGGCCTTTGAAATGCTTCTCTCTCTCACAACCAGAACTCAGCAAGTCTGTCAGGTACCCGGGCGCTCCAAGACACACTGGTGCGAGAGAGTGTCTTCCCCATGAAGGTGCGGGAGCCCAGCCGTTTCCAGCTCCGTGTTCCCCGCCAAACGGCTCTCCGACGGAATGTTGGCACCTTTCCCGGCTCTCCGGTCGGGCTGGCTGGAAATCTCTGGGCCACCACTGAAGGAGCGCGCCAAGCCCCTCGTCCCTCCTGGGATCGCAGCGCGCGATTCCTGCCTCCCTATGGGGCGCAAGCCCGAGCGCGGCCGGCTTGTGCTCACTACCGCTCTGCACTTCCACCAGGCTAAAGATGCCCCTGGTCCTGTTGGCTAGAGGCTCTCACTTCTCAGCCTCTGGGCGGGATTTCATATTCCCTGGGAGATTTTTTCTCAGTCCAACTGGCCAATCTGTTCCTTCTAGCAACCCGTTCTCCCCTGGAGTTGCTCACCCCCGTATTCGGGGGAGGGAGGGAGCAGCAACTTCCCTCTCCCGGGATCCCTGGGGCAGAGCCCGGAGCACCAGGGCGGGCCTGGGGTCTGCGCACCCCCGACCTCTTTTGTCCTGTATCCTTCTTACCGTCTGGTTTTCCAGTGAGTGCAATAATTTCTGATGTCCTGCTTTCAAAAGTGATTCGGCAATCCAGCCCACTTGCTCTGCCTCTCCATCGATCCGCGAGTTTCCCCCCTCTTCACAGAAGCCGAGAAAAACGCTGCCTACAGTAAGGCCGCCATCTTCCTCCCCCCTAAAATTGATTTTAGAGAGAAAAGAAGGGAGAGAGAGAGAGAAAGAAAAAGAAATGTGGATGTGAGAGAATCATCAATCAGATGCCTCCTGTATGTACCTCAATTAGGGACTGAACCTACAACCTAGGGGTGTGTCCCTACTGGAGATGGAACCTGAAACCATTCCAGGTAGGGGATGATGCTCAAGCCAACCGAGACACCCAGCCTGGGTGAGGGCTCTGTTCTATACAGCCAGTGGGTGGGGAACAGTTTAAAAACAATATTATTTTTTAGGTGATGTGTTGGAAACCACTAGCAATGATTGTGGTTTAATTACTGCTTACAAATTGAGCAAAATATTTGCATAAGAAGATGGTCCTAAAAGTTTAAAAGACAAAATCACATTGAAAACAGATGGTGCTTGTGGATATACATTATTATTAATGTACTTAATGTAAACAAAATGTGAAATTGAAGATGGTTACAATGGCAAATTTTATTCATGTGTATTTTATCAAAATAAAAATAAAGCTAGAAAGAGAATAAAAATGACTCCCTCCTTCCTGCTACGGGATTCACACTTACAACTTAATAGAGAGTAAAAAGTTCAAGGTAAGTTGGCACTTGGAATATGACGTGCATTATTGGGAAGATGAGAGATGACGTTTCAATCCGAATGTTTAGATTTAGTGCAGTTAGGAAAACTGCAGTAAATAAATTTAAAAATGGCCATAAATTTAGCCAATTGTCACTTCTGGGTTCCAGGGAAAAGTTTGTGGCCAGGACTGTACACAGAGGGGATTCTGAATGCTGACAATGAACTGTTTCCTGACTGGGGTGGTCACCCAGGTGTTAGGTTGGTTATATTTCATCAGTTCATGTGTATATGGTATGGACTTCCTCATGCTGTCTAAAAAAACTAGCTTATAAAATAACGTTTATGGTTGTGTTCCATAATCATCTTGGCTTTAAACGTGACTGCCTTATCCTTAGTATAAACAACATTTTTACAATAGCACTTTTACCCTTTCAAATTAATAAAGTCATCTATTAAAATAAGATTGTGTATTTTTAAACAATATAACAATTATTTCTATTTAAAAATGTAATACCTAGTTATAACAGTAATGAGTATTTACAAAGAAATTATCACATCTCCTTATTGACTGTGAAGACATGGCCCTTTGAAAAGTGTAATATTCTTTTAAATATTACCTTTCAGAATATCCAGATCATGTCCTATAGACAGTCAGCAGTCTTGCCTTTAATAGATGTGTTCTTTCCTGAGGAAGTGTAAAAATCTCATAGTGATGGCAATGACAGCGATAAGATTGTACATGCCAACTTGGATGTGTTTCAGAATCATGATGTTCTGTAAAAAGAAGGGACACTGATCCGTGTGCCTAATCCACATAGTGTCTGTAGGTAAGTATAGGGGGGTGACAGAACAGTCCCACTGAGTCCTGCACCTTGTGAAGTGACAAGTCAAATACAGGTCTGTTTACTCTCTGACACGCAAAGTGAGAACAGTGTAGATCTCCCAGGGTCATTCCAGAGAGGGACTGTAGAAAAGCATGAGAGGTCAGGAAGGTGAACCTTCCAAAAGGACCCCTGGAAACTTATCCAAGATCTGGGGTTTTTATTACCTTGTGCAAAATGTTTATTATCATGATTGGAGTTTGTCTTTCTCAGGTCCCTCATCATGTCAGACATGAAGCAATTTTAAGTTTGAGGTCTTGTTACATAGCAATGGATATCAGGAAGGAGGCCCATCCTTACCTGATTGCTATACATGGACATGGACACATTATACAGACAGTGAAGCTGAAAGAACTGTATTCACTTCCCAGCATACAATTATTCACAGGTGAATTAATTATTCCTTTTTTGAACAATAAGCACACATTCTTTTTTTATTGTTGTTCAAGTACAGTTGTTTTCATTTCCTTGCAACAACTCCCTGCTCTTAGTCCACCCCACCTCCTACCCTCAATTTTACCCCCAACCCCCATTGTCTTTGTCCATGGGTCCTCTATACGTGCTCCTTGAAAACCCCTCCCATTCTTTCCCACATAATCCCCCTTCCTCTCCCCTGTGGTTACTGTCAGTTTGTTCTTTATTTCAATGTCTCTGGTTATATTTTATAAACAAATATTCTTAACAGGCTTATAGTTCTAAGGGACACAGAAGTGAACCTGACAGTCAGTGTTTTCATGGAGTTGATATTCTCATGGAGAGAGAGAGGCAATCCAGAAATAAACAAGCAGTATTTCAAGTGATGAGAAGCCCTCTAAACAATAATGAAGTGGAGTGAAGTAGATAGGGAGTAGGTGGGTTGGGGTTACTTTCTTATGTAAGATGGTCAGGGAAAACCTCCATGACTATGTGACATTTTGGCAAGACTAGAAAAGAGAGAAAGGGGTTATGGAGGTCTTTGGGGAAAGATTACAGTGATCCCTCACCTATTGATGGAGTTACATTCCAGAGACCCCTGAGATAGGTGAAAACCCTCGAAGTAGTGGCATTATATTTATTTTATTATTTATATATTTTTAAGGCTTTATAAACCCTTCCTACACTCCTATAAACCTTTTCCACACTCTTATAAACACTCCATATGCTCTTAAACACTTTCTATACTCTCAAACCTATGTAATTTTAACAACATATAAAATTCTCTATGGGTACTCACCAGTGAAGTATACTACAACTTGAATGATGAAGATCATGAATTATGTAGCTGTGCAGTACTGATGGTGACAAAGGTGATGACGATGAGGTGAATGTACTGCACAGCCAAGAGGAGCATTACAGCTTTTCTGAAGGCACCACTTCATCAGACACTTCATCAGGTGGTGCAGTATCTTTGCCCTGGGCCGTAACTTCTATTTTCGCTAAAGGCATAGGCGTAACTGATCTCTTCATCCGAGTGATGAACATAGTTACAGGGAGTTGCTGGTGCTGCTTTTTATCCGCAAAGGCAGCTTTCCCATGCAGAGAAATGCTCTTGAGTCCAAAGCATCTCTGAAATTTGTCAAACCAGCCCTTGCTGGCATTGAATAGGGTTGGTTTGGTGGGAGAAGCACTCGAGGGTCCTGCTTCTGCATCATTGTCCTCGTCTTCATCCTCATCACCATCGTGAATGTTCGTGCTTTCTGCAAAACTATCATAAAATTTCTTGGCCTTCATCCAGATGGTGTTGGTATCCAGTGAGATATTCTTCCTGTAGTCATTTGTCCACAGGGCCCATGCAGACTCCATCCTTACAATGGCCTTATTGCGGGAAGTGACCACCCACTTTGCAGTCTTCTTAAAAGTCATTGTTGCCATAGACCTAATATTCTTCTCATCTTTCTTTGTGTATTGAACAGTAGATTCGTTGGTCCCGTAATGGTGGCCTACAGCCATGTAGCTTTTGCCTTCCTTTAACATGTTGAGAAGTTCCACCTTTTCTTTGATGGTAAGCATATTCCTCTGGCACTTAGGTTCACTGCCAGAAGCCTTAGAAGGCACAGAACATTTGGGTGGCATTGTAGGGCTTGAAATAAATTCAAACTTTTACGAAAATTCCATAAAAACACAACACCACAGAGCAACACTACACTCAGTGATCAGATGTCAATGTGAAGTGGACAAGGAGAGATGCTGAACATATGGGCACAGTTTGGGAGAGCAAACAGACCGGTGGTACAATCACTGAGCCAATCAGCGCTCAGGGTACAGAACACAGTACGGTGGTTGGTCGCTTTCCATTCCATCAGCCAATAGTGTGCCATGTACAGTCTCCTGTTGGCAAACTTGTGCGAGTGATAGTGGTGTACTGCATTTCCATTGTGTACAGTACGGTATTCATCCACTGATGAAATACATACTGTATTTTATTTTGATTTAATATTCTTTTAATACATTTGAATTAATGTTTTAAATATTTTGATATTGTTTTAAAATTTTTAGGCAAAAATAATTAAAATCGTAAATATTATATGAATACCTATATACCGCAGAATCCCACAATATAGCAAAAACTGCGTGATACAGAATTAGATATATTTTATTTTTATTTATTTATTTTTATTTTAATTGTTGTTCAAATACAGTTTTCTTTTACTCCCGTCCAAGCCCACCCCCCCCAGCCCTCCCACCTCCCTCCCATTTCCACTCTCCCCTAGTTTTTGTCCATGTGTCTTTTATACTTGTTTCTGTAAACCCTTCTCCTTTTCCCCTGAAATTCCCTCCCCTCTCCCCTCTGGTCATTGTCAACCTGTTCTCTATTTCAGTGTCTTTGGTTATATTTTGCTTGTTTGTTTGTTTTGTTGTTTAGGTTCCTGTTAAAGGTGAGATCATATGGTATTTGTCTTTCACCACCTGGCTTATTTCACTTAGCATAATGCTTTCCAGTTCCATCCATGCTGTTGCAAAGGGTAGGAGCTCCTTCTTTCTTTCTGCTGCATAGAATTCCATTGTGTAAATGTACCATAGTTTTTTGATCCATTCATTTACTGATGGGCATTTTGGTTGCTTCCAGCATCTAGCTATTGTAAATTGTGCTGCTATGAACATTGGGATGCATAGGTTCTTTTGGATTGGTGTTTTAGTATTCTTAGGATAGAGTCCCAGCAGTGGAATTGCTGGGTCAAAAGAATGATCCATTTTTAGTTTTCTGAGGAAGTTCCATACTGCTTTCCATAGTGGTTGTACCAGTCTGCAATCCCACCAACAGTGCACTAGGGTCTGTTTTTCTCTACAACCTCTCCAACACCTGTTGTTTGTTGCTTTGTTTATGATGGCCATTCTGACTGGTGTGAAGTGGTATCTCATTGTGGTTTTAATTTGCATCTCTCTGATAGCTAGTGATATGGAGCATCTTTTCATGTGTCTTTGGATTTTCTGTATGTCCTCCTTGGAGAAGTGTCTGTTCAAGTCCTTTGCCCATTTTTTAATTGGGTTCCTTGTCTTAGAGTGGAGTTGTGTAAATTCTCTCTATATATTTTGGAGATTAAACCCTTCTCTGAGGTGTCATTGGCAAACATGTTTTCCCATACAGTTGGTTCTCTTTTTATTTTAATACTGTTTTCTTTAGCCATGCAGAAGCTTTTAATTTTGATTAGGTCCCATTTGTTTATTCTTTCCTTTATGTCCCTTGCTCTAGGGGACATATCAGTAAAAATGTTGCTGTGTGAAATATCTGAGATTTTACTGCCTATATTTTCCTCTAGAACTTTTATGGTGTCGTGGCTTATATTTAAACCTTTTATCCACCTTGAATTTATTTTTGTATAAGGTGTAAGTTGGTGCTCGAGTTTCATTATTTTGCATGTAGCTGTCCAGTTCTCCTAACACCATTTGTTGAAGAGGCTATTTTTACTCCATTTTATGTTGCTGCTTCCTTTGTTGAATATTAATTGACTGTAGAGACTTGGGTTTATTTCTGGGCTTTATGTTCTGTTCTATTGGTCCATGTGCCTGTTTTTATGTCAGTACCAGGCTGTTTTGATTACAGTGGCCTTGTAGTACAGTTTGGTATCAGGTATTGTGATCCCTCCTACTTTGCTCTTCTTTCTCAAAATTGCAGTAGCCATTCAGGATCATTTATGGTTCCATATAAATTTTTGAAGTGTTTGTTCTGTGTCTGTGAAATATGCCATTGGTACTTTAATAGGTATTGCATTGAATGTGTAAATTGCTTTGGGTAGTATGAACATTTTGATAATGTTAATTCTTCCAATCCATGAACACGGTATATGTTTCCATTTGTTTGCATCTTCCTTGATTTCTTTCTTCAGTGTTATGTAGCTTTCTGCATATAGGTCTTTTACCTCCTTGGTTAGGTTTATTCCTAGGTATTTTATTTTTCTTATTGCTATAACAAATGGGACTTTTTTTGATTTCTGCTTCTTCTGTTTCATTGTTGGTATACAAAAATGCCTTTGATTTCTGGATATTGACTTTGTATCCTGCTGTTTTGCCAAATTCATTTATTACATGGGTCAGTTTTTGGGTGGAGTCTATAGGATTTTCTATGTACACTATCATGTCATCTGCAAACAATGACAGTTTTGTTTCCTCCTTTCCGATTTGGATGCCTTTTATTTCCTTTTCTTGTCTGATCACTGTGGCTAAAACTTCCAATACTATATTGAATAGAAGTGATGAAACTGGATAACCTTGTCTTGTTCCTGATCTTACTGGAAAAGATTTTAGTTTTTGCCCATTGAATATGAAGTTGGCTGTAGGTCTCTCATATATGGCCTTTATTATGTTGAGGAATACTCCCTCTATTCCCACTTTGCTGAGTGTTTTTATCATGAATGTGTGCTGTACCTTATCAAATGCTTTTTCTGCATCTATTGATATGATCATGTGGTTTTTGTCTTTGCTTTTGTTTATGTGATGTATTACATTTACTGATTTGCAAATATTGTACCACCCTTGCATCCCTGGAATGAATCCCATTTAGTTATGGTGTATGATCTTTTTAATGTATTGTTGGGTATGGTTTGCCAATATTTTATTGAGGATTTTAGCGTCTATGTTCATAAGTGATATTGGCCTGAAGTTATCTTTCTTTGTTGTGTCTTTATCTGATTTTGGGATTAGGATGATGTTGGCTTCATAAAAGGAATTTGGGAGTCTTCCATCATTTTTGATTTTTTGGAATAGTCTGTGAAGGATAGGGGTTAGCTCTTCCTTAAATGCCTTGTAGAATTCTCCTGTGAAACCATCTGGTCCAGGGCTTTTGTGTGTCAGGAGATTTTTGATTACTGATTCAACTTCATCTGCTGTTATTGGTCTGTTCAGGCTTTCTGCTTCTTCTTCATTGATTTTTGGAACATTATATTTTTCTAGAAATTTGTCCATTTCACCTAGGTTTTCAAATTTCTTGGCATACAGTTCTTCATAGTAATTTCTTACAATCCTTTGTATTTCTGTAGTGTCAGTTGTAATCTTTCCTCTTTCATTTCTGATTGTGTTTATTTGGGTCCTCTCTCTTTTTTTCTTGATGAGTCTGCTTAGAGGCTTGTCGATTTCGTTTATCTTTTCAAAGAACCAGCTCCTGGATTCATTGATCCTTAGAATTGTGCTTTTAGTCTCTATGTCTTTTAATTCTGCTCTGATCTTTATTATTTCCTTTCTTCTACTTGCTCTGGGCTTTTGTTGTTGTTGTTGTTGTTCCTTGACTTCTTGTAGGCATAGGGTTAGGCTGTTTGTTTGAAATGTTTCTATCTTTTTTAGGTAGGCCTGTATCTCTATGAACTTCCCCCTCAGAACTGTCTTCGCTGTGTCCCATAAGTTTTGGGTTGTTGTGAGTTCATTTTCATTTGTTTCCAGAAACTTTTTGATTTCTTCCCTAATTTCATTCTTGATCCATTCGTTGTTTAATAGCATGCTATTCAATCTCCATGATTTTGAGTGTTGTGGGTTTTTTCCCTTGGGGTTGGTTTCTAGTTTCAGTCCCTTGTGATCCAAGAAAATTCTTGGTATGATGTCAATTTTCTTGAATTTGTTGAGGCTTGCTTTGTGTCCTGTCATGTGGTCTATCTTTGAAAATGTTCCATGTGCACTGGAAAAGAATGTGTACTTTGCTTCTTTGGGATGAAGGGCTTTATATATATCAGTTAAGTCCATTTCATCTAGGGCATTGTTCAATGCCACAATATCTTTGTTGATATTTTGTTTGGAAGATCTGTCCATTTTTGATAGTGGGGTGTTAAAATCCCCTACTATAATTGTGTTGTTGTCAATATCTTTCTTGAAGTCCTCTAAGATTTTCTTTATGTATTTGGGTGCTCCTATGTTGGGTGCATATCTATTTACAGTGTTATGTCTTCTTGGTGGATTGTTCCCTTGAGTATTATGTAGTGACCTTCTGGGTCTCTTTATGGCCCTTTTTTGGAAGTCTATTTTGTCTGATATGAGTATTGTTACTCTGGCTTTTTTTTCCCTGTCCATTTGCTTGGAAATTTGTTTCCAGCCCTTCACTTTCAGTCTGTGTAGGTCTTTTGTTCTGAGGTGAGTCTCTTGTAGGCAGCATATGTGTGGGTCATGCTTTCTTATCAATTCAGTTATTCTATGTCTTTTGATTGGAACATTTAATCCATTTACGTTTAAGGTTATTACTGATAGGTACTTATTCATTGCCATCTTCATACCTGTGTTTCTCTTTCTCTCTCTCTCTCTCTCTCTCTCTTCCTTCCTTTCCTTAAAGCAGTCCCTTTAGCATCTCTTGCAGAGTTGGTTTGGTGGAGATGTATTTTTTTAAACTTCTTTTGTCTGGGAGGCTCCTTATTTGGCCTCCTATCTTGATTGAGAGCCTTGCTGGGTAAAGTAGCCTTGGTTGAAAACTTCTGGTTCTCATTAGTTGGAATATTTCTTGCCATTCTCTTCTGGCTTGGAGCATTTCCATTGAGAAGTCAGCTGCTAGCCTTATTGGGGCTCCTTTGTATGTTACTTCCTGTTTCTCCTCTGCTGCTTTTAAGATTCTCTCTTTGTCTTGGTATTTTGCCATTTTAATTATGATATGTTTTGAAGTGGGCCTCTTTGGATTCCTCTTGATTGGCACTCTCTGTGTGTCCTGGATTTGTGTGACTTTTTCTCTCATCAGATTAGGGAAGTTTTCCATCATCAGTTTTTCAAATAGGTTTTCTATCCCTTGCTCTTCTTCTTCTCCTTCTGGTATCCCTATGATATGGATATTATTACGTTTCATATTGTCTTGCATTTCTCTTAATCCCTCTTCATTCTTTCTGAGCCTCTTTTCCTTTTCTTGCTCTTTCTGGGTGTTTCTTTCTACTTTGTCCTCTAACTCAGTGATCCGATCTTCTGCTTCATCGATCCTGCTTTTCATTCCTTCTACTGTGTTCTTCAGTTCAGAAATTGTATTCTTCATTTCCTCTTGGCCCTTGTTGATAGTTTCTATTTCCTTTTTCATGTTGATATAGTTTGCAGTGAGGTTGTAGTTTCCCTGTAGTTTCTGGTAGTTCATTGTGATCTCATTGAGCTTCCTGATAACTATTGCTTTGAACTCAATATCTGATAGTTGAGTTACCTCTATTTCACTTAGCATTCTTTCTGAGGCTTCCTCCTTTCCTTGCATTTGGGGATTGTTGCTTTGTTTTCCCATTGTTTTTGAGACTCTTCTTATTAGCCTCAGCTTCTTAAATTGATCTGTTCTGGCTTCCCGGGTTTATGGTGTGAACTTCTGTGGTAGAATTCCTGTGAGATTCAGTGGTGCAGTCTCCTTGATCTCCTAAGCTCACTGTTCTTGGGCTGTCATTTAAGTTGGCTTTGTGTTTGTCTTTGCGTTTTGATTGTTGTTGGGTCTTTCTTTGGTCGTGCTTCCCACCAGCTGGCTAACTGAGGGTCACTCTGTCCACCACCCCTTGTATGTTGTTGTGATGGTGAGGGCAGGTTGTTTTGAAGCTGGTTCTTCCATGTGTATAAGGTTTCGAGGATTCTCTCTTGCTCTTGTTCAGTTGTATTTTCTTTACTATTTAATTGTATTTTCAGATAGGTCCTGGATTGAGGTTTGTGTGGTTTCCACTCCCTCCTTCACTTTATTCTGTTGTTATATGTTGGTGCTTCCCTTGTTGTGTTTCCTCTTCCAGTGGGTATCCTGGTGTTTAGTGCTTCCACCTACTCTTTTTTTTGTGATCATTTGGAGGGGGAAGGCAAAATGGTTTAAGACAGCAAGAGAGCATTCTATGATATATATAGTAGCAGTTGGTAGAAAAGAGATAGAAGATCCTTTGGTTATGTATAGTATTAACCGTGATCTTCCACCCAACTAGCCAATTTTTAGAAAGGATGGAAAGAAGATAAGACTTGTTGGGGAAAGAAGGATTGTGAGTTGGATCTATAAAGCAGTGAGCTTGTGGGAAGTCAGATTCTGAGGTAAGGTGAGAGTAAAGGAGAGTAAATAGGTGTAGTGTGTGAGAGAATATAGTTAACTACTACAGTCATAGAGTTCAGGAAACTGTGAAAAGGGCTACGATCTGGGAGGGGTGTTGTTACATATTTACAATTGTATGGAACAGCTATTATTTACAATAATATTAGAGCAACAATCATATGACAGAATCTATGTGATCTGGATAACAAGAATAGGGAGTATAGGACCTTGAGTAGTGTGCTAATGGGACACAAGTGAAGTAAAGGACAGTAAATTAGCAATACACTCTGAAAGAGAGATCAGGGGAAATCTGTTGCATGATGCAATATCCAGCCAAGCAAAGCAGACTATACGAAAAGAAGATGAGTACAAAAATACTAATAAAATATAAGATGTAAGAATAATGAAAAAAATACTAACAATACAAATATGCAATAACTTGCAGGTTCTCTGTAATAGCAAAGTGAAATTTGTCTCACTGTCTCAGCTGTTGTGATGTCCCTTCTTTGGGTCCAGCTCTGGCTTTTCACAGTTCCAGGTTTTTTACTTTTTGTGTCACTTGCAGGTGTTAAAAAAAGGCATAAGAAAGGAAGAAGGTATAAAATTGTAAAGAAAGGAAGAAGGAATAAACAAGGAAGAAGGAAAGAGAGGAAAAAGTAATTGAAAGATAAAAAGTAATAAAAATTAAAATAATAAAAAAATTATTAACAAAAAATAGAATAAAATAAAAAAGCCTTTTGGTTTCCAAGTGGCCAGAGTGGTTTTTCTGGTCTTGTTTGCTACAGCAAGCTGAGGGGTGATTGGTGTGGCTTTTCTTCCTTCTGGATCTGCACTCAGTCAGCCTGTGCACACTCTTCCTGGAGCTATCCTGGCTCCTCTCTGTTGCCTTGGGTGTGGAATCCAGGCCTTTCCCCAGGGTTACTGCTGTGGGCTGAGGTGTGGGCACACACGTGCTCAGTCAGGCTGCCTCTGTCCGGTGGGTGTACACCCTTCCCAGTGCTATGGGGGTGTGCAGGGTCTTCTGCACAACCTTCTGCACAACCTGGGGATCGCTGCCCGGCTGGGTGGTGGGGAGGCTGGAGCGAATGCTGCAGGAGAACTCCCCAAACAGTGTCTGTCTTTTCACTTTTTCTTTTTGAGAAATTCCTTCTACTCAAGCCTGCCACTTCATACAGTAGCCTGTCCTCTTCCACAGCCCAATTCTCCAGCCAGACTGGTGACTATCAGGTTCAGGGCCTGTCACTGCACAACTCTCAACTCTGCCCACATCCACAGACTCCGAGGGTGCTCGCAGCCCCTGTGTGTTTGACACTTAGACCTATTCCCCTCTCTGTGACTTCAAGCAACCACGTCTCTCTTGGTGCTGCTCAGACCTTTTTGGCTGGGGAGGGAGCAGTTGCCCTGGCTCTCTCCCAAGGACTGTATGGCAAACCCAGCAGTAGGTACTGGGCCTGGAGCTGCAGCCACCCTGGGTATCATGCTGGTCCCTGGGACCTTATTGTCCTGAAGCACTCTCCTTACCATCTGGTTTTTCGGTGTTTGCTACAATTTTTGATCTCTTATTTTCATATATGCTGAGGTACTGTTGGCTGTTTGCTCTTTTACTCCGTAGATTGGCTAGGATTTTCTCCTGTGTATAGAGAGAAGTGAAATCTGCTCCCTCCTACCCTGATGCCATCTTCTCTCTCTCTCTCTCTCTCTCTCTCTCTATCTATCTATATCTATATCTATATCTATATCTATATCTATATCTATATTTTAAAAACCTGTGATACAGTGAAGTGGCAATAAGTGAACCATGATATAGTGAGGGATGACTATAGTTTAAGGAGAGTGAAAGGCCCTGATGCAGAGTGTTGCTTGCCATGACCAATGGTCAAACAGCCACTGTGACCAGAAGAGATGGGATGAGAAGAAGGGGTGACATGAGGAGTGTAGACAGGAACCAGATTTTTTAGAACAGCGCTGTCAAAGGGTGACCTGTAAGAAGCTGAATAGCCAGAGATAGAAAGTATACCAATCACATAACTATGAGTTCTTTTTTTTTTCCGGCTGACACGTTATTCATTGCAAGACTTTTTCACTCACAGTACTGGGTGTCTTGACCTTCCGGTGGAAACTTCTTGACTTACGCAGGCCAGCACTTTGAACAGCACTAATATGAAATTTTTTGAACTGTGTTGAAGACTTTGGATTTTGGTGTGATTGGGATGTGAGAGACAGGAAGGCTTTAAGAAGAAAAGGGATGACCTGCTTGGGTTTTAAAAAAATGTTATTTTTAAAGATTCACAGGTCTTTTTCTGGGGAAGATTTATATCAGCTGGCAGCAGAAGACCAGTAGGAGGCTATACAATAACCCCACATATCAGTGATGGTAACTTGGACCTGAGTGTTTGGTTCCTATCTATACACAGTATACCGACTCCAGGTGTCCCGATGGATTAGAGATTACTGTTAGAGCTAGATAGGCATCAAAGATAATGCCAATATTTTCATCCTGAACACCTGGAAAGATGAAGTTGACCTTGACTAACAAGGGAAACACTCTGCAAGGATCATGCTGACAGGTGAAAAAGAACAAAATTCGTGGTTGCACCTGAAACATTACATGTGCCCCAATGATGTCTAGGAGAGATACCCCACATACACTTAACTCATTCTCTTCCAAACCATTTGGAAAACACACAGAGAAGCTGAACACAGCAATTCCCAAAATCTCTGGCAACAATTTCAACGTATGAATTCTGAAAGATGAAAGTGGTTTATGAGATGTGGGTTGTGCCTCCCCCAGCACTCAGGGCAGTGGAGCTGGTGGATCCTAGACTGTTGCTACAGAGGCTGCAGAGTGGCTGTGGCCTGAGACCAGTGCAGTGTGTCCATTGTCCAATGTTTTTGTTCAGGAAGTAGCAGCAGCTTCTTCAGCAAGGCCATTCTCCATTCCTGCCCTCGTGATCAATCTGGAATTGCAACTTGAGTCTGCTTCCAGATACATAAAATTAATTTAAATAAGTAATATTTCTCTACAAAATGAAGGCAGACCATTTATGGGCTATTTCATAAACAGAGGATTATAGTTTTTTTAATTTTATGCTCCCAATATTAAAAAAGAAAACAAACACAGCAAACATGTTAGTGCTCATCTTATGTCATTCAAAATAAGAGCCAAAAAATTTGGTTTTTCTCCATCGGTCTGTAAGGCCCAGAGAGGGCATATATTTTTGATGTGAGCACCTATAACATTAAGTAGATTTTGACTCTCACTTCATCTGAAATATAAAATTACTGTTTTGTGTTTGATAGTCACTCTGTGAGCAAAGCCATTTCCCAGCTCCCACCTGATAAATGTCCTTTCTTGCCTCTGTGACAACACTGGACACTGCTGTGGTAATCCCTGAATACCTATATGTGTTGTTCAGGGTGATCACAGGAAGGTCCTGGCTTCCCTGTCTGGGCCACGCTTATAACATCTGCCCCAAACTATGGCAGCCTCCCCAGATAGAAACAAAGTCTTCTTTAGAGTATGTTTTTGAGGTGCTGGACTAATTTTTTGCTATTATGCACTATGTAATACAAGATTTTTCCCCTTGAAAGATGAGGACTTGACTGCTTTTGTTCCATTGCCAACATACATTCACACACTTCCCATCTTGTCTTTTCAGTATTTTTCTAAAGACCAATATTTAGTGTAAACTTTATTGTGTCTGTTTAATGCTATTCATAGTTGAACTAACAGAGATTTGTTTAAATTTGAATCTCTGAAGTACAACAGAGATAAAGAACCTTCCCTTTGTGAGCTGTACAGGTGAGGGTGAAGTAGTTCTGCTCATTGGACAATTGTCGTGACACAAATAGAGCAGAAAAAGTTCCAAACTCCTCCAATTCCTTTACTTTTTCTCCTGGTTACTTTGCATTGGTACTGCCCTCTGGTGGTCACACTACAAATTGCACCTCCCAACAGGGTCAAAGTATTTTTTCCAATCCATGGCCGTTCTAGGGTGGAACCAGAAAAAGTCAGTGTCAAGTGACAATGCAGGGCAGCTTGTGGAAAAGTCATTAAGAATTTTGGGATCACGAAAGCAGAGCATTGAACCTACTGTAGGCCTTTCTGAGTGACTGCACAGATTGTGAGCCCATGACGCCAACCCTTCCTAGCAGGGCAAATGAAGTTGTTTATCCTCCAAGTCAATTCCACACCAACCACAAGTCATAAAAACCCTACAGACTTCTTACTGGTGTCACCTTTAATGGTTTGAATAGAGGCTTTCTCACTAAAAATGAACAAAATGTAAAGTTTTAAAAATGCCTTAGAAAGACACATGTGTTCTGAAGGGTGGAAGTGGGTGCCTGCTCCTGTGGATGCTCTGAGACAATGGCATCAGTGAGGACAGTGACACCAGTGACAGGATCAGCTCTAGTGATCAGCAGGTTAAGCAAAGCGGGAACATCCATACCTGTGACCATTCACGGATCTGCTGCATCTATGAGGCTTTTCTGTCTCCAATATTCTGGGACATGTTAGATGTACCCCTCAGAGTAAAGGGGAAGTTGCTGCATTTGTACCTCCATCTAATCCATGTTAGAAGAGTAAAAGCTGCTTTGTGTAGGCTCTAGTAGGAACTAATCAGAGAATTACATGCAAACTCCTAAGCTTTGGGGTGAGGCTGTGCCTTCTATAGCAATGATATAAGAGCCCCTGAACAGAGTCTAATCTTCAGGAGAGACAGAGGGTCTTAACGTGAGCTGTGAAGTGACAAGGGAGCCAGACCTCCTCATCATGACCTGGGTTCTATCACACCCACCAACACATGGACAGGTGGGGAGAGCATCATGCATCACAGATAGGAGTGATACATCCTGGATGAAACAAGAACAAGTAGCCGAGACCACGGGAACCTACTGGTCCAGCACTGTGACCTGTCACATAGCTTTCACCATGGAATCAAAGAAAGTTCACTGTGGCTAGTCAACAAAGAAGGGAAAGGTTCCATTTACTCCCAGTTTTCCAGCCCTTGACTCCCCATTCACTCCTCACACCATCAGACACTTTTTTCCTCTCCCTAGGCTGCCTTACTCACTGACACACATATCCCCTGGGGCATGGCTAACTTGTTGGCTCAGCTGAGTCACGTCTTAGGTTACAGGTGAGATTTAGTTTTCAGAGGTCTCCTAGGTCATGTGGAAACTGTGGCCTTCAGACCACACTTTGAGAGTCTGCCGCACATGTTGTTACTGGGTCAGAGCTAAAACTGGAAACTTTCAATCTGATTGTCATCCTCAAGTCTGCTCTGCACTCCTCACCTTTTCTAGGCTCCATCTCAACCCTTTTGCTAGTCTGACTGCCCCTCACTCCAACTCCCTCCCTGACTAAATCTTCTGTATTCATGGTGTCTCCAGTCTTTCAAACTGTCATCCCCCTTCAGACTCCTCCACTCCCCATGGAATGCTCATCTCCTTGTTTCTTATTTCATGTCCTATGTTTCATAACTTCTGCTGCCTGGTAAATTTGTTTTTTCCTCTTTTCCCTGTCTTAGGACTTTATCTTTTCCTTATCTTAGAAAAGATAAGGTCTTCAAGACCTTATCCTTTCTGCCAACCCTGAGTCTTTCCCCACTAGCCCATCCTAGTCTGGGAGAATGGCTCCCCTCTCTTAACCACCCCAGCTCCAGTGGTTCCTCCCTCATCACTTAGGTCAGCCCCTTACTTGTATGCCTCAGTCCCATTCTGAGTTTCCTTAACAAAACTCTCCTGCATGGCCTTCTTATGCCCTCTTTAATCCACACAATGCCTAACACCCAAACCCACATGCTTTATAATTTCTCACCCTGCCTCTGACCAGACCCCATCTCTTTTTGGCCCTCCTATAGGCACCCCTCTGCTTACCCACAACCCACCTCTCACCAATTCTTCAAGATTTCAGCCAAATATGGCAGAGGCTACAAGGAACACTAAAAAACCCCAAACAAACAAACAAACAAACAAACAAAAAACAGAACCAGAAAAGAGATTTATTTCTCATTTTTCAAATTCTGATTGTAAACTCTCTAAAGATAGGCATGGGGACTTTGTAAACAAAACAGAGAAATGAAAGAATAAGGACACTGATTTGTGCTCTGAGTTCCAGGTCACAGGAGGCACAAAACAGGGTCTCCCAGTGCAGGCCCGTGGGGACTGATGTCACAGGGAAGCATGTTTACTAGAATTTCTGAGTTTCATGACAGAATATTTTTAAAATCTCTGTAATTTTGTTCTCTGAAGGTGAGTGAAAATGTATGTACAATGAGAACACTATTGATGGGTAGATCACTGCAGAGGTGCTGAGTTTCACACCTGCCCTTTCTATCAGATTCTAAGACAAAAGACACTTTGAATCAACCTGTTCCCCGGAAAAACCTGGGCAGTCAGGCCATCTTTTGCTATGGGTACCAATTCAGAAGGAAGGCAAGACAACTGAGAATCTTTACCTGGAAAGTTTCAGCCAGATTAAAACATTTGGGAAGGTTTGAAGATATAAGGATGGACACTGTGAGGAAGATGACAGGAACAGATAGTTATGAGCAGGTGATGTCAGAGTGAAAGATGCATTGAACAAATTTAAAGAGGCAAGAAAGACTTTATTAAAGACCATGCCACAGTGTAGTGAGCCAGAACTCAACACCCCTGAAAGAAAAGGCTGTGGAGATTTTAAGAACAAGAGAAAGAATCATAGTTATCTCTGCTAATTTGTGGTACAGAGAAGGAAAGTAAAACACTTCATAAATTCTTCACAGGGTGCCTTCTTACCTCATGATTGTAAAGGTCCTCACTCAAGTTAGGCTTCTACCTCCCACAGAGACTGAGACACAGAGACACCAGGAGGATTGCATTTTAAGGGATCAGCCCAGGCCCTTGAGACAGATACTTTCTGAATCATAACTCTGGCAAAAAGATTTTTAAGGAGATTTATGTATGTTTCAATAGGGCAAAGAAAGAACCTGCAATTACAAACTGCAATTATATATTTGAAGAAAATGCTCTAAAAAATGGAGGTCAGAGGCCTGTAATCAGAAGAACCTGTCCAAAGTTTGCAACACTAAGGGAACATGAAGGCCTTTAGGTCATAACAAAACTACCTTCTGCACAGTGGAGGGAAACACAACTACATCTCTTTCAGCCAAGACAAAGTTTGCATGTCTGTCAGTTATTGCAATTTATAAAAAGGGACATGTCCTCAGCGATTTATAAACAGGTGCAAAATAACAGAGTCTCTGAACAGAGCCAGGATATGATCTCCCAAAAGGCTGTGCTTCTGGAGTTTTCCATTAAGACATTACATTTCTTTCTACAGTCACCTTCCCTTTGATTAAAGGTGATCCCCAAGGAAGAAGTGTATTCTTGATCCTTCCATATGGCTGGTGTCTCCTGACTTGATCTGATTAGTTAATTAAGCACAGAAGAACTGACATTCATCACAAAATATTTTCTGATGCAGTTTTTGTTTTTTTAAAATGAAACTTAAGATGGGAGTTTTAACAGCCTCTTGAGGTTAGGAAGTCTCACCCTTACACTTTACCTGCAGCCTCTCTATCTTTTTGTGATTCCTCTTCTCCAAGAGAGACCAGAAGACCACACAGGTCCAACTTTGCTACAGAAAGCATGAGGTCATTTCTAATTCCTGGGGCATCAGTCTGAACTAGGACATTTGAGCTAAAACCTTGGTTTTATTACCAAAGTTTCCAATTATATCTTACTAACAAAAAAACCCAGAGAAGTACTAAACTCATGCAAATAATTTTATTGTCATATAAATAAGAATACTCAAGAGACTTTAGAAATCTTTTGAAAGACATCAAAGTGAAAGACTAAGATCAGTGTTTCTACACACATGGGAGTCCTCTTGTCCCTCCCCATTGTCTACAATAGTGTCCAGGTGCCTCCACATGTTTGCACGGAGAAGGGAAAGAGCTCTGAATCTGTGGGCTCGTCACCTGCTCCCTTTGGCTATCACACAACCACTGCTCATTCTCTGAGGGACACAGTGTCACCTCCACTGTGAACATGGTACATATAAGACAATACTGAGGTGGGGTTGCTCTGAAATGTGACCTTAAGTCAGAAATAATAATGTCAGCTCACGTTTTTAAGTATTGGTTGACTCAATGAAAATCTTTTAAGAAGTATTTACGTTCAGAACAAATTTATTATAATAATGCAAAAAACTTTATTTAGAGTTTGATCACAAAGAAGAGGGGAGAAGGGTCACTCATGTTGCACATGAAGCTCAAGGGGCCAACTTTCAGCTGAACTGATGGGGTTGGAGGCTTCACATTGGTAATAACCAGCATCTTCCCTCTTGACAGGGTCTATGGTGAGGCTTCTGTGGTCCTCAGACAGCTTCTTTCTCTCCGAAAGCTGCAGATTCATGCCATAGAACAACCACTCAGTGGAAACTGCATTTGTGTTGCAGGTCAAGACCACGGAGTCCTTATTCTCTGTGACTGTGGTGCTGTTGGCTTGGAGGGTGGGCCTTCTCACAGGTTCTGTGGAGAAACAGAGAATGGGACTGAGAGTGGGCTTGAGACATTGAGCCACACAGCTTCCTCAGAGATCTTCACTACTCACAGCCCACAGTGAGCTATGTAAAGGTCCCAGAGTATGGTCCTGACATTTGCAGAAGGACAATTGTCTAAGTTTAGGTGACAATGAATAAGGAGAGATTTGACCTTAGACCTTGAGGAGTTCCATCTAAAAGTTTTATAAGTCTGACCAAGACTGTATTTCCTGGCCTGCTAATTGAATATATCAGTGAAATAAATCTCTAGAAGAAAGTGGCTATGGTTTTAACAAAAGACAGAAATATAAGAATAGGAGAAAACTACTTACTATAATAAAGATCATACACGAAAGCCCATAGCTAACACAATATGCCATGAAGAAACTCCAAAAACTTTATTAAGATCATGAACAAGACAATGATGCTGTTTTCCTCACTTATTCAACATAGTACTGGAAGATTTGACGAGAGCATTTTGTGCAAGAAGATGAAATAAGTTGTATCCAAATCAGAGAAAAAGAAAAAAAGCTCCCTTTTTGAAAAGACAACATAATCTTATATGTAGAAAACCCTAAAGATTCTGTGACAACCATTCACAAAGAGAATGGTTGTGTCAGAGATAATAAATAAGGCACAGTTGCGGGAAACAAAATCAACACTCAGCATCACTTCCTTTTTTTGCAACAAGAATGAACAATTTCAAAATGGAATTAGAACAAAACAGTTTCATTAACAATAGCATCAGAAAGACTAGGATACATAGAAATAAACTTAATTCATAAGGCAGAAACCATATACACTGAAAAATGCCAAATATTTCTGAAAGAAAGTAAATTGGAAACAAGTTATTGGAAAAACATCCATGTTCATGGATTGGAAGACCCCCAACTCTCTCTATATTTGATACATTCCCTATCAAAATCAAATAATTTCTTTTGCAGAAATAGAGAAAATCCATCCTAGAACTCATAAGAAATTTCAATGCACCCCAAATGTTTGAAATGATCTTTAAAAAGAATGAAATTGGATGTGCCAAACATTCTAAGTTCAGCACTCACTGCAGAGCTAAAGTAACCAAAACAGTGTGACACTGGCATAAAAACTTCTGTCCATCGAAGGACACAATGAAATGGTGTTGATGAAAAGGCCAAGACTGTTTAATGGAGAAAAGACAGTCTTTTTAATGAATGGTGTTGAACAGTAATATTCATACGCAAATAAGTGGTGTGGACTGTTGTCTTAGAGTATACACAATATATAAATCAAAATGGGTCAACTTCTAAAGGTTAGTCCTAAAGCTAAAAAACACTTGAAAAAATATACAGAGAAGTAGTATGACATTGGATTTGGCAATGATTTTTTTGAATATTACACTAAGAACACAGGCACAAAAATTAGACAGTTTGGTTTTTGTCAAAATGAAAAACTTCTGTTCATCAAAACACAGTCAACTGAGTAAAAGGTGACCTATGAAATGGGAGAAAATATTTTGCAAATCATATATACGATGAAATGTTAATATCCAAAATACATAAAAATTTCCTATAATTCAACAACAAAAACAAATAATCTGATTTAAAGATTGACAATACACTTGAATAGACATTTTTCTGAAAGAAGATATACAAATGGCCAATAAATACAGTCAAAGATGCTCAACACCACTATTATTAAAAAAATCCAAATGAAAACGTTTAAAGTCAAAGTTGTTGCTTGTGATGTTTGGCATGGCTAACTTTGCTCTGAAGGTAAGAAAAAGAAAATTGCCCTGTGTGGTACCTTTGATTCCTCTAAAAGCTTCTTCAACCAGAGTTGGGACTTGTCACCTCTCAGCCGATTTGAGTTCTTAGAAGAACAAGGCAGGTCTGTGTATCACAGGACAAATGCATGGGAGTCTGAGCACTCAGAGAATGTATGGCTTCCAGCTCTGTGTCTGGGGGAAAGCACAGACTCTCTGGTGACAGTTAGGTCGTGAAGAGACACTGGCTGTGAGTCAGAGACACCCCTGAACTTCTCCTGGTTCTTCACTGACCAGCTGATTGCCTGGTTGACCAGAAGCCTTTCCTTCCAGCTGCACAGTACTCCATCACCCAGCTGAGGTGTGTTTCTATGAGGTGCCACTTCCCAGGACATCCCAGAGACTGGGGTTTTGTGCAAAAATAACACATAGAGACCAGGAGCAACCCGGTGGTCAGTTGACTATTCAGGCCTCTGGGCCAAAAGGTGAGTCATGTCCTCCCAGGTGTGTGTGACTGAAATGAGCCCATGAGTCACTAAATGATAAAGAAGAGTCTAAGAAACAATTCAGAAAACAAGTGAAGTGGACAGGCAGAAGCTGACTGTGGCAACAAAAGTGTGTGCTCTGCCCTTGGTCATTCAAGTCCTTCTCCCTCTGCTGAAGGCAGGTGAGGACGTGTGCAAATGCAAAGTGGGTGATGGACAGCAAGTGGGGAGCATGGACTTGCTGCAATTCAGGCCCATGTGGGCCATTTGTGTTAGGTGGCTATGAGATAGAAATTTGGAAAAAACACAATTTTTCCATATGTGAAAAAAGTATTGCTAATACCCCCAAGGCCTAAGACCAAATGCAAGAAAGACTTTTCATTAGAGAACAGAAAAGGCTTGGAGATGTTTGGTTCAGTCTCTGGAGGAGACAGAGAACTTGTGCCCTGTGGCCAGAGTTTCAAGGACTCTGCATCCAGGTTTTAGGCTCTGAAGAGATTTTGGATCATTCATTCATTAATTCACTCATTCATTAAATCACCATTTACTTCTTCTTAATTCATTAAAAGCAACTGAGTGTTACGTGTTGGTCCCTGAGCTGGTTTCGGGGTAGAGTGGGAGATGGGAAAGCAAAGTCCTTTTATCTATATCTGGTGGGAGTGACTCCACCACAGCAAGAAATTAAAAAATGATTTCAAGTCCAGGGCAGGGAGCTGTGGATAGGCCACCTGAGTTAGAGGTCCAGGTGTTCTCTGCACTGACTCTGATCATTGCTGCAGGTAATTTGGTTCTAGAGTTAAAACAGATTATTTCTTCATTTTCTTTCACTCCCCAGACCAGAATATATTTCTCTGAGATGAGTACACTGAGAGAAAAGAATCTGAACCAATGGTTGGTTTAGGAATCTACAGATACCTCCTAAGGCCCCCAAGAGGGAGGAGAAGACTAGGCTGTGGCTGCAGACCGACCTCGAGTGACCCTGACCAGCTGCTCATGGTCTGTGGGACTCTGCTTTAGTGACTGTACCTCCTTGTGTCTCAGTTTATTCTCCATGAAGGAGGATGAATATTTGGCTGCCATGTGATCAGTGTATTAACCACAAAATATTCACATATAGGACCTAAATCTTAGGATAGAAAGCAGCTTAAATAAGAGGCATCTGTTATTGATTGACTCCAAGAGAGAATCCCCTGGGCTGATTCCTGGTGAATGAGGAGCTTTCAGAAGCACCTTTTTTTTCTTTGTTGTTTTCTGGGGATGTGGACCTTTATCTGAACCTGACTTTGCTAAGTTTCCCAGGACAGTTGGCTCATATCCAAGTACACTGTTCAACTGTGCTCTCCACACACAGCCTCAGGTGATAGACTGAACTCCATTTCTGCCAAGATGTGGCCTTTGGGCCTGAGCTCTGACTGATGACCAGCTCAGAATCCTTGTGAATCAGGCGCCCATTAAACTACTACCCAACTAGCCTTTTTAAGGAGGCCAAACCCAAACTGATACAGGCTCCCTAAGCTCCTTGAAGTCAAGTTCCCTGGACAGGGTTCTGGGGTGATCTCTGTAAGAATTGCAGGGGGCTCCTCAGAGCAGGCTTTGACAGAGCCCTGCAGGCTGTTTTCAGGGTCAAGGTCATAGGGAGGAACTCAGGGCTGCACTTAGACTGGTCTCCCTTTGCCGAGTTACTCTCATCAGACTGGTCTTCAGTCTGCAATGATTGTCTGCATGGCCGGAGTTAGGGAAAGGAACTGAGACCTTAGGAAGTTTGTCTCCACTGTGTGTGTCCTGCACTAAAGGCCCAAACCCAGCCTGGAATGTGATGCAGAGGGGGATGGAGGCAGAGTCCAGGGCTGTCAGTCCTGTGTGTGAGTAGAATTCACCCCACCCGACACCCAGAGGGCAGAGAGGAATCACTCACGGTATACATTAAGCCGTCCAAATCCTATTTCTTTTTTTGAATTTCGAAGGTGGGCCACTACGGTGTAGATGCCTGTGTCCTCCATGGTGACCTCCTTTAATAGCACGGGTCCCTGTGTGTATATTATCTCTCGTCCAGTGTATAAAGGCCCCTTTGCGAATGCTCTTAGGGGTACTGAGATAGATGCAATTTTACGATTGGATTTTGCTCCTTCCCCCTTGTACCATAAGAAGCTTATAACATCAGGAGGTGTATTGCGGAGACGTAGAAGCACATCCTTCCCTTCAGCAACATTGGTCGACACAATAGCAAATTGTGCGGTGGCAGGCAGGCACCAGAAGTTTAATAGTGAGACTAGAAAAGAAGAAAAAAGTTAATCAATATTTGGATCTGTGTATTGGAGGGAAAGATGAGGCCATGGATTCTGAGTAAGTCTCTTCAACTCTCAGCCTTGGTCTGCGTGTGAGGGTGTGTTTCTGATGGCCAAGGTCAGCAGCATGGACACCATTACTTCAGCACCTCTGAACCTGTTATATTTTCTTTTTCAAATATTATTCTCTAGGTGTTTGTCTCATTCACACACTCACTGCTCCCAGACCCCTGCTGACACTCAAGAGTGTCTTTGAAAGACATCTGTGCTGACCACCTTCTCTAAAGTTTCTGTCTTCACTTTCTGACCTCTCCTTGCTCTTCTTATATATAGCACTTGTGGGTACCTGACATCCCATCTAGACTTTCCTTGTCTCTCTCTTCACTAGAATATAGCTCCATGTGAGCAGGGGCTTGTCTGATCCTATTGTATCTCTAGTGACTGCAAAAGGCTGCAAATACCTGTGGGTAAATAGGTAAGTTTCCCTGGGGCCCTGCATATCCTGCAGTATATTTGATCAGTTTCTGAGGCTGGTGGTAAAGACAATGTCTAGCACCCTTGGTTATGTTTTTTTTCTGGTGTTTACTGACATAAATCATTATTGTTATTATCAGTTCTCCTAATTCAATACTCAATGATGAATAACAGGAAATGAACAGCAATTGAGGTTTTCCTGTCTCTCACCACTTCCAGATTATGAGAATTTCCTCTTGCTGAGCCCTCTTCCCCAACCTACTCTGCTATTTTGTATTATACTTACAAGTCCAAACAGAAGCTTTTCCTCTTTTCTCAGAACACTGGCCTCTTCAGCAGACCCCAGCCAGTCTCTGTGTCAGACCCTTAGTCTACCCCAAGGAATTGTCTCCTACTTACCAACCAGCAGGAGCCCTTGCCAGTGGACAAGTCCTCTGTGGGTAGAGACTGAAGGGGATCCCATGGTGTATGTTGTCTGCTCTGTGGCTGTGTCTTTGAGAAAAGCCTGAAGTCCTGTAAGGCTCACAGGCACCTCTGTCCAGGATGGTGAAATCTGCTGTGTGTTCTACCTGTGCCCTGGGCTTTATTCTGGGGAAGATTATGATTCTTGTCACGTGAGCTGGGGGTGGAGTCAGTGCCCAGGACCCTCCCACTCCCTGCCCTCATTTTTGCTACCAGTGTCCCTTCTTACCACTTTACTGTCCTTTGATATTTTGGTTCCCTGGGAACTGCTGAGGCCTTTGAACACCATGCATACACACACAGGTACACACACAAACTCACACACATATACACATATATAACACTAGCCCACACTCACATGTTGTGTTTGGAAAAACACAAGCCTGGAGTGTCTGGGTTTTGGGGTTTCCCCACTGCTTCCTGTCAGGTGAACAGTAGCCTCTCCTACAGTTTCTCTCTTTCACATTTGACTTTCCCCTTCAGAGCAGGAGTCCTTGGGCTACTTCAGAAACACCAGTCAGAGGGATGGCATTTCTCCTGTGCATTGATTCACCTGTGAAACTTTGTAAACATTGCGATGCCCAGGTGACACCTTAAAAATGCAGCTTCAGCAGCTGTCCAGCTAATGTTGGTGCTCATTCAGAGTGAGATCCCTTGATGTGAAAGTAGAACCACCTCTCTTGCTCTCCTGTGCACAGGGGAAGTCTCCAGATTAAACTGCAGGTTCTGACTGGGCAGGGGTGTGATGGGCCAGAGACTCTGCATCTAACAGGCTCTCGGAGGAGGTTGGTCCTACTGGCCTGTGGAGCTCACTGACAATAGCAAGGCTGATGGGGACACAGATGTCCTGAGAGGATGACCCACTCACCCTAGCACTGGTCTCTGCTGTTTCTTGGTCTTGGGTCTGTCAGAACCACACAGAGAGCCCCAGATGTCCTCAAAAATGGGAATTATTTCTGTTTGTGACAAAAACTCAGCTGGGAATCCAGGCTGCTTCATGTTCTCCGATGCTCTGAGGTTTTATTTCCTCTTGTCACAGAGATGACTCTGGGGGTGAGAATGGGTCAAGCTTGGTGATAATTGCCAAGGGGACCCTTCTTCTATCTCAGGTGTCACCAGCCTGGCTTCTGCTTCTGGGGATAGAGACCAGGACCAGGAGTGTGCTAGAACCTTCAATTTTTGGGTGTGAAGGAGGAGGTGTCCTGCGTGTCCCAGGAAGAAAGGAATGCAGTGAAAGGTCAGGTGCCTGTGGGCTTCCTGGTGATGGAGGCACGGGTTCAGGTAGACCTTTCCTCTCCATGTCTGTTTGTTGGGCTTGTCCTTGTGCTCCCTGAGTGTTGGGACAACATCTGAGTTCTGCCTGGGAGGCTTCCTTGTGGTCACTAGACTTGCCCATGGGTGATGTCAGTCTTGGAGTAACACAGAAACCCCTGAGTGAGAGGTTCTCCTAGGTTCTATAAGAATAAGAAAAGTCCAAATCTAGCCCTGGCTGGCATAGCTCAGTGGATTGAGAGTGGGCTGCGAACCAAAGTGTCGCAGGTTGGATTCCCAGTCAGGCCACATGCCTGGGTTGCAGGCCATGGCCCCCAGCAACCGCACATTGATGTTTCTCTCTCTCTCTCTCCCCCACTCACTTCCCTCTCTAAAAAATAAATAAATAAAATCTTTAGAAAAAAAGAAAAAAAAAAGAAAAGTTCAAATCTGTGGAGCAATTTGGTGAGTTGTTTTAAATTTTATTTTAATTGTTGTTGCAGTAATTTGGTGAGTTTATCTGAGCCAGCCTGCTATCATATGCCTGGGAGCAAGATATCAAACTCTGAAAAGAATGGCAGTTTTATTTTTTCTTTAAAAATTATATTTTGTTGATTATGCTATTACAGTTGTCCTGATTTTTCTTCTTTTGCCCCCACTCCACCCAGCACCCCCGACTCCCTCAGGCAATCCTCCCACCATTGTTCATGTCCATGGGTCATGAGTATAAATTCTTTAGCTACTCCCTTTCCTATATTGTGCTTTATATCCCCATGGCTATTCTTTAACTACCTACTTGTATGTCTTAATCCCCTCACCTCTTCACCCATTCCAGTATACCCCACTCCCAACGGGCAACCATCAGAATGCTCTTTGTATACATTATAATCAGAGGAGAAGATAAAAAAAGTTACATGAAATCTACTAGGAAGTGGGAGAAAGCATAATGGGGAAATCTCTAGAATTAGATAAAAGTCAAAATGGAGAAATCCATACTTTTTTTTACTTTCATGAGCATAGAAAATTAAAATTTATAGGACAGAGAGAAGATGTGCAGGTGACCATTTTCTGGGGTCTTGAACACTGGTCCCAGAGTCTGTGCCTTCCAATGGTCTAGCAAAGAAGATCACTCAGATGTGTCAAAGTTATGCTCTTTAAGATGCATAAAAACAGGGGTCAGGGCTCACTTAAGGTAAAGACTGACCTTTGCTAAGTAAGGTGTAGGTCTGGGAGGTGATGACCTGCCATTACCTGCCCAGTTAGAAATTTTTAACCAGAATATTGCGTTAGGTTACATTTGCTCCCTGAGTTTGCCAGGCCTGCCATGTGGCCCCCTGAGCTTGTCAGCGTTGCTGCACAGCCCCCTTTTGTTAACAGTCTCTAGTAGTAGCAGGTGGGACAGAGCAGGCATGAGGGAGGGCCCAAGAAAGGCCTGCTGAAGCAGGGGATGAAAATCAGACTCCTCCATCTTCTTAACCAAAGCCAGGTTCACATGAGAATTTCCTGTGTTTTGTCTGTGTGTCTCAATGATGCCTCCTGGAGGTCAGGAGTAGATCTGCAGCCAATGAGCTACACAGGGATGCTGACCAGTGCAGGGTGAACCCAGTAAGAGAGGTCAGGCATTGTTCAGAGTATTAGGAGTCCAGTGACAGGAGAACTGTCGCACCAAAGAACTGTCCTACCAGACAGAGCTCTCTACTTTCAACCATTAAAGGAAGGGCCTGGTGAAGGTTCTCCTGAGGCTGTTGGGAGAAGGTGCTGGTCTGGAAGTTTGATCCCCAAAATGTGTTATATGTCCTCCACCACAGCACAGGAGCTTTGAATGTAAGTAATCAGTGTCCCTGTTTGTCATCTGCTCTAGGCCTCCTCCCAGGGCCCAGGAGCTGGAGCAGCTCCATGTGACAACTCAGCCAGGAGTGCTTTGTGTTCTTCTGTTAGGGGAAGGGAGATTCTTGTGAAACCCTCAGCCCCTCTGAGATGGAAGCGACCACAGATTCTGGGTTCTCCAGTCCTATCCTGTACAAGAAGTTTCCCTGTTCCCCAGGATACTGTAAACTGGTGAGATATATTCAGAAATAACAGGCAGATGTCTCACAGACCAGGGAGTCTGGGGAAGAAAACTCCTCCCCTGATTTCTTTAAAATCAGGGTGTGCTCCTTCCTTCCTGGGCAGTAACTACCTCAAGTACCAGGGGATGAGGATCCAGAGTTTCTGGCAGGTCAGATATCTGTGAGAACAGGAAGAACACAGGCCTAGGGTGGTGAGACCTAACTCACAAGGGGGGTCTGTGGAGGGCTGTGCTTTTCTGGGACTAAAGTGTGGCCCAACCTTTCACTGTTAGGAGGTTTCTTTGCTGCTTTCTGAATGTGCAGAGAGCAAGGCCCTGACCCTGGGATGACCCCAAGCATGAGGCAACTTCCTCCCACGCTGATACCAATGCCTTTATGTCTATAAGAAACTTGCTTTGACTGTAGATGTCAGAGTGACAGGCTGCCATTGTGTGGTCTTCCTTATCAATTTAATGAGTGCTCCTGGAACATCTGTAATACATCAGGCTCTTGGCTGGGCTCTGGAAAGTCCAAAGAGAATAAGACAAGTGTGGGCCCTGTGCTCACTGACTGTACCTTGTAACAGCGACCGGCTCTCAGATAAATCATGGCTCTAAGGGATTAGTCATAAATCAGTGAAGGGTCATAAAGGAAAACTTCTGGAGCATTTACCGCACGTACTTGAGTCTCAGCTGGACTGGGAGTCACAGAGAGCACTTCTGAGAAAGTGACCTCTTGCCTGGGACATGAAGAGTTAGTGGCCATTTACTCCTTGAAGAAGAGAGGGTGTATGAAAAACCTGTCTGCAGAGGACTGAGTTTTGATGGGCTGACACTTGGCTGGATGGAAAAGCAGACGCAGTCTACTTGGGGGAGGTTGGAGAGTTAGAAAAACTGTGTAATGGTTGATGCTGATAAGGTTGGTCCCTGCTGGGCTTTGAGTGCTGCTGACTTAAGATCAGCAGCCCCCAGGAAAGGCTTCAGACTGTGGCTTACCTCTGTCACCAGAAAAATGTGCAAGGAAAACTCATGTGACAGTTAGCTCTTTATTGAGTTTTGTATTTTTTATTCAACTTCTATGTTAAGCAATACTTCATATGTGTATATTTAATTTTAACATATTTATTGAGTTATACTTGAATATAAGATTAATATATTGAAAGCATACAATGTATTGAATTCTTCCAGAGGCATGCACCAGAGAAGCTGTCACAATGAGGATAATAACCATATCCCTTACTCTCAAAACCCTTCATGCCCTCTTGTAATCTCTTCATTCTGCCCCACTTTACCTTCTTCCCCAGTGTTAAGGAAACTCTCATCTGCTTTCTGTCATTATAGATTCATTTTCATTTTCAAGAATTTTCAAACTTTGAATCATACAGTATGTAATTTTAGGTGGAGTTTCGCTTCTTGACTGAAAAAGATTATTTTGACATGGTTCTTTCTTTCGATGCTTTAGTTTTATCTTATTCCAGAGATGCATTCAATTTGTTTATCCATTTATCCCTCCATGGACATTTCTGTTGTTTCCAGTTTTGGGCTATTACAAGTAAACTAGTCATGATCATTTGTGCAGAAATGTCTTTAATGCAAAGAATCAGCACTTGTAAAACCACTGAGTAGCTATAGAAATAGAAGTTAGGGAGTTACCCCTGGAAGTCTGGTCTCAAGGTTGCATGGCCACAGCCTCACCCAGAGGGACAGAGATACCTGCTTCTTCACATAAACCTGTGTTTGCCACAGCCCACCCATCAGTCACCACAGCAGCAGAAATAATGGCCCCATCTTCCTTCCAGCTTCTGAATTAAACACAAGTGCATTTCAGATGCTGAATTTGATTCACATCTGGATTTTCAATCACTAGGACCAGGGAAAACTTAGTATTTAAACTTTCAGTTTCTCAGATATAGGAGGAAACCTAGAAGAGAATGGAACATAGATGCCAAGTGCCAATAGACCACACATGGCATGTCTGACTCCACTTGCAGGCTGTGTGCCTCTGGGAGTGACTCCACCTCAAGAAGCCTCAGGTCTCTCATGTGACATCATAAAAAGACATTTGGTCTTCTTTCCTGGATGTTAGAAAAGAACTCTAAAACCTTTGGAATGTTCTAAGTGACAAGGATGATAAGAGTGTCTTTTTCATGATGAGGTAACTCTTGGCAGGCCTCTGGGTGTTTGCAGATGAAGGTAGGTCAGCAGAGAGAGCAAGTCTTGATCAGAGGCCTGGAATTCCAGCTGTCAACAGAAAAACCTTTAAACCTATAGCAAAGTTTTATGAGTCTATTGGAGTCTAACTTGACAATCGCTGGAATCAAAATCTTGATGGATGGAGACAATGCTCCAGACAATGGCAGGTTTGCACCTCATTTTTTACAGTATATTCAAAGCCAGAGGCCTGAGGGGTTCCGTGAACTCTACTGGTAATAGATTAAGAAGGTGGGAGAAAGCAGAGTGCTATGATCTCTGACATTTGAGTAAAAAGTAAAACAGATGTGTACTTTTTTAATGTTGGGTCAGTCAGTACAAGATAGTTGGCAGTTAATAATAAACATGGTAAGAGTAACAATGAGGAATTCTGTGGTCTCTGCTCTGGTACAGTAAGGGGTCTGGAAAAAAAGAAATTTCCCTGACATTTGAAAGGTATATTAGAGAAGAAGCAAAAAGACAATGAACAGGCTCAGATAAGGCAAAGATTGACTTTTGTCAAGAAAGACTGGCCTTGGACATGACTACCCACCATGACTCACTTTTAGTTAAAAGTTTAATCTCAGACCATTCTCTGTGGTCACTCAGGTCTCTGAGTTTGTAAGTCCTACCATGCAGGCCTCCCCTGAGCTTGTCAGGTTTAGTATGTGGCCACTTTTTTGTCCACACATCCTCTTCTTTGTCATAAATCGATATAAAGGATGATTGATGACCACTTTTTTGGTTAGATAACATTGTCTCAAGTGCTAGAAAGGGAATCTTAGGAAGTCTTAGTGGCAGTGTTTGTCTTGCTAAATGATAAACCATTGGTGATGCTGCAAGACCTCAACCTTGGATGGAAGTCAAAACTGAATGTTCTCAAAAGAGGAAAGCAGGTAAATGGGAGGTGGTCAGTACCACACCTTTATTAGGAAAACACTCTGGGTCATTTCTGACCTATAAGCTTTCATTACCTAGGTTTTCCTGTCTCATTTCTCTGTGTTTTGCATCTTGTATAACATTTACTTACAGTTTGAGGACACAATATCAACTTCTTCAGTTTTAATAATCTGACCTTAAGATGGGTTCTCATTTACTATGGACCACTTATAATTAATTATTAATTATTCATTATTAATCTGATTTTTGCTAGTTGTATACTTGGAAGCAGTAACCTTAAGGCTTATTTGGGGCCAGGCTGTGAGAACACAATGTTGTAAAGTACAATTACCATCTAAAAGTTCCACAGGTGAGGAGGACAGTAAGAGTTTCGTAAGTACATTTCTTCTGCTTCAGCAGTAGGTATGGAGGGACATGTTTGTATAGCAACTTCAGCTTCCATTTAAATTAATATATTATCTCTTGTTGAGTTAGGGTGTTAGAACATTAAAATAATTAGATTCTAGCATTTATTCATAAAAGTCCTTTCTCAATATTTTTATTCCAGTAACCTTCTATGACTTTCCTTGATTTTCTTAGTTTGTTGCTTTTTACTCATTCAGAAATGACCAACTTATAAGGATAAACTATACACTTTTTACCTCTCTTAAAACACACACATCCTTCTTCTTCCTTTTGCAGTTGCATTTCTTCTAAATTTCAAAATATCACCAGAAAGGGATCCTGGCCCAGGGCAGATTTGCCTAAGGGTAACCAATCATGCATGGATTCTTGACTTTGTGCAGGAAGAATTTCTCAAAACAAGCCCAGGTGAATCTGAGAGTATGTTTATTAAATCTGGGGACAGTGAAACATGGATGGGCTTAGAATAGAAAGAGTAGGAGAAGAGAGACTGGGTGGGGATGCTGTGGCTCTCTTACAGCACTATGGGAAAGATGTGAGGCTAGGAGGGGCTGCTCTCAGCTTATTGTAGATCACAGAAAAAAGGGGGACCTTTGGGAACAAGTTCAGGAGGTTTGCTTAGGACAAGATGCCAGTGCCCATTGCTCCCCTGGTTGTAAGCTTCATGAGGGCTCCTTAGATTTTAGGATAAAGAAAATTTACTTGAAAAGGAGATTTCAGTGGGCATGTCTCCAGAAGAACCACTCTGGCTTCTTTGCCTGGAGGAGTTTTATCTGCTTTCATAAGGTAACGATTTTAGACGAGGTCTCAGGGAAGATCTGAATAAAATATTCATCAGCGTTTTCAGATGTACCTTTTCAGGGTCATGGTCTCCACTAACTGTTTGGTGCCTGGGCAGAAGTTCCAAAGTACATGACTAGTGATTTGCCAAGTAGGGGAAAGGCCACCCTGCAGACGAGGTCCAGCACATGTGTGTTCATTGCTAAGCACTTGAAGATTTTCACCCTGGTGAACTTTTGTATTTGGCTGCAAATTGCTCACCCAGTTTGATTAGCTGTGTGCCTAAACATCCACATTTTACTTGTCAAGACATATTCATAGCTTCTTACTAACCTACCTCAAAAGAAGAAACCATAAAATGAGTACTTTTGATAATACAAATGTTGTATACACCTTTAGAAATTAAATACCAATGACATATTTCACAGATATAGAACAAACATTTCAAAAATTTATATGGAACCATAAATGACCCTGAATAGCCTCAGCAATTTTGAGAAAGAAGAACAAAGTAGGAGGGATCACAATAGCTGGTATTAAACTATATTATAAGGCTATGGTGGTAATCAAAACACTCTAGTACTGGCATAAGGACAAACATGTAATCAACTGAATAGAATAGAGAGCCCAGAAATAAACCTAAGTCTCTATGGTCAAGTATATTCAGCAAAGGGGGAAGAAGCATAAAATGGAGTAAAAATAGCCTCTTCAACAAATGGTATTAGGATAGCTGGACAGCTACATGCAAAGAGAGAGACTCGATTACCAACTTACACAAAAATAAATTCAAGATGGATAAAAGACTTAAATATAAGTCGCAACACCATAAGAGTCCTAGAGGAGAACATAGGCAGGAAAATCTCAGATATTCCATGTAGCAGTATTTTCACTGATATGTGCTCTGGAGCAAGGGACATAAAGGAAAAAGTAAATGAATGGGACCTCATCAAAATAAAAAGCTTCTGCACAGCTAAAGAAAATATCAGCAAAGTGAGAAGGGAACCAAATGTATAGGAAAATATATTTGCAAATGGTACCTCAGACAAGGGTTTCATCTCCAAAATATATAAAGAACTCACCTGACTCCTCTCCCGGAAAACAAACAACCCAATTAAAAAAATGGGCAAAGGACCTGAACAGACACTTCTCCAAGAAAGACATACAGATGGCCCAGAGGCATATGAAAGGATGCTGAGTATCACTAGCCATCAGAGACATGAAAATTAAAGGCACATTGAGGTACTACTTTACTCTGGTGAGAATGGCTAATAAACAAATCAACAAACAGTAAGTGCTGGTGAGGTTGTGTAGAAAAGGGAACCCTTAGTACACTGTTGGTGGGAACGTAGACTGGTGCAGCCACTGTGGAAAACAGTAAGGAATTTCCTTCAAAAACTAAAAATGGAACTGTCTTTTGACAATTCCACCACTGGGTCTATACCCTTAGGATCCTGAAACATCTATTCAAAAGAACCTATGCACCCCAATGTTCATAGCAGCACAATTTACAATAGCCAAGTACTGGAAGCAACCTAAGTGCCCACTAGTAAATGAGTGTATCCAAAAACTGTGGTGCATTTACACAATGGAATACTACTCAGCAGAAGGAAAGAGTTCCTACCCTTCACATCAGCAATAGATGGAACTGGAGAGCATTATTCTATGTGAAATAAGCCAGACAGTGAAAGACAAATACCATATGATCTCACCTTTAAGTGGAACCTAATCAACAAAACAAACAAGCAAGCAAATGTAACCAGAGACATTAAAATAAAAAACAAATTGACAGTAACCAGAGGGGAGGTGGGAGAGGATAATGGGGGAAAATAGGGGAAGGGCCATTAAGGAACATGTATAAAGGACACATGGCCAGAGGTAAAGGGGGGAGTATTGAGGGTGGGAGGTGGGGATGGGTGAGAGGTGGGGGGAAAATGGAGACAACTGTATTTGAACAACAATAATAAAAAAGCAAAAGAAAAAGAAAAAAGTAAATAAATACAGGTAAAGCTGAGAATGGAAAAAATAAATTTATAAGAAATAAAAAAAACTATTGGTCATCAAAAAAAATCAAGTTGGTGAAAAAGAAATGTACAAAACAAAATAAGTATTTGCAAATCCCATATATCTGCTAAGGGGTTACCATCTAGAGTATATTAAGAAACCCTACAATTTAAGAACAACAAAAAGCCCAAATTACCTGACTAAAAATGACAAAAACACTTGAATAGATATTTCTGGAAGAAGATCTACAAATAACCAACAAGCTTATTAAACAATGCTTGACCTCATTCATTACTAGAAAAATGAAACTGAAACAAGAATGCAGTATACTCTGACATTCACTGGAATGGTCACTACCTGAAACACAGAAGGTAACCTGTGCTGGCACAATGTGGAGAGATTGGAGCCTGAATCCACTGTTGGTGGAAATGCAAAAATGGTGCAGCTACTGTAGATGTCAATTTGTAGATTTCACTGGAAATAAGGAATAGACTTTCCAGGTGGTCCAGCAATCTCACTTTTGTTTTAACATCTAAAATAATTGAAAGCAGGATTTAAAAAATATTAGCACACTCAATTTCATTGCAGCATTATTCATAATAGCCAAGAAATGGAAGCAAATAAATCATCTATAGACAGAGTAATGGAAAAAGAAAATATGGTATGTATATACAAAAAATATTAACCTTGGGGAAAAGGTAAATTTGGTTATTATGTTTGTTTAAACAAATCAGTCACAGGAAGACAGGAGCAATATCTTCCACTTATATAAAGTATTTCATGTATTCAGATTTAAAGAAACAAAAAAATAATTGGTCATTGTAGGTACTTGGGAGAGAAAAATGGGCATTGATTTTTAGTTTTAATGATAAAAAAGTGCTAGAGATTTGTTTGGCAACAATGAGAATATATATACCACTACTGAACTGTACACGGTTTATTGGTGCATGATGGTAAATTTAATGCTATATGTTTTTAAAAATACAATTAAATAAAAATTTAAAGAAAAAAACTGGGTTAAGAACCCCAAAGCTTTTGAGATCATTCTGCCTCAACAGAAGAAGTGCTGGGTATAATAAACATAAGGTGTGTGTGGTGTGTGGGTTCATTTCTTATTTCTATCCATTTTGTTTTGTTTCAGTTGCTCTTGGAGTCTCTGAGTCCCTCAAGAGACCATGATGGTGAAAGAGGCTTAAAAGCTCTATTGACCGTAGGTAGCTAAAGGTCCCCGGCGGGGAAGAGGAAAGGTCTGGCAGGTGGAAAGACTGTAAAAAAGATTGAGTCTGGAGGAGAATACAGATAAAACATTCAGGAGAGTTGAAGAGTCTAAAAAAAAAAAAAGAACCCTAGGGGCAGGGAGGATGATGATGAAGACATCTTAGATGAGCTCTTTTGGGGACTACAAAGTCAGTGGCCCTTTTTGGCCATTGAAGCTCACCTTGTACTTAAGACACTTTTACCTCTTCTGAAGATATTAAACTGAGTTAGCACCCTAGTGTTGAAGCATGTAGTCTATGGCAGAAGAGGAGGAAGGATGAAAGTTACCAATGGTATTTAATGGCTTTTAAGACAAAGGGAACAATTTTAAGGGACACAAACAATGTCTCACATAATTAACTTCCTCCCATGAATAAGCCTCAGGTTAGGGTAGCAATGAACCCTGTGAAATAGCTGAGAACTGTGAAGTCACAGAACTAGAACCAGGCAAGGTTTTTTTTTTTTTTTTTTAAATCAACCACACTTATCACCAATAGAGTCAGATGGTACACTTAGGTCTGTCTTCTTCATTCTGTATTCAAAGGTATCACTGGAATTCCCATTCAGAGACATGATTTTAAAAACTTTATGGTGGTAAGCTATGCACAACACAAATTTACTATCTTAACCATTTAAGGTTCAGTTCAGTAGTATTAATGCATTCACCCTGTTGTGCAGCCATCAGTACACTTCATCATTTTGCTTTCCCATCAACAGTGCACAAACATTGTGACCTGTCTACAACATCGCCAACACTTGTAATTTTCTGGCTTTTGACAAAGCCTATTTCAGTAGATGTGAGATGGGATCTTATTGTATTTTAATTTTTTTATACTTGAAGTATAATGGACTTGCAATATTCTATTCATTTCAGGGGGACAACACAGTGACTTGTATTTATGTAAATGACAAGGTGATCGATCACACGACAGGTCTAGTTACCCTCTGTTACTCTACAAAGTTATTACAATGTTATTGACTACATTCTCTATGCTGTTTGGTACATTCTGCAGATGTATTTATTTTAAATGTGGAAGTTTACACCTTTTAATGCATTTCACCTATATTTACCATAATTCAATTCATAACTCTGGAATTTACCAGTTTTTTCTTTGTATCTATGAACTTGTATTTAATTTTGTTGTTCATTTGTCTAGCTTTTTAGATTCTACATATAGTAATATCATACAGTATTTGTCTTTGCCTGTGAGACTTATTTTACTTAATACAACATTCTCCAGGACCACCATTACTTTCTGTCACAAATGGCAAGATTTCATACATTTTTGTGGATGAGAAATATTCCATTTTAAATATCCATATGTAGGACTTCCAGCCAAGATAGAGGTGTAGGGAGATACACTGTGCCTCCTTGCACAACCAAAAGAAGGACAACAACAAATTAAAAAAACAACAACAATGAGAACTGACAGAAAGTTGAACTGTATGGAAGTCTGACAACAAAGGAGTTAAAAAAGAAACATTCATCCAGAGTGGTAGGAGGGGAGGAGATGGGCAGCCAGGGCAGAGAGGACTCCGCAAGTCAGTGGCTGGTGGAGAGGCTGGTCCCATGTTTGCATGCAGATAAGCCGGGAAGAACAACTGGGGAGCCAGACAGATCATGCAATCCAGGGTTACAGTGTGGAGAAAAGAAAGCCTCAAAACCTCTGACTGAAAAAACCTGTGGTGGTTGATGCTGTGGGAGAAACTTCCAGCTTCACAGGAGAGTTCATTGGAGAGACCCACAGGCTCCTAGAGCATACACAAACCTCCCCATCTGGGAATCAGCACAGAAGGACCCAATTTGCTTGTGGGTAGTGGCAAAGTGACTGAAAGCAGGCTGACTGCTGAACAATTGGCATTGTTCCCTCTTGGACCCCTCCTTCTCCCCCACATACAGTGCCATGACGCTGTGACCTGGGGTGCTCCACTCTGGCGAATACCTAAGGCTCCGCCCCTTAACAGGTATACTGACACACACAAAAAACAAAGTAAACAACTAGAACAGGAACAGAATCACAGAAAAGGAGCTCACGTGGAGGGTTATCAGCAGGGAGGAGGAGGGGGAATGGGGGAAAAGGTACAGGGAATAAGCAACATAAATGGTAGGTACAAAATAGACAGGGGGAGGGTAAGAACAGTATAGGAAATGGGGAAGCCACAGAACTTATATGTATGAGGCATGGGCATGAACTAAGTGTGGGGGGAGGCAGATGGGAGAGGAGTGCAGGGAGGAGGGGGATAAAAGGGGAAAAATGGGACAACTGTAATAGCATAATCAATAAAATATATTAAAAACCAAACAAACATAAATGAATATCCATATGTATTTACCATATATATTATATTTGTTTTATCCTTTTGTGTATTGATGAACACTTAGGCGGCTTCCATGTTTTGGCTGTTATTAACAAGGCACAAACCTGCAATAAAGGAGAGTGCATAAAACTTTCTGAATTACTAGTTACATTTTCTTCAGACGAATGACCACAAGTGAAATTGCTAAGTCATATGGTAGTTCTCATTTTAATTTTTAAAGAAATCTCATTGTCTTATTAGTTAGCATTTTTTACAGACATATTTTACTGCAGTCTCTGAACCTGAAGCACAGCCCTGGGACGAGGCCCTCATGCTGAGTTCTCCTGGCCTGCATGTGTTGAACTTATCCTCCCTTTTTTCTCCCTTTTTGGGTAAATCTTCGTAGCCTGTGTCTCACTAAACTTCAGCATCACAGCCTGTCAGTGGTCTGAGTGCGCATCTCTGCAGGAGCTGTTCTGCTCGGTACCCATGTGTAGGGGTAAAGGGTGGTGACAGACTTTTGCAGTCACAGAGGAAGGAAACCCTGCCTGGATAAATGACATCATGGTGAGAAAAGGATGTGAGGGGAACAACCACTCATCTGGGACATTTAATCTGGGCTGGCTTGGAAAAGTGTCTTCTCAGTCAAAACACAGAGTGTGAATATCAACCTCTACAGCAACAATAAAAGCCCTGTCATTTAAAAAAAAGGAAAAACAGGAGGATTCTGTCCTGATGTCTTCTTGTTTTCTCAGTGCCTCTGAACCAGTATTGTCAGCATTTGTTGTGGCTGTAGGGGAGTAGCTACATGCTCCTGATGCTGAAAAGCTATTAAAACTGGTTGAATCAAGGTTCCATGGCTTTATACAAAGTTTTTGAATTTTAGTCGGTTTTACAGCAAACTTATTGTAGTGGAAAAACTATGTCCTAAAGGGGCCAGCTTGGATTAGTGTTTGGAAGATCACATTATATTACAGAGAGATATTTAGCAAATAGCTAATACAACATTAATATTTATACATTAGTGGTATTTCTGTACACCAATAATAAACTACCAAAAAGAGAAACTAAAAAAAAACCCTATTTACTATTATGACAACAAAGAGCTGAGGTACCTGGAAACAAATTTAACCAAGGGGGAAAAAACCTGAAAACTAAAAAACATTGAGGAAAGAAACTGAAGAAGATACAAACAAGTAGAAGTATTATCACCTTTATGTATTGGAAGAATTGACATCATGAAAACTGCCCAGGCTACCCATAGCAATCCATAGATTCCATACAATTCTTATTAAAGTACCAATGGCATGTTTCACAAATCTGGAACATATATTCTACAAATTCAGTCTTCTGGTCAAAATGGCAGAATAGGTAAACACAGCTTGCCTCCTTGGACAACCACATCAAAATGACAACTGAACAAGCAACATTCAGACCTGTCAGAGATCAACCTGAATGAAAGTCCTACAAGTATAGAATTAAAGAAGAAACTACATCGTGCCTGGTAGGAGGAGCAGAGATGTGGAAAGGGTTGGTCTCACACCCATGTAAGGTGCATAAAAATTGGAAGGGATATCTCGGGAGCAAAGTGTCCCAGCCCCACACCAGGCCCCCCAGCCAAGGGTTCTAGTACCAGGAGGAGAAGTCACATAACTTCTGGCTGTAAAAACCAGCAGAATTGAGGCTGTGGAATACAGAATCTGCTTGACTCCCTGGCAGTTCCTCTTGAAGGGGCCATGCACAAACTTACTCAGACTCACTCGCTCTCAGTTCCAGTGCAGGGGGAGCAGATTGAAAAACATTAGAGATGTACAGGGAGGAACTGAATTATTCATCATCAGGGTGAAAGCTGGGGGCAGCTTTCTCCCAGACAGAAGTGCTGGCAGAGGTTCCTTTTCCGAGCCTCCCCCTACAGAGCCACAGAGCTGGCAGGCGGGCACCACATCAGAGGCTCCATTAGTCTGGCTCACACTGCTGGCCTGCAAGTGGCTGGTGTGACAGGGAATCAGCTTATTTACTAGAGTTGTTTGGTTCCATGACAGAAAGTCTCACATTTTTGAGCATTTATTGACCCAATGCAATTATTTAAAAAAATTTCTACTGTACCAACAAATTTACTTATAAAGGGCAAAAATACTTATTTAGAGTTTAATAACATAGTTGGAGGGAAAGTGCAGCATCCAACCTGAATGCTGTACTTTTTTTTTATTGTTGTTCAAGTACAGTTGTCTCCATTTTCACCCCACCACGGCCCCCTGCCCCACCCATCCCCACCCCTCACCCTTGAACCTACTGCCTTTGACTTTATCCATGTGTCCTTTATACATGTTCCTTGATGGACCTTCCCCTATTTTCCCCCAGTATCTCTCTCCCCACCCCCTGCTTACTGTCACTTTGTTCTTAATTTCAATGTTTTTGGTTATATTTTGCTTGCTTCTTTGTTTTGTTGATTAGGTTCCACTTAAAGGTGAAATCATATGGTATTTGTCTTTCACCACCTGGCCTATTTCACTTAGTATAATGCTCTCCAGTTCCATCCATGCTGTCATAAAGGGTAGGAGCTCTTTTTTTCTTTCTGCTCTGTAGTATTCCATTGTGCAAATGTATCATAGTTTTTTATCCACCTATTTACTGATGGGTATTTAGGTTTCTTCCAGCACTTGGCTATTGTAAATTGTGCAGCTATGAACACTGGGGTGCATAGCTTCTTTTGAATTGGTGTTTCAGGGTTCTTAGGGTATAATCCCAGCAGTGGTATTGCTGCTGCACTTTCAATGGAACTGATAAGGTTGGAATCTTCACACTGATAATTCCCAGCATCCTTCCTCCTGACAAGGTCTATGGTGAGGGGTTGTTTTTGTTGTTCTTGACCCAAGACAACTTCATTTTCTTTGCAAGCCACAGATTTATGCCACTGAGAAAACATTGTATGAAGATTGCATTGTGTAGCAGGTGATGACCATGGTGCCCTCACGTTTTGTGACAGTGGTGTTTCTGGTAGGAGGGTGGGTACTTTCACAAGCTCTGTGGAGAAACAGAAGTTGGGACTGATTAAGAGTGGGCTTGGGACCTGGGTCCATGCTGCTACCTCAGACACCTCAGCCACTCAAGGTCCACAGGGAGCTCTATGAAACTCACCAGAGGGTTGTTCTGACCTATGAAGGACAATTGTCTTTGTTGAGGTGACAGTGTTTAAGGAAAGGGCTGTACCTTTTCTCTACCCCAGATCACCCCAGGGTGATCCTTGACCTATTCCTGCAAACATCTCTGTAGTTGTCAGTGCAGCGAACCCCTTCTCTGCCCACATGTTCTAAAACTTCATTTTCAGGTAAAATTTTCCTTTCATAAGCTTTTTTAAAAAATTAAATTTGGCAGTTCCTTTTTTCTTTTTTTTTAAGATTTTATTTATTTATTTTTAGAGAGGGAAGGGAGGGAGAAAAAGAGAGAGAGAGAAACATCAATGTGTGGTTGTTGGGGCCATGGCCTGCAACCCAGGCATGTGCCCTGACTGAGAATTGAACCTGCGATGCTTTGGTTCACAGCCCATGCTCAATCCACTGAGCTACGCCAGCCAGGGCTCATAAGCTTTTTTGATTCTTCCCTAGAACTTTGTTTGACTTCAAAAAACATCAGATCCCACTTCTCATGTAAATTTCTGCTTATGTTGGGGAAGACAGGCTGAACCCCTCTGTCTATCTTTAGGGACAAGGGGACCTTTTTTTTAAATTTTAATCATTGTTCAAGTACAGTTTTCTCCCTTTTACTCCCAATCCAGCCCACCCACCCAAACATTCCCCACTTCCCTCCCATTACCACCCTCCCCCTAGTTTTTGTCCATATGTTCATTAAATTTGTTCCTGTAAACCCTTCCCATTCTCCCCTGAAATTCCCTCTTCTCTCCCCCTCTGGTCACTGTCAGTCTGTCCTCTATTTCCGTGTCTTTGGGTTATATTTTGCTTGTTTCTTTGTTTTGTTGTTTAGGTTCCTGTTAAAGGTGAGATCATATGGTATTTGTCTTTCACTGCCTGGCTTGTTTCACTTAGCATAATGCTTTCCAGCTCCATCCAAGCTGTTGCAAAGGGTAAGAGCTCCTTCTTTCTTTCTGCTGCATAGAATTCCATTGTGTAAATGTACCGTAGTTTTTTGATCCATTCATTTACTGATGGGCATCTAGGTTGCTTCCAATATTTGGCTATTATAAATTGTGCTGCTATGAACATTGGGGTGAATAGGTTCTTTTGGATTGGTGTTTTAGGGTTCTTAGGATATAATCCTAGCAGTGGAATTGCTGGGTCAAAAGGCAGATCCATTTTTAGTTTTCTGAGGAAGTTCCATACTGCTTTCTATAGTGGTTGTACCAGTCTGCAGTCCCACCAACAGTGCACTAGGGACCCCTTTTCTCCACAACCTCTCCAACACCTGTTGTTTGTTGCTTTATGATGTCCATTCTGACTGTTGTGAAGTGGTATCTCATTGTGGTTTTAATTTGCATCTCTCTGATAGCTAGTGATATGGAGCATCTTTTCATGTGTCTTTGAATTTTCTGTATGTCCTCCTTGGAGAAGTGTCTGTTCAAGTCCTTTGCCCATTTTTTAATTGGGTTCCTGGGACAAGGGGACTTTATAGGGATTGATGAGGCTTTGCCTCATGTTAAATGACTTATTAGGCAATAAAGATGACTCAAACAAGTCTTCATGTCCTTGTACCTGGAAAGGTTTTATTTAATAGATTCCTCAGTCTGAAGAGAACTTTACTTCATCATCTGTAGACTGAATATCACTGTGAAGAAAAGCTTTAAAGAAATGTGGTTATTGTTTTAACAAAAGGCAAGCACTGTAGAATAGAAAGAAACTACTCAATATGGTAAAGACCTTACATAGAAGCCCACAGCTAACCCAGGACTCCATGGAAAAACACCCAAAATGTTACTAAAATTGGGAATATGACAAGGATGCGCCTTTTCCTAGTTATTCAACATAGTACTGGTAGTAGTGGCAAGAAGATGAAATTAAATGTATTCAGATTAAAACAGAATAAGAAAATATTTCTCTTTTACCAGAAAATATAATGTTAAATGTAGAAAACTCTAAGGATTCTGAACCACACACAGAAAAAACTGTATAAATTAATACATTTAGTGAAATTGCAGAAGACAAAAATTAATACTCAGCATCATCTCTATTGTATTTCTTTTTGCAACATAAATCAACAAGCCCAAAATGGGGCTAACAAAATTTATAATAACATCTGAAAAACATGGAAAATTTAGGAATAAATTTAATCAAAGAAGGTTACCAAACCTTTCATAACTCTGAATGTTTCTTTCCAACCCCTTTTTGCCTGAAAGCTTTCTTTTGAGAAATCAGCTGACAGTCTTATGGGAACTCCTTTGTAGGTAACTATCTCCTTTTTTCTTGGTACTTTTAAGATTCTCTCCTTATCTTTAACCTTGAGTGATGTGATTATGATGTGCCTCGGTGTGTGCTTCCTTGGGTCCAATTCTTTGGGACTCTCTGAACTTCCTGGACTTCCTGGAAGTCTATTTCTTTGGCCAAATTGGGGAAGTTCTCCTCCATTATTCTTTCAAGTAAGTTTTCAATTTCTTGCTCTCCCTCTTCTCCTTCTGGCACCCCTGTGATTCAGATGTAATATTTAAAGTTGTCCTAGAGGTTCCTAAGCCTCTCCTCATTTTTTTGAATTCTTGTTTCTTAACTCTGTTCTTGTTGAATGTTTATTTCTTCCTTCTGTTCCAAATCATTGATTTGAGTTCTGGTTTCCTTCCCTTCACTGTTTGTTCCCTGTATATTTTTCTTTATTTCACTTTTCAGAGTCTTCAGTTTTTCCTCTATTTTGCAACCACACTGAACCATTTCTGTGAGCATCCTGATCACCAGTGTTTTGAACTCTGCATGTGATAGGCTGGTTATCTCTTCATTGCTTAGTTCTAGTTTTGGAGTTTTGACCTGTTCTTTCGTTTAGGCCATAATTCTTTGTCTCAGCACACCTGTTTTGTTGTAAGGGGCAGAGTCTGAAGTCTTTGCTGGGGCGGGGCAACCTACCCTGCTTTATGGCACTGCTTTGTCTCTGCTTTGTGGCACTGTATGTGGGGGAGGGGTCCAAGAGGGAACAATGCTGCTTGCTTGGCTCTTGGCTGGATTTCAGTCACTTCCCCTGCTACCCACAAGCAAATTGGGCCCTTTTGGTGCTTATTCCTGTATGGGTGGGTTTGTGTACATTCTAGGTCCCTGTGGGCCTCTCCAACAAACTCTCCTGTGAAGCTGGGAGTTTTTTTCACCCCCCTCAACCCCTACAGGATTTTTCAATCAGAGGTTTTGAGGCTTTCTTTTCTCCACACTGGAACCCTGGGTTGCGTGGTCTGTCTGGCTCCCCAGTTGTTCCTCCTAGTTTATCCATATGCCAATATGGAACTGCCAGCTGCCACCTCATCCACCCAGCCCTCCAGCCACTTGCCTTGCCATGCATCCTCTCCACCCTGGCTGTCCATCCCCACTCCTCCTACTGGTCTGGATGAATGTTTCTTCTTTAACTCCTTGGTTGTCGGACTTCCATGCAGCTCAATTTTCTGACAGTTCTTTTTTTATTTTTAAATTTGTTGTTGTCCTTCTTTTGGTTGTACGAGGAGGCACAGTGAGTATATCTACCTATGCCTCCATCTTGGTTGGAAGTTCTGGCTCTATGACTTAATAAAAGTATAGACTTTCTTAGGTGTGAGTTAAGTATCAGGGTTTGGTCATGAAATGACAGGACTGGGATTTAGTGACCCTCATGCACTTCTGGTTCTTCACTGACCAGCAGGGTGGGATACCTGACTGGCCTAGTTGGAGGCCTGACTGGCCTGGTTGACAAGGCATTATTCTTTCAGCCTGCACAGAGCTCCCTAGCCCAGTTGAGGTGTGTTTTTTTAGGCACCATTTTTCAGGACATCCTAGAGACTTGGGTTTTAGCAGAAATGACACATGGGGAGCACTGGCAACTTGGTGGTCAGCTGACTACTCAGGACCTTGGGCCAAGATGTGGGTCAGGACTTTAAAGGTAAGTATGACTGACATGAGCTGGTGAGCCAATAAATGACAGAGCAGAGTCAAAGGAATGATCTAGAAGAGAGTGAGGGGATCAGGCAGGAACTGACTGTGGCAGCAGAACCATGGGCTGTACCCTTCCTTGGTCATTAAAGTAATTTTCCTTTTGCTGAGGGTATGTGAGGGCTTGTGTAAGTGCAGAAGAAGTGACAGGCAACAAGATGAAAACATGAATTTGCTGAAATTTTGGCCCTCATACACCATTTGTTTGGTGGTTGCATGATAGAAATTTGAAAAGTAGTTATTTTTTTGGTATATGAACATTATTATTAATACCCAAGGGCCTAAGGAAGATTCCTGGAAAAGTTATTTTTCTAAAGAACAGCCAAGAGTCTGAGACATGGGTCTTAGCCCCTGGAGAAAAAAAGATGCTTGTCCCATGTGGCCAGAACTTTAGGAGCCCTGCATCCAGGTGTTAGTCTCTGAAGAGGTTTTGGATCATTCATTTAATCATCCATTACTTCAGCATTCTCTCCTTCTATCTCATATAAAAGAGCAGTTGAGTGTTGGTCCCTGAGCTGGTTGCAGGTGTGGAGTGAGGAGTGAGAAGGCAAAGTCCTTCCCTTCATCCGTATCTGTCTGTGGGAGTGACACCAACACATCAGGAAGCAAAAAGGGATTTCAGTCCAAGGCAGGGAGGTGTTGATCGGCCACCTGAGGGGAAGGCCTTAGTGTTCCCAGAACAGAATCTGATTGTTGCTGCAGGTACTTTGGTTCAGTAAAAACAGATTAAGTCTCCATTTGCTGTTACTTTCCAGAACACATTGTCCTCTGTGCCGAGGAAACCTAGTGTAAAAAAAAAAGACATGAGCCAGTTGTTCATCTAGAGATCCACAGACACCTAATAAAACCCCCAAGGTAGGGAAAAGAAAGGGGCTGTGGCTGCAGACAGACCTCGAGTGACTCTGATCAGCTGCTCATGGTCTGTTGGGGCTGGATTGAGATGGTTCCCTGTTGCTGATTGTCTTTCATCAGGCCAAGCTTTCACTCAGCAGTAAATGTCTACATGGGTAGCATCCAGGAAGGAAACTCTGATCTGAGAAAGTTTTTGTCCATTGGGTGTGTCCTGCATTAAATGCCCAAGCCCAGATTGGGATGTGATGCAGAGGGGGATGGAGGCAGAGTCCAGGGTGTGAGTCCTATATGTGAGTAGAATTTACCCCTCCTGACACCCAGAGGTCAGAGAGTGATCACTCATGGTATATACATGAATCCATCCAGTTACTTCTTTATTCTAAAAAAGATTTAAATAGCTTGTAGGGTATAGCATTCTGTGTCCTCCAGGGTGACCTTCTGGACCAGCAGGGATCCTTTGGAGTACATTGTCTTTTGACCACTGTTTGCAAGCCCAGGGGTAGTTTTTAGAGGGTCTATTATATATGATGAAAAAAAGATGGCTGTCTATACTTTTTTTTTTGTACCAGGCATAACCTGCAAGATGCTCAAGCAGATTATGGTCAAGGAAAAACACGTCCTTTTCTTTGGCAATGTTGGATGTCACTGATGCTACAATGACTTGGGCCATTTTGCACAGATTTCAGAAGGTTAGGAGTAAGATTAGGAGGATAAAGAAAAATCAATCAATATTTGGATATTTGTTGTGGGAGGGAAAGGTGAAGCCCTGGGTCGTGTGTGTGTGAGTGTGTGTCTCTCTCACGGTCAAAGTCAGCATCATGACCATCATTACTTGAACACTTCTAAACCTGTTATTTTTTCTGTTTGGAAATATTTTCCTTATGTGTCTGCACCCTCAAACCTTTGTTGACACTCAGAGGCATCCTGGTGTCCTATTTTTCTGGTCTTTGGTTACTGCTTGATTCATATTCTTCTGTCCCTGTGAATCCTTGAGCATTTCTTCTGTGTCAGCCCTGGGCTTGACCTGGTGATGCCACAGAGACAGACCTGATGTGATCCCTGTGTTAGGGCAGGGAGCTAGTCATTTAATGTCATTTTGGAAAGAGGCTAGTTAATGATAATCGAGAGGGTGTGAAAAAAGTACCTAGTGTGACAGGAGCATCTACCTAATAGTGCTCCCCTGGAAAATAAAATGTGTGTGTGCGTGCCTGTGTTTGGCTGGACGTGAAGTGTGAGTGGGCCTGAGTGAATGTTTGCTCTATTTAAGACAGAGGGTAGTGGGGGAGAAGCTCCCTGCACAGAACTCACTTTTAGGTGGGTAGACGTCTGGCTGGATGGAGGAGCTGACAGTCCAGTGTGGGCAGATTGGAGAGTGAGGAGGACTGTGGACTGAGTGATGCTGGTGAGGTTGGAACTTGCTGGGGTCTGTGGATGCTGCTGAGGTGGGTGTCAACAGACCCCTCACAAGGCTGCAGGTGGAGGAGTAGTTCTGCTACTCTCTGGTGGAGAAGCAGAAATATGTGCAAGAAAAAGTCATTTTACAGTTAGGTATTATTTTTTGTTTCCTATTTTCTACTCAACTTTTACTTTAAGCAATATTTCATATGCGTACATATAATTCTTAAAATATTTATTAAGTTATAGTTGACAGGTAGTAAGCTTAACATATTGAAAATATACAGTTTGTTAAGTTTTGCCAGATGCATGCACCAGAGAAGTTATTACAATAAAGATAACGGACATGTCCCTTACTCTTAATGTCTTTTCAGTCCCTCCTGTAATCTCTTTATTCTACCCTTCTCTCACCCCCATTCTCAGTGTTAAAGAAATTCTCATCCATTTTCTGTCATTACAGATTTATCTGCATTTTATAAAATTTTCAAAATTTGAACTACACAGTATGTGGTTTTGGGCAGAGTGTGGCTTATTGATGCAACATGATTATTTTAAAATAGTTTTTTTCTTTGTTATATATGAGTTCTATTCCATTCCAGGGATGCATTAAATTTGTGTATCCATTCACCCCTTCATGGTCATTTGTGTTGTTTCCAATTTGGGATTATTACAAATAAACCTGCTATAATCATTTGTGCAGAAATGTCTTTAACGCAAAAAATTAAGTGCTTGTAAAATTATTAAAAGGTGAGGTAGATGGATGTTTCCACTGTAAATCTTGTTTCAAAGTCGCATGGCCACATCCCTGACCCAAAGGTAAAAAACACCCACTTCTTCACAGAAAGCCGGGTCTGCCACAGTCCACCCACCACTCAACAGGGTTGCAAAAATAGCAGCCCCAGCTCCTTTCCAGCTTCCGAATTACATACAAGTACATCACAGAAGCTGAATTTAATTTATGTCTAAATTCTCAATTAAAAGAAGAGGAAAGAATAGTATTTATGTTTTCAGTCCCTCTGATGTAAGAGGAAGCATAGAGGAAAATGGAGCATAGGTGCCCAGGGCTAACAGACAGTGTGTGACACATCTGAGTGCCCTGCATGCCGTGTGACTCCCGAGAGTGACCCCACCTCAGAACACCTCAGTGTCATCATATGATACCTTAGACAAATGTGTGGCCTTCTTTCTTTTATCTTAGAACACAACAGCTAAAACTTCTGGAATTTTGTGAATGATAAGAGTGATAAAAAAGAGTGTCTTCTGTTGTGTGAAGGCAACTCTTGGCAGGCTTTTAGGTAGTTGCAGGGTAAGGACAGGCTGCCAGAAAGATTAAGTCTTAATTAGAAGCTTGGAATTCTCAGCTATCAGTGTAAGAAATGTTCAAAACTGTAGAACATTTTTATGATTTTATCTGAACCAAAATCAACAACAGTTGTCAGGAAGTAAAATCACCAGGGATTCAGAAAATGGTTGGGAGAAGGGCAGTTTTGCCCATTATTTTATTTACTACCATCAAAGTTGGAGGCTGAAGGGGTCACTTCAAATCCGTTAGCAGTAGATTAGAGAGGCAGGAGAAAGCAAAGCAAGAAAATCTTCTAGATTGTTTACAAAGTAAAACAGAAAGACATACTTTTTAGCATTGGATGGTATAGAATAGTTCGTATTTAACAATGAAAATGGTAACAATAACAATGAGCAGTTCTGTGGTCTCTGCTCTGGTGTAGTGAGGGGTCTGGATAATAGGAAATTACTCTGACATTCCAAAGTTATGCTATTTTTTTTTACTGTTGTTCAAGTATAGTTGTCTCCACTTCACCCCACGAAGCCCCCTCTCCACCCCGCCCATCCCCACCTTCCACCCTTGAGCCTACCCCCTTTGGCTTTGTCCATGTGTCCTTCATACATGTTCCTTGATGGCCCTCTCCCTATTTCCCCCATTATCCCTCTCTCCAAAGTTATGTTAGCTTAGATGCAAAAGGACAATAGACAAGCTCAGTTAAAGTAAAAACTGACCTTTTCAGAGAAGATACTGACCCAGGACATGACTACCAGCCATGACTTCCTTTCAGTTTAAAGTTTGAACTTCAGACCATCCTATGTGGTTACTTCAGGTGTTTGTGTTTTTCCCGCTGCCACACAGGCCTCCCCTGAGCTGGTGGAGTTTAGTATGTGGCCTCTTTTTTTTGTCCAGAAATCCACCCCCTTTTGGTCATAAGTCAACCTGAAGGGTGCACTGATGACCAATCATTTGGTTGGACAATGTGGTCCCACGGTTCTGGGAACACTCAATTTTTGGAAGTTGTAGTTTGATGAATCATAGGGAAAGGGTCAAGAATGTAACTTTGGAAGAAAGTCAAGGCCAAAATTCCTTAAAATTGCAAAGCAGATAAATGAGAGGCAGTTAGTTCCACGGGCCTTTATTAAAGAAAAAAAACCCACTCTGGACCATTTCTAACCTATAAGCTATCATGGTCCATATTTTGCTGTCTGTCTCATTTCTGTTTTTGCATCAACAATAACATTTACTTACATTTTGAGGGCACACTACACACCTCTTCAGTTCTTATGATCTGCATGAAGAGGGTTCTCTTTTACTATGGTCGTCTACTTCCCACTGGAAAAACTCAGGTATCATTCACTATTAACCTGATTGCTGCTCATTGTGAAATCTGGAACTGTAACCTTAAGGTTTATTTTGAGGACAAGGCTGAAAGAACACAATGCTGTAAATTACTTACCATCTAACAACTCCAGAGATCAGGAAGACAGTAAGAGTTTCATAAGTAAAATTTTTTGTGTCTCAGCAGCAGTTACAGACAGCCATGTTTTTACAGCCACTGATAGGGGACTTAAGAGTTGGAAAATTTTAGTTTAAGTAATAGTTAATAAGCTTAGTAATCAATGCATGTAAAAGCTTTTGTCCCAGGAACTGATGGTAGGACCCCACCCTGACTCCAGGAGACTATAAGCAGTTCCACCTTTGCTCCTCAGAAGGACTGTAAGCAACTCAAGATGACATCTGAGCCATTGTGCTCCGGGGAGAGATGACCACAGCTCAGGGCACAGCTAAAAACTGCAGCTAAAGGGCACCACCTGGGGCACCACTTAAGACCACCACCCAGGACAAGAATGCTGAATTCATTTTTTAAATTCAATTAACATTTCCCTGAATTTCAAAACCCCTCACCACACCTTGTTTATTCCCTGGTATAAAAACGTTGGCCTGGAAAGAAAAGACAAGATGGTTTGTTAGGGTATGAACCTGCCATCTTCTCAGGTAGCTGGCCTTTTTTTCTGAATAAAGAACCCATGAAAATTAAATCCCTGTCTCTGCTTATTGGGTTTGGTGTGTGACAGGCAGCCTGAACTCTTGTCTTTTCTGGTTCCACCATGTCAGCTTCCATTAGAATTAATATAATTTGTAGTTTTTGTTGGGTTAGGGTGTAAGCTCATTCCCATAATTATGTTCTAGCTTTTCTACATAAAATTCTTTCCTCAATATTCCCTTTTCACTAACCTTTTACAACATTCCTTGTTCTTCTTTGTCTCTTTTTACTCATTCGTACATAACCAACTTATTAAGACAAACTACTTCCTTTTAACCTCTCTTGAAAACACATACACACATCCCTTTCCTTCTTTTTGCAATAGTAGTCTTTCTAAATTTCATAATATTTTCTGAAAGGGAGCCAGGCCTGGAGCAGGTTTACCTAAGGCCAGCTGGTAGTGGATGGGTTCTTGTTTTGGTGTGGGAAAATTTTCACAACACCAGTCTAGGTGATGTTGATATGACATCTATGAAAGCTGAGGACAGTGACACAAGGGAGGGGCTAGGACAGAAGAATTAACAAGAAGGAAACTTGTTGGGTCTGCTTTGGGTCTCTAGAAACTTCTTGGGAAAGAAGTTAGACAAGGTGGTAAAGCTATCAGCTCACTGGAAAGTCAGAGGAAAGGGACCTTGGGGACAGGTTCAAGGGGTGAACCCCAGACAAGCTTCTGCTGCTTACGGATTCCCTTGGTTGCAAGTCTCATGGGGCTTGCTAAAATTTAGGAGAAAGAAATTTACTGGAAAAAAAGATTCACGTGGGCATGACCCAAAGAGGGTGCATGTTGGTTTCTTTGTCTTGAGGGGCTTAACTGCTTTCCAAAGGTGGACATTTTAGGAGAGCTCAACAGAACATTTATCAGGTTTTCCAGGTGTGTGCTTTTTAGGGTTGTAGTCTCCACTGATCAGTCGGCACCAGAACAGTGATTCTAAACCACAGGACCAGGGGTACGCCAGCGGGGAAAGACCATCCCAGGCAGGGCTGGGCATCTGCTTTTCCATTGCCAGGCACCCAGGGCTTTTCATTCTGATGACCTTCCATATCTGTCTGCAACTTGCTCAGCCAGTTTGTTTACCCATCATCTCAGTTTTTCCATTCCACTTGCTGAAAAATATTTTTTCCCTTTTACTAAATTGCTTCAAAAAGAAAAACTATAATAAGGGTATTATTACTCATAGAAATTTCATTGTATACACTTTTAGCAATTATCAAGTCTTGGGGTATATACACAAGGTTTGAGAAGAGCCCAAAGAACAAGTATAATTATTATGCTTAATATCAGCAGACAGGTAAAAAGTAATCAAACTAATACATTTCAACATCAATTTGTAGATACACAGGCCTTGTTGATTTCCAAAGGTCCCTGTCTGTCTCTGATGTCAGCAGCTCTGAATCCTGAACAAGTCTTTGGTGGCTGTGGGCGGAGGCAAGTGCAGAGACAGAGGCAGGCGTTCATTTGTAATTGGGCACTTATAAAGACCTTTCCAACAGTGTTGGAGAGTGTCTACAATTGATGTCTTTTTCAATTGACAAAATATGTTGTGGTCTTTGAAGTCCGCAGGAATGACTGATATGGACTTGGAACCACAGGGTGGCTGAGGAAAACTATCTTATTTATAGTTCTGAAATCCTGTACAAATCTCTATCCTTTTCAATTTGGTTTCTTTACTGGAAGAATAGAAGAGTCATAGAGGCTTGTACATGAAATTATACATAATCCTGTATAAGAAGTGTAATTCCAGCTAGTGTATCAAGTCTTAAAGGGTAATGGTGAATATTAGGCAGAGGCAAACTATTATCAATCATTATTTTAACATGAGTGGCTGACTTGATCTTGCCAATATCTGTACTGGGAAGGGCCCAAAGTTGCATAGGAATGTCCTGTGAGAAACACTGAGTGTCAAGGTTATTTTTCTGTTGTGAAAGTTTATTTACTATTTCTTCAATTGATTCAGTATCCAAATCATTGAGTTTTAAATACATTTCACCATTCTGGAGAAAGAATATGTAGGATTGTGAATTTCAAGAAAATCTCTCACCTTCAGGGGAATTTGTGCTGATTTGACCAGTTAAAATATAAGTTGCTGTGAAACATTTTCTATTTTGAATGGGATAGGTGCTAATTAAAAAAAAAGCACTGCTTGATTAGATATTCCTTTTATTTGAACAGAAACTTTACTTCAGTTTTGCTGCACTATGCCAAGCAAATGTCAATATAAGAAGTGCTTAAATCTGTAAAGAATTTTTGTGTGTTTACCCGTATTTTTTGGACTATAAGACACACCCTCCTCCCCCACCCCCCAAATTTGAGAGGAATAATGGTTGTTAATGCTGCTGTTGAGTTCTACTTACATTTACATTGGTGAAATATTATGTTACTTATGTTATTAAATATTTTATCACATTTTTTCTTAAAAATTTTTTTTCCTATTTTCCTCCTCTAAAACAACTGAGGTGCGTCTCATGGTCTGGAAAATACAGTATTTGAGCCAAACCGATGACACTTACCAAGAAGCAGAATCACGATGGATTGAGAAAATGGTCCAGAGAATGGCAGGTTTGTGCCTTACCTTATGCAGTACAATCCAAGGAGGAGGCATAAGAGGTCATCTGAAATCATTTGGTGATCGATTAGGGAGGTGGAAGAAAGCAAAGCAGAGTAATCTTTGGGATTGAATAAAAAGTAAAACAAATGGACATGTACATTTTTATATTGTTGGGTACAGAATGATCAGCAGTTAATAATGAGCACAATAACAATAACAACATGAGGGGTTTTGTTCTGTCTGATCTGATGCATTGAGGGTTCAGGAAAAAATTATCCTTTCAAGATATGACATTGTAGATGCAAAAAGACAGGAGACAATTTCAGTTGAGGTATCAAACTCTCTTAATCAAATTAAGAGAGCCAGATTAATAAAAGATAATGTAGAGTCCATTATACAAATTAATAATCTGGAGTGATAAGAATGACACTCAAAAAGTATTGGGTAGTTGAAGCTTATATGTTATTCTGAAGCTACGGAGGAAAGAGGGCTGTGCTTTGAAGCTTCAAAAGGCAGGAAAGCCATTTCCCATGGAGAAGTCAAAGCAAATGTTTGGTAAATAAAATTTGACTCACATGGCATGTGACTGACCCTCCTGGAGCTGGTCCTTCACCTGAGTTTGTTCTAGGCAGTTAAGGGAGGGGGATCAAAGAGGTTGTGTTCTAAGTCTTTTGTTTTCCAATAGCCAGATCAAAATCAATTTCCTAAAAGGCACATCTGGGTAGGTGACCAGGCTTCCATTCACAGCAGGGACACGACTCTTAGGCTGGTTCCACAAGTTTAACTGAAAGCTCATTTCTGGTCTGCCTAGTCATTTCATTCAAGTTTTTGAGTACCTAAATTATTACCAAACAAAACAAAATATTAAAACATTGCTATATTTACCTAAGTATATCAACTTTTGACTTATTACAGAAAATCTAAAAGATACATTTGAATGTGTTAATAAAAAAATTCCGTGCTTTGCTGTCCACAGCTTCCCGCTGATGAGGGGTTTAGCTCCTGGAAAGCAATATTTCCCACAACTGTTCAAGAAGAACCAGGAGTCCTGTGACCCTGGCTCATGTCTCAGATTACTGTATACATCACAGGTGGCAAACACAAGGCCTGTGGGTGGAATCCGGCCCTCCACCTTCTTTTATCCACCTGGTACCTCGTTTCTACCTGGTGGCAGTGCCAAGCTCCTTGCCCCTGTTAAGGAGTAGTTACATTTATACAGTCCTAAAACTACATTTGGCCCTTTGAAGGCAACCAGGAGGCTGATGTGGCCCCTGGTGAAAATGACTTGGACACCTTTGGTATACACTATGATTACTTACTACTTAATCAGTTCCTTTGTTGTGTTTTTACATGTCCCTAATTTTACTTAGTACCTGCTGAGCTTGGTGCCTTGTCTGAAAAACCCCTAGTCATGTCTCTTTTGGTGAGGACCTGAGGGTGGGGGATTGTCTCACAGAGGGGTGCCTGTTCAGATTCAATATTGTCCAAGCACATTTATGTTTTAGTTCCAAAAATGTTTGCAACAGAAATGCTCAAGGAAAATCTTGATATAACTTAAAAAAAAAGTGTTTCCAAAGGTCCTTCCAGTCATGGTAAGTTTGCGTTATACCTGCGTTTTATTATTCACTTAGAAATATTGTATATAGGTGTTCAAAAGACTTTCTGATTGTTCATCCTTGTTCAATTGTTGATACTGGCAATGTGGATTCAACTCTTACTGTGAACCTACCAGGCACTGCCTGAGGTGCTGGGGACATGAGGGTGGATGAGAGAGACAACTTGGGCCTTTCTGCTGATGTCCAACTATTTACTTAACCAATATCTAAAAGGAACTTCAAGATGCCTTAAGATTGTGGGTCCCAGCAACATTTCTGACCTTGATGTGCTTCTCTAAGATTTTGCTGAACCTCTTTGTGTTTTCCTAACTTCCCTGTTTCTCCCACACCCCACATCTAATGCTTCAGCAAATCCTTTTGACTTTATACTCAGAATAAATTCACAAACTGACTGCTTTATATCTCACTGGTCTGACCACCCTCACCCGTCACCTGAATGACCCACACTGGCCTCCTACTGGGCTCCTGCCCTCAACCCAGCAGCCACATGCATCCTGTCTGATGTAGAAGTTAAAGAAAATATTAATGCTGTTCCTCCCACCTCCTAATTTTTCTTGGCTAATATTTATGACTAGTCATAAAATTTACAGAGACAGAGTAGCAAGGGAAAATCAACTTTTTGATATATGAGAATGGAAAATTTACATAAGCACGAAATTTGAAAGACAGTGAAGTCACATTTGGTACATATGATGTTTTGGGCAAAGAATAAATAAAGGAAAGAATGGGGTCTTAATTTTAGGAAAGTAGACTGGGCAATTACAGTTAGTTGAGGAGAGTGGAGCATACAATGGCAGAAAAATTCTTTCCAGGTAACAGAATCTTTGGGTCACAGGGGGTATCTAGCCAACAGGTGTCTGCCTGAGCCCCTCTATTTACCACACATGATCATATTATACTAGGGGGAACATCCTGAATATCTTCCTGAAGCAAAATTATAAAACTTAATCATTTGCAAGGATGTAAAAAGGGTCAACAATTCTTTCTGTGTTTTCTTTCTTAACACAGCCTAAAATCAATATCCAAGAAAAAAATTTAAGGTGACAAAAGTTTGGTTCCCTTCACATAGATCAGTGATGTTTCACTCCTGATCCAACCTTCCAAAGGCTCCCGGTTCACTCGGAGTGAAGCCAAAGTTATGGCCAATTCCCCCTCCTTTTCAGATTTTATCTTTTGTTATCCTCTGCCATGTATGCTCCTGTTACTCAACCAGTAGATGGGGTCCTACCACTCTCTGCCTACCAGGCAAAGTTCCAAAGACAGAGTTCAGTGGAAAGGAAACAACTTTTTATTTAACAATAAAAGACAAAGCATCACAACAACTACATAAATTTAAGACCTGAAGATAACATAAGAACAAAAATCTGTGCAACTGAAGAAGGCGCACAAACTTTGGTCTATGACATCCAAAGAAAAATCACCTTGTCACCCTCTGCCAGCTCAATTCAAGGTTATGCCAGGAACTTCTTTTCCCACCCCAAAGTGTCTTAAAAGTAGGTGGCTTAGCTGGTCTCCAGTCGGTGTGTAACTTCAGGCATCTTACTGAGTCTGTGCATCCAGGCCAGCTACCCTGTCGCACTTTTTCCTACCTCCGCTAACAGACTGGCGCTTGGTGACTGTTGGCAGGGTGCTGGAGGCCTGCGCAGTTCACAGGTTCTCATGGGCGAGGGGTGTGGTGTGAGGCTGGTCCTCACCGGCCTGTGCTGGTGACTGTCGTGACTGTCGACTGTCGGCAAACCTGCACGTGAGTGGTGGGAAGGGGGCTGGAGCCTTCCGCTGACGGGGCTACCCTGAATTGTTTAGAGGCTGGGCCTTGCTGCCAACCGGCCCACGCCTCTTCCCCTCCCCTCCTACAATCCCCCATGTCTGGGCCCCAGGATTTCCAGCCCTGGCCGGGAAGGAGGGGAGATCAAAAGGAGTAGTCTCTCGCCTGCTCCTTTATTTGTCTTTTTGAATGAATAACTCCACCTCCCACCTAAACGCTTGCGCTTGCGCTGTCCCAGTGCCCATCTCCCTGGTTGCCCAGACAATGCTGGTTTGGCTGCTTAACCCCTCCCCCACTTCTAAGGGCGGAGTCCCTCATTACAGTCTAACCAGTTCCATTCACCTTGCTGTCCCAACATTTTTAAATTAAAAAAAATTAAAACTACCATAAGTATGCCTCATGTTATTCTAACATACTATAACCCATTAATATCATTGCTCTTTGGATTGTCGTTTGACTCCCCCACCAGCATGCTGTGAGGACTGGGGTTCTCTGTATGATCTATTTCCCAGCTGTATCCCTAGTGCTTAGAACAGTGTCAGGCACAGGGTAAGCATTTGGTTGGTGTTTTTACTAAGAGTAAAGAAATTACACAGGTGAAAATAGTTTAAAGGGTGAATGAAATATGGAGCAGTATGACCTCAGACACTGGCATTGTGACCTAGACGGAAGAGGGGTTTGCAATAGAGAATGAGCCAGGGCTGACCTGCATACAGCTCATGAGGAGGCAGACATAAGGGGTCCAGGCAGAGGACACAGCATGTGCAAAGGCCAGGATGTGGGGAAGTTGAGTGACATAAATGAGTTCAACTTATTATCTCACTGACTAAATGAGCCAATATGCCTGAAGTGCTCAGCACACAGTCATCACTACAAAAAAGCCAGCTGTTCTCATTATTGCATTCTTCTGGGCACACATCCAGGGTGTGCCCACTTGGAAACAGCAGTAATAGAGGGACAGTATTCTCCCCTCCTGACCACACAAGCCATTCATGTCACCAAGCACTGATGACAGCTTGACTGAGATGTAAGTGAGAGACAATAAACCACATGTCTGTAGAGTGTATAATCTGATGAGTGTTGACTCACACGCACACTCAACGTGTATCTGTTCCACTTAAAGATTTCTCACATGCATTTTTAATCCACCTTTCTGTCCCCCACCAAATCCCCACACTCTTCAAGCAATCACACATCTTCTGTCTTTCTTGATAGATTAGTTTGCATTTTGTAGAATTTTATATAAATGAAATTACACATACATCCTTTTTTTCTGCCTTCCTTCTTTCATTCAAGAAATTGTTTTTATAAGGTAGAATTCATATAACAAAATACTAATCAATTTAAAGTAAAGAATTCAGTGTACTCACAATGTTTTGGAGCCACCATATCTACCAAGTGTGAACACATTATTGTCACCCCAAATGGAGTTCTGTACCCACTGAGTGGTTGCTTCCCATTCCCCTAGCACCCAGCCCCTGGAAACTAGCAATCTGAATTCTGTCTCTTTCTCCTTGTTTCCTGTCTCATGTACTAGGTGATGTCCCATGGACCTGCCAGCCTATTCATCTGGTGCTCCCATTTATTTCCATGTCGGGGCACTAATCGGAATCCTCAAGACATTATACTTTCTCCCAACCCTGTGCCTCACTTTTCATCCACACCTACGTCTGTGAAAATGTTGTCCCACCCTTCACTTCACCAGCTCCAGTGGCTGCTCCCTGAACAGGTAGACCAGCTTATATTTTTCAGCTCTATTCTGAACCTCTTATAAGAGCCTTCCTGAAAGATAGCCCTGGGTCCCCTTGAGCCTATATAATGTGTAATATCCCCAAACACTACAGGCTTTATAATTTCTTATTCTGACTCTGAAAGCAGACCCCATGTTTCTACAGCCTCCATCTATGCCCACCTCATCTTACACAAAATTTACCTCTGGCCAGGTCTCCAAGGATTTCAGCAAAATAACCCCGAGACTGCAAAGAGCAGTAAGTACAACACAACTAGAAAAAATATATTTATTTCTCATTTTTTAGGTTCTAGGTCTGAACTCTGTAAGGACAGACATGTGGAGTTTGTAAAAACAACAGGAAGAACAAAAAAAAATAGAATGAGGACAATGGTCTCTGGTTTGAGCACCAGGTCACAGGGAACTTGAGACAGGGTTGTCCAGTGCTGGCCTGAGGGTGGGCGATATGACAGGGACCTGCATGTTTACTAGAGCTGCTGAGTTGTATGACAGAATTTCTTTGAAAATCTCTGTGATCTTGTCTTTGTAATGCACAATGAAAATGGATGTGGAATGAGAACACTGTTGAGGTTAGGCCACTGTGGACGTGCATGATTCATGCCTGCACATCTGCTCAGATTCTGGGACAAAAGCCCTTCAAGGCAACCTGGTGAACCAGCAGGATGTGGGCAGTTAGGTCATCTTGCTGTGGATGCCAAGTCAGAAGGGAGGAAGCAAAATCTGAAGCATTTCTTTGGAGAAGTGTAGCCAGATAAGGAAAGAAATCTGAAAATATTGTGAGGATGGACACTGTGAGCAAGATGACAGGATTAGATCATTATAGGCAAGTGATGCCAAATTACAACGTGCTGCAGATAAATTTAAAGAGGCAAGAAAGTCTTTATTCAAGACCATGCAGTAAGGTAGTGAGGCTGACCTCAACACCCCAGAAACAAAAAGCTGGGTAGATTTTAAGAATGGCAGAAGGACTCACATGCATCTGCCTTTGCTAACTGGCTTTGCCCAAAAGAAAAGTAGAACTTCTTATGAAACCCTGACAGGAAGTTGTTTTACATCTTAGTTGTAAAGGCCCCTAACTAACTTTGCCTCATATTTGTTTTTCAGAGACCTGGACACAGGGGTACCAGGAGTAAAAAATTTCAAAGAAATGGGCCCAGGCCCTTGAGACAGATATTCTCTGAGTCAAAACACTGGCAAGAATATTTGAAGAAAAAATATGTTTCAAAAGAATAGGGAAAGGGTCTTAAATTACAAAGTACAATCACATTGCTAGAGAAATACTTTCTATGAATAACAATCAAAGGCCTGTGTGCAGGAAGAACCCTGTCTAATGGTTAGTGACTGTGAGGGAACATTAAGTCTCCCAGCTCATAACAAAACTGCTTTCTGCACTGTGGAGAAAAACTCAGCTAAATTACTTTCAACCAAGACTCAATTTGCATCTCAATTCATGCCTGCAGTTTACAAAGAGATGCAAATTTTCAGTCATTTATAAACAGGTGCAAAATAGCTGAGAATTTCTGTGTGGCACATGGGAACTAGGCTCTGAATGGGACTTCCTGGGCCAGTCTGCAGTGTGTGGGATTTTGAACTGGGTAGGAAGAATTTCACAAGAGCCCAAGCATGTTTGAGAGTACATTTATTTAAGCTGGAGGCAGTGGAAGGAAGGAAGGAAGGAGTTAAGGTAGAAGGAGCAACAAGTGGGGTGCTAGGGAAAACTGCTTTGGGCTTCTAGACCTGTAACAAGAAAGAAATGAGTCTAGTGGGGCTGCTCTGGCTCATGGAGCAGTGGCAGTCACAGCAACAGAGGAGCACCAGGGCAGCTGCTGTGAGCTCCCTGCAGAATGAGAGGAGAGGCTGTCTTGGAGACAGGTTTAGAGGCTGAGCCAGGGACACACTGCCACTGCCCACTGCTGTTGTGGCTGCAACTTTCATGGGGTCCTGGAGATTTTAGTAGAAAAAGAAGCAGAAACAGAAGACTTGGACATGCTCTGGCAAAAACCCAACTGGATCCTTTGTTCTGAGTTTTTTTCCCCCTCTTATCTGGGAAAAAACCAAGAAAAGTTGTCACTGAAGAATCTAAATAAAATATTCATTAGCTTTTCAGGTGTGTTTTTCAATAAGCTGATTCATCAAAAATGTGAGTACAAAGGGATCAGCACTTTTTTCTCGTTAGTTTTTTATCAGGATGGGCGGGTTAGGAGAAAACAGCAGCTAGACTACAATCAAAATGATGGCTGGACTACAATCAATCATGGCGGCTGAACTACACCTTGGAAGAGATGGCCGACGTCACCAGGGCATGAGGGGAACCATCAATGATATATTGCTGCTTTGTTCACAAGGGACCAATCCCCAGCTCCCATGGAGAGCCAACCCAAAACAAAACCCTGCCATTTTTCCTGCTTGGGGCAACTTCTCTGGCCCCCTTTCTCTGGACCAGAGAACCTCACCTGGGAGCGCCAACTCCAACAGAAAGCTTTATACTGCCTAACTTTGTGGCTGATTAGCATTTATTCCTCAGAAGAGCCTAAGAAAACCTTTCAGTTTTTTTTTTATAGCATGTCATCCAAAAGAGACCAAGACCAAGACCAATCTGCCCTGGAACAGTCTGGAATGTGTAAGCCATTTGCTCCTAAGTGTCCTTGATTAGAAATTGTAAAACCTTGTGATTCATTAGCTGGCTGTAAATTGCTCAAGTTTTTGGTCTTGTTTAATTATTTTGTTTCAGTGTTTCTTATTGCCCTTGTCAAGAAATTTCCCCAGCTTCTTACTATTCTGCTACACCTGAAGAGGGCCTGAATCTAATCTTCCAGAAGGCTGTGCTTCTGCAGTTTTCCATGGGGATGCTACATTTCTCTCCATAGTCATTTTCCCATTGGTCAAACATCATCTCCACAAAAGGAGCTCCCACATGGCTGGTGCCAGTTGATTTGGCTGGGTTAGGTACCTAAGTGCAGAGGAGCTGACACTCTCCACATACTTCAGTCTGGTGAAGGTTTTCTTATGAAACATAAGAGGGGAGTTCTAACAGTTGCTTGAGAGTTAGAAGCCGCTCCCTCACACTCCACCTGCAGGCTGTCTGGCTTTGGGTGATTCCCCCTTTTCCAAGAGACAGCAAAATGCCCAACAGATCAAACTCAGTTTTTAAAGGTTAAGGTCATTTCTAATCCTGTGGGCATCATTCTGAACTAGGAAATGTGGGCCAGAGTTTTGGTACATTGTACACATTTCCAATTATATTCTGTGAACAAGGAGGACAGAGTTGTACTGAACTTATGCAAATAATTCTATGGCCATGAAAATAAGAATGCTCCAGAAAACTTTAGAAAATTTTTACGAGAAGTCAAACAGGGAGGAATAAATCACTGCTGTGACACTCCAAGTGTCTTCCTCTTTATTTCCATTGTCCACACAGTGTTCAGGTGCCCTCTACATGTCTCTCCCTGCAGGAGGGACAGAGCTTGGATTCCTGCAAGCTCATCTCAGGCTCCCACTGGCCATCACAGGACCATTGCTTGTTCTCTGAGGAACTCTGTGTCACCTGCACAGTGAAGATGGTACAATGAGACCATCCAGAGGTGGGATCGAAGGTGGAATGTGAGCCAAAGTCAACTATAGTGACAGTGTCAGCTCACAGTTCTGAGTAGTTTTTGACTCAAAGCAAGTGTCCTAAAAACTTTCTGGGGGTTGCTGGGGGTCATGGCCTGCAACCCAGGCATGTACCCTGACTGGGAATCGGACCTGCGACACTTTGGTTCGCAGCCCGAGCTCAATCCAGTGAGCTACACCAGCCAGGGCAAGAGTAAGCTTTTTTATTTTTTCTTTCCTGCCCTGGATCCTTTCCTTGAAAACTGCATGAGAACTGCTCTGACTCAGCACTTCTCCCTGCACATGTGTCTGCACAGCCTCCCCACAATCTGGCAGGCCTCCGTGACAAGTGCAGAGTCTGTCTCTGCTTCTCTCTCTCTTTTATCTTTTCCCCAGCAGAACTGTGAGTACTAGAGATGTCTCTGTGTGTGTGTTTTGTTTTGCTTTTTTAAAAAAACTAAAATTGACCTCTCTGTAGCTATTCAATCACCTTTATAATTTAAGACCCAGGCTCAGCAAAGTATTACTGTTTCTGAACTCCACTGTGTCTGAGGCAAACAGATATTCATAATGTTTGCCAAAGATCCAACAGCTTTATTTCTAAGAGCCATTCCCATGCACTTTCTAGTGCATTTCCTGGCAACATTTCTCATGAGTAAGATAATGCTAATTTTGCTAGAAAAACTAATAATGTATCTATGAGAACATACATAAAACATGTTTCTATGTATGACTGAAGATATTATGTTTCTAATGACAACGATTGCTGCTGCTACGGGAAAGCAGTTTATCATTAATACTGTAAAAGATATCACATATTTCTTTAAGAAGGAGCTTTCTGAATCAACATGCAAAAATATGATTTAAGAAAATTAAATATGTATTGATGAATTATACTTTCTTTCCTTCATACTACTTAATGGAAATATCAACATACATTAAAAGTATTGGTAATTTAACAGTTACTTTGGCAACAATCTGTTTGCATACCATCCAATCTGGTAGATAAATAAGAGCATAAAACATGAAGGAAATTTAAACACAATGCAGTGTGTGGCCTGTCTCTGTGCTGGGCCCTAAAGTCCAGGGCCCTAAAGTCCAGCCCTAAAGTTTGGACTGTTTGGAGAAAGTGCACCAGGTGAGACGGGGTCATAGGAGGTCTCTCTGAAGGAGAACAGCTGCCTGCCCAAGACTAGGAGAGTGGAGAAAGGGTAAGGGGAGGAAATGCCAGGTCCAAAGGCAAAAACTGTGAAGTTTAGAGCCCCGAGTGGCTTTGGCAACCACTTGCCTCATGGCAGAACCTCCAGAGAGGCCGAGTTCACAGTGTGGGTTGTCTGAGGAGATGACTTTGACCTGAGGAGTCAGAGTAGAAATGAGAGCCTGGAGGACACAGTTATTAAATGTGTAGGGCATAGAGACACCTCCCACAGACTCCTGGACCTCATCTTTCTGGTCACTGACACCCCGGAAGCCTGGATACACCCCTTCCTGAAGTACAGCCAACGTCTCCTCAGGCAGCTGGAAGAGCCATGTGCTATTTGCTCCCAGCAGTAAAGAGTCTTGAGAAGTCTTGTGTGTGTTTGGTCAGATACACAGCTGTGGAATCCTCACTGGTTTAGCATCCAGCCAGAGCATTTGGAAGAACAATGCAATAAAGAGCATGATTAGAGGATGTGTGAAGAGCACACTATACTACAGAGATCCTTTATATAAGAAAAAATAAATAAAAACAGCCAAATAGCTGTGAAGACTGAAATGGACCCTGCTCCATGATGACCACAGGTATGCAGAGTTCTGGGTCCCTGGTCCTTACTCTCCACTGTCCTCACTTCAACTCAGAAATTCCCAGGACACCCTGCCTGTATTCCTTGCCATCAGGCACCCCAACACCCACCATTAGGTCGCTTCTCAGCCTCCTTGGCAGGCACCTACTTTCAACTGCAGACTCAAGAGCAGAGGTCTTGGGATACCGGGAAGGTGTCATCTTGCACTTGAAGGCACTTCCAGGCAAAGCCGTAACAGCTGGACTCAGACCTACCTTTCAGAAAGAGCAGTGCCAACCTTTCCCTGGCTACAGCCAGACATTCAAAGTCCTGGTCCTTCCTGTGAAAACCAGGGTCCCTGGACTCTAGCTTGCGCCATTTCCAAACCGGTGTTTCTTTCTTTCTTTCTTTCTTTTTTCTGGCTGGAGTTTTATAATTGTTTTTGCTCCCAACGTTCTCTGTCCTTGGAATTTCCACCAGCCTCCTTTCCAGCCCTCTTATTTTTTTTTCTGGTGTTTTAGACTCTAGGTCCCCAGTGACTGGTAGTTTTCCTCTCACCATTGGTCTCCCTCTCACCGTTTTCCCAGGGTCCCAACCTGGGTTTCCCTGGGGCGATTGATTTTTAAATTGCTCCGATCGCTACTCCACCTTTGGCAGTAAGTGCTGGCATTTTTTTTTGTTGTTTACCTCTGTTTAGAATTTCATTTTCTCTCCCTTTCCTTCATTGCATATTCCCCCTTCTTCACCACTTCACAATTCCCACGTCTACAAAAATAGCTCCCTCTTCTTTCCCACCCCCTTCTCCAGCTCCAGTGACTTTTTTCCACAAGAGGGCTTCCCAAACCTGCCTTACCCCCAGTTTGGAGTCTTCAGCCTCCTCCTGAAAACCTTTATTGCTTCGCCTTCCTCCTTCACTATTGTCAACCTAAACCAAGTTAGTAACAAATACCCTGCTCCCTTCCCTGCTTCTCTGATCATTATAATTTTCTTCTAGCTCAGCTTAGGGCCTCACTTCTTGTTGATCCCCCTGGTTACCAAGGTGTCAGATTGATTCTGTTTTGTTAATTCATGTGTATGTGGCATGAACTTTCTCATGCCATCTAAATAAACTAGCTTATAAATCAACATTAATGGTTTTCTCTCATAATCTTTAAATATAATTGCTTGATCTTTAATATAGAAAGCATTTTTATAGAAATATAATGACACAGTTCTAATAAGTGACACTTTTGCCCTCTAAAATTAATAAACTCATTAATTGAAATAAGATTGATATGGTTTTTTCAAACAAAATAATCATGTCTATGTAGTATAGCTGTACTCAGATTTTTAAGAGTAATGAGCTTGTTTTTATAAAAAATGAAATAATCATATCTTCTTATTTATTACAAAGGCATTTCTTCTGGAAAAGTGTAATATGCTTTCAAATGTGTAATCAATCACCTTTTCCTTTCAAAATATCCCAATTGTTCCCATAGACAGTCAACGATTTTGTCTTTAAAAACTGTGTCTTTCCCTGGCTGGCATAGCTCAGTGGATTGAGCACAGGCTGCGAACCAAAGCATTGCAGGTTCAATTCCCAGTGAGGGCACATGCCAGGGTTTTGGGCCAGGTCCCCGAGTGGGGGCCACATGAGAAGCAAGCACATATTGATGTTTCTCTCTCTCCCTCCCTTCCCCTCTCTAAAAATAAATAAATAAAATCTTTAAAAAACCCCTAAAAGATGTATACTATAACTATATTCCAATGCAAATATTCTTTAAAAAAATCTGTGTCTTTTCCTGAGGAAGAGTACAAAGTTTTCCTGATGTCCACAGTATGAAGAAGACCACACATGCCGACATGGACGTGTCTCAGAGACACAGTGTTCAGTAAACAGAAGCAACACTGACCCATGTGTCCAGTCCACATGATGTGTGTAGGTAAGTGCAGAGGACGACAAATAGTCCCACTGAGTCCTGTGCCTTGGGAAATGACCACCCTAGTTTGAAGTATTTTCTCTCTGAAACTCTGCAGGAGAATAGTGCTGATCTTTCAGGTTCATTCCAGAGGAGAAGTGAAGGGAGGCATGAAAAGCCAGGAAGGGAAACTCTTCCAAATACCCCAGTGTCTGTCCCTTCTTCAGGAGCTTTATCCCAGATTTTAGGTTATTGTACATTGGGCAATAGTTGACCATCTATCACCATAATGGTAGTTTGTCATTTTTAGGTCAGTTGTCATGTCAGACATGCAGCAATGTTCAGTTTGGTGTTTTTTACTAAATAGCGATTTATATCAGGAAGGAAAACAATCTGCATGATTTTTACATGTTCACAGGGCTGGGATTATTCATACTTTATACAAAGTAAAAGTGAAGAAATGTACTCACATTATAATGAGTAATTATTAATGAATAAGAGGCAGCAAATAGACCAATAAAATCACCAAGTGTCTCATTTATTTAAATTGACTTGTTTTTTTTATTGCAAGACATTCTCAACTAAAGCACAGAGCTGCTTGAACTGCTAAAGGAAACGCCCTGCCTTATGCTGACCAGCACTGTGAGCGCCACTAATGTGGGACCTTGGGGGCTGTGGTGAAGGCTTTGGATTTCGGTGTGAGTGAGATGGAGCAACAGGAGGCCTTTGAGAAGATAAAGGATGACCTGACTTGTGTTTTAAAAGAATTCATCTCTAAGGACCCACAGGTCAAAGTCTAGGGAGATTGTTATAAGTTGGGTCAAAAAAGGAGCTGGAAGGCCAGTTAGAAGACTGTTCCAAAAGTCCATGTAGGAGAGATGGTGGCTTCAATTTTAGTTTTTGTGTTTGGTCTATACATGTAGACTTACTGCAGGTATGCTGATGGATTAGAGGTTACTGCAAGAGCAACACAGGCATCAAGGATAATATAAACATTTCTTTTAAAAAAGATTTTATTTATTTTTTTTTTAGGGAAAGAGAGGGTGAGTGAGAGGGAGAGAAATATCAATGTGTGGTTGCCTCTTACATTCCCCAACTGGGGACCTGGACTGCAACCCAGGCATGTGCCCTGACTGGGAATCAAACCAGTAACCCTTTTGCTCACAGGCTGAGCCACACCAGCCAGGGTGAATAATGTAAAAATTTCTCAGCTGAGAATCTGGGATGATGGAGTTGACCTTGCCTGAGAAGAGAAAGGTTTGGAAATATTAGGTTGGAAGGTGGGAGGATAAGAATCTTGGTTGTGCACATGTTACATTGCAGGTGCCCCAATGACATCTAGGATAGATACCCCAGGTTAGCTTAGCTCATTTTTTACCAAACTCCTTGGAAAACACAAAAAACTTAGAAGCTGTGGCAGCAATCCTCAGAATCTGTGACAACAACATCAATGTGTGAGTTCAGGAAGAGGGAAGTGGTTTTGTGAGGTGTGGGTTGTGCCTCCCCCAGCAGTCAGAGCAGAGGAGCTGGAGGGTCCTTGACTGTTGCTGCAGAGGCTGCAGAGGAGCTGTGGCCTGAGACCAGTGCAGCCTGTCCATTCCCTAGTGTTTTCATCCAGGAAGGAGCAGCAGCATTCTTAGTGAGGCAAATCACCATAAGGATCATTCTAGAAGTTCCAACCTCAGTCTGCTCCCAAATACATAAGTAAAAAATAAGTAAAATTTAAGTTAAATAAGTGATACTTATTTTAAAAGGAAAGGCAGAGCAATTATGGACTGGTGGCAATACTGGTTCATAAACTAAGGTCTATGAGTTTTTATTCTATGTTCCTGATAACAAAAACAGAACAAAACAAAACAAAATGCAGAGAAAAGTCAGAGGTCATTACACGCCATTCTAAAAAAGATCAAGGCGTATTTCTCAGAAAAATTTTAATCAGTGTGGAAGGCCCAGAGATGGTATATTGTTTTAATGTGATCACTCACAGCCCCATGAAGATTTTAACTCCCACTGTGGCTAGAACATGAAATTATTCTTTTTTGTGTGTGATATTTACATTGCGAACAAAGTTAGTTCCTGGCTAGCTCCTGTTAACGTTCTTTCTTTTCTTTGTGACAACACTGTAAGTCTGTGTCTGTGTAGGCTTTTTTTTCTGAGTGATCACAGGAAAGTTCTAGCTGCTCTTTCTGGGCCACACTGAGGACATCTGTCCCAAACAACAGCACCTTTCCCAGATGGAATGAAATTTGTTTCTAATAATATGCCAATGCATCAAAATGCTATTTACTTGTTCTTCCCTTTTAGGCACTGTGTAATCCAAGGTCTTCTTTCTCAAAAGATGAGGACTCAGCTGCTTTCTTTCCCATCTGCTCCCCACTCATTCTGTCACTCCAGTAATCTTCTAAAGAGCAGTATTTAGTGCAGACTTTATTGTGACTGTTTAATGCTATATACATTTTAGCCAGTGAGCTACAATTTTTAAAAAAAGTGTGAGTCTCTGAAGTACATCACAGATGGGGAACCTTCCATTTGAGAAGGGAGGTCCTGCTCATTAAACGTAGTGAAACAGAGTAGAAAAAGCCAGTAACACTTTTACAGCCCCTCACAACCCCTCCAGGTTACACTGTGATGATGTTGCTCTCTAGTGGTCACATTACAAACTGCACTTCCCAGTGTCGTCAAACCATTTTTTTTTTTTTTTAAACTCATGATCATTCCTGGGAAAAGAACTAGGCAAAGTGAGTGTCAAGTGACAATGGAGAACACTGTTCAAATGTCATTAAGAATTTCCAAATGACAAAATCAGAGTGTTAAACCTACCATAAGCCCTTCTAAGTGAATGCACAGATTGTGAGCCCATGAAGCCAGCCTTTCCTAGCAAGACAAATATTTTCATTCATTCTCTAAGTAAATTTTATGCCATATTCAACTTATAAAAAACCTACCGACCTACAGTTCATGTCATTCTTAATGGTGAGAACTAGAGGTTTTCTTGCATAAGGTGAACAAAATGACAAATTTACTAAACTCGTAAGACCCGTGGGCCTTAGTGAGACCCCAGTGCTCAAACAATGGAAGTGGTGCCTGCTCATGTTCATGCTCTCAGGCAATGACCTCAGTGAGGACAGTGACACCAGTGACAGCATCAGCTCTGGTGAACTGTAGTTTAACCAAGGCATGTGCGGTAGGGACATCCACCTCTGTGACCATTCAGGGATCTGCCACATCTATCAGACTTTTATGTCTCTGACAGCCTGGGACATGCTGGACGTACCCTCTAGAGTAAAGGACAAGTTACTGCACTTCCACCTACATTTAGTCCATATTAGGAGGAAGAAAGGCCCTTTGTGAAGCCTCTGGTGAATTCTAATTAAAAAATTACATGCAGACTCCTAGGTTATGGAGCATGGTCATGTCCTCTGCAGCACTAGAACAACAGCTCCTGACAGGCTCCTAGACCTCAGGGGAGATGGAGAGTCTTAATGTAGGTTGTTGTGTGAGCAGGTAGCCAGGCCTCCTCACCATGACCTGGGTTCTGTCACACCCACTGACACATGGACGGGTGAGGAGAGCAGCATCCATCACAGATGGAAGTGATACATCCTGGATTAGACAAGGACAGGTGGCCCAAACAATTCACACCTACCTCTGCAGTACTGTGACCTGTCACATAGCTGGCACCTGTGAAATCACAGAAAGTTTACTCCTACTCATCAATAGAAAATGAAAGGGCTCTACTCACTTTAAGTTTATCCCAGCCCTGAATTCCCTCTTACACACTCACACATACACACACACCATATCATCAGGTACTTCCTTGCTGGTTCCCAAGCTTCCGTCAGCCTTACTCACTGACAAAGCTAACTTGTTGACTGAGCTGAGGCATGTCTGGGAATATGGGGTTAAAATTTGGCTTTTCACAGCTCTCCCAGGCCACGTGGACACTGCTGCCCCCAGCCCGTGTAGTGAGAGCCAGTGGCGCACATTTCTACTGGGTTGGAATTAGAGACTGGAAGCCTGTGGCCCTTACTTTTGTCTTCACTTCCAAGTCTGTCCTGTACATCCCACCTTCCCAGGCTTCATCTCAACCCCTTTGCTAGTCTGACTACCGTGCACTCAAATGCTCTTCCTGACTCAAGTTTCCAAATTCCCGAGACTCGCCTTCTCTGTTCATTGTGTCCCCAGTCTGACAAAGCCTCAACACTCTTCAAACTCCTAGGTCTCTATGAAATGTTCAGTTTGTTCTTTCCCTTCTTTCTTATCCCATGTCTCCTATTTTGTAACTTCTGCTGCCTGGTACATCTGTTTTCCCTCTTGTCCCAACGTTAGAACACTAATCTGACTTTTTAAGACTTCATCCTTTTTGCCAACCCTGTGTCTCTCCCCACATGCCCATCCAAGTCTCGGAGAATGGCTCCCGTCTCTTACCTGCACCAGCCCCAGTGTTTCCTCCCTCAACACGTAGTCAGGCCTTTACTCATATGGCTTAGCTCCATCCTGAGCTTCCTTAACAAAACCCTCCTGCATCACCTTTTTATGTCCCCTTTAATATACATAATGCCTAAGACCCAAACCCACATGCTTTGTAATTTCTCATCTCGACTCTGAGAAGACCTCATTTTATTTTGGCCACCCTGTATGCACTCCTGCTTGCCCACAATCCACCTCTCTGGCCAAATCTTCAAGGATTTAGCCTAACACCTCAGGGGCCATAAAGAACATTAAAAATAAAACAGACCCAGAAAAGGGATTTATTTCCAATTCCAAAGTGCTGATTATAGACTCCTAAGGATAAGCACATGAATTTTGTAAACACAACAGAGAAATCAAAGAATAAGGACACTGATTTGTGCCCTGAGTTCCAGGTCACAAGAGGCACAAGGCCTGCAGGGGCTGATGTAACAGGGACCTGCATGTTACTAGAGATTCTAAGTTTTGTGACAGAATATTTTTTCAAATCTCTGTGACCTTGTTCCTTGAAGCTGACTGAAAATGTACGTACATTGAGAACACTGTTGACGGTTAGGCCGCTGCAGAGGTGTGCAGGCTCACACCTCCACTTCCTATCAGATTCTAAGACAAAGGCCACTTTGAAGTAACCTGGTCCCCAGAAAAATCTGGGAAGTCAGGTCATCTTTTGCTGTGCGCCCCAAATTCAGATGAGAAGCAGGGCAATTAGAAACCTTTATTTGGGAAATTTCAGATAGGTTTTTAAAAATTGGGAGATTCAAAATATGGTAAGGATGGACACTGTGAGCAAGATGACAGGATCAGCTAATTACAGGTAGGTGATGTCAGAGTGAATGATGCACCAAAGAAGTTTAAAGAGGCAAGAGAGACTACTAAAGGCCATACAACATTACAGTGAGCCAGACTCTGCACCCCTGGTTTAAAAAAATAGGCTGGGAGATTTTAAGAATAAGAGAAAGAATCATAGGCATCTGTTTGCTAATTGTCTTAACAGAAAAGTAAAACATTTCATAAGTTCTTCACAGGGGGTCTTTTTACATCATGGTTGTAAAGGTCCTCACCCAAGTTAGGCTTCTACCTGCCACGGGGACTGAGACACAAGGGCACCAGGAGGACTGAGTTTTAAAAGGTGGGAATAGGCCCTTGTGACAGATACTCTCTGAATCAACACCATGGAGAAAATTTTAAGGAAACTTACTTATATTTCAAAAGGCAAAGAATGAACATGCAATTAGAAACAGCAGTTACATTTCTGAAGAAGCTGCTCTAAAAATATGGAGGTCAGAAGCCAGCAATCAGGAAAAACCTGTTTAAAGATTGCTGTCTCTGAGGGAACCTTAAGGCCTCTGGGTCATAGAAACTGCTCTCTGCACAGTGGAGGGAACACAACTACATCTCTTTTGGCCAAGACTCATTTTGCATCTCCATCAGTCCTGAGGGCAGGTGAGGACTTGTGCAAATGCAAAATGCATGATGGATGGCAAGTGGAGGGCATGGACTTGATGAAATTGTGGCCCTTGTGGGCCGTTTGTGGCAATGAGATAGAAATTTGGAAAGAACTCAAAATTCCTCCATGTGTGAAAAATTTCATTAGTACCCTGGGCTAAGATCAATTGTAAGAAGGATTATTTCATTAGCGAGCACACATGGATCTGAGACATGAGGTTCAGTCCCTGGAGGAACAGAGAGCCTGTCTCCTGTGGCCAGAATTTCAAGGACTCTGCATCCAGGTTTCAGTCTCTGAAGAGATTTTTGATCATCCATTCATTTATTCATCAATTCATCCATTAATTCACTGTTTATTTCCTCCTAATTTCTCAAAAACAACTGAGCATCTTTCTTTTTAAAAAAAATTTATTGCATATTTTGTTATTGGATTTTTAAAATATATTTTATTGATTATGCTATTACAATTGTTCCATTTCTCCCCCTTTATTCCCCTCTGCCCCATACACCCCCTTCCACCCACATTCCCCCTCTTTAGTTCATGTCCATGGGTCATACATGTAAATTCTTTGACTTCTACATTTCCTATACTATTCTTAACCTTTCCCTGTCTATTTTCTCCCTACCATTTATGCTCCTTATTTTCTGTACCCTTTCCCCCTCTTTCCCCCTCTCACTCCCCTGTTGATAACCCTCCATGTGATCTCCATTTCTGTGGTTCTGTTCCTGTTCTTGTTGTTTGCTTAGTTTGCTTTTGTTTTTGTTTTAGGTGTGGTTGTTATTAACTGTGAGCTTGCTGTCATTTTACTGTTCACATTTTTTTAATCTTCTTTTTCTTAGATAAATCCCTTTAACATTTCATATAATAAGGGCTTGGTGATGATGAACTCCTTTAACTTGACCTTATCTGAGAAGCACCTTATCCGTCCTTCCATATTAAATGATAGTTTTGCTGGATAGAGTAATCTTGGGTGTAGGTCCTTGCCTTTCATGACTTGGAATACTTCTTTCTAGCCCCTTCTTGCCTATAAGATTTCTTTTGAGAAATCAGCTGGCAGTATTATGGGCACTCCTTTGTAGGTAATTGTCTCCTTTTCTCTTGCTACTTCTAAGATTCTCTTCTTATTTTTAATCTTGGGTGATGTAATTATGATGTGCCTTGGTGGGTTCCTCATCGGGTCCAACTTCTTTGGGACTCTCTGAGCTTCCTAGATTTCCTGGAAGTCTATTTCCTTTGCCAGATTGGGAAAGTTCTCCTTCATTATTTGTTCAAATAAGTTTTCAATTTGTTGCTCTTCCTCTTCTCCTTCTGGCACTGTTATAGTCTACAGGTGGTTCCTCCCACCTTCTGGGTTTGTTTTGCCTGCTGCCTGAGGAAAGATGTCTCTTAATACCAGAGATCAGTGAAAAGGAAAGGAATTTATTATTCATTTGAAATAACACAAACTAAAGTTCCCCAGAAATGCACACAATCCTCCCAGCACCCTGCACGTGGCAAAAGGGAGCACTTCCAAAACCTCGTGGTCCTCTCACCCAAGCCACATGGTCCCAACCATGACACCAAAGCCGCATGGTCCTAGACAGATGCATAGTCCCAAAAAGAGAAAGACGCCCAATGGCTGCTATGCCTCCGTTTAAATCGCAGCACTAATCTTCCTCTGCAGCCCCATTTCTGGCTCCTCTCACAATTGGCCACAGCTGCCAGCATTCTGGGCAGGTGTGGCCCTGTGGTGTGGAGCCAATTTTCTCCAAGCTCTTCTGGACCCTATTACAAATCCCTATTTGGGGCTCCCCTCTTGGCTGCACCCTGTTACAGTACCCTTATAATTTGCATGTTGGAACGTTTAAAGATGTCCTGGAGGTTCCTAAGCCTCTCCTCATTTTTCTGAATTCTTGTTTCTTCATTTTGTTCTGGTTGAATATTTCTTTCTTCCTTCTGGTCCACACCGTTGATTTGAGTCCTGGTTTCCTTCTTATCACTGTTGGTTCCCTGTACATTTTCCTTTATGTCACTTAGCATAGCCCTCATTTTTTCATCTAATTTGTGACCAAATTCAACCAATTCTGTGAACATCCTGATTACCAGTGTTTTGAACTGTGCATCTGATAGGTTGGCTATCTCTTGGTCACTTAGTTGTATTTTTCTGGGGCTTTGATCTGTTCTTTCATTTGGGCCATTTTTTTTCTCAGTGTGCCTCTCACACAGTAGGGGGTGGAGCCTTCGGTGTTCACCAGGGTGGGGCAACCCACTTTGCTGTGTTGTGATGCTGTATGTGGGGAAGGGGCCTGAGAGGGAACAATGGTGCTTTCTCAGGTCTTTGCCAGTTTCAGTCACTTCCCCTGCTACCCACAATCAAATTGGGTCCTTCATGTGCAGATTCCCTGGTGAATGGGCTTGTGCACATTCAAACACCCTGTGGATCTCTCCAACAATCTCTCCTATGAGGCTGGGGATTTCTCCCGCTGCTGCCTCAACCCCCACAGGTATTTTCAGTTGGTGGTTTGAGGCTTTATTTCCCCAAGCTGGAGCCCTGGATTGCATGGTCTGTCTTGCTCCCCAGTTCATCCTAGTTTATCTGCAAATGAATGTGGGACTGCCCACTCCACCAGCTGCAGCCTCGCTAAGTCTGCCAGCTGCTGCCTTGCCCGCCCCGGCCCTCCAGCCACCATATTTCCACCTGTGTTCTCTGCCTGGCTGCCTGACTCTGCCTCTCCTATGGGTCTGGATGAATGTGTCTTCTTTAACTCCTTGGTTGTTAGACTTCCATACAGTTCGATTTTCTGTCAGTTCTGGTTGTTTTTTTTTTTTTAATTATTGTTGTCCTTCCTTTGGTTGTGTGAGGAGGCACAGTTTGTCTATCTATGCCTCCATCTTGGCCGGAAGTCCTGCATTTTTAAATATAATTTTTTGATTTTGCTATTATACTTGTCCCATTTTTGGGGACAATCCAATTTGCTGCATTATGGTGTTGTATGTGGGGGAGGGGTCTGAGAGGGAACAATGCTGCTTGCTTAGCTTTCAGCTGGCTTTCAGTTACTTCCTCTGCTACCCACAAGCATATTGGGCCCTTCTAGTACTGATTCCTGGGTGGGTGGGTTTGTGTACATTCTAGGACCCTGTGGGTCTCTCCAACAAACTGTCCTGTGAGGCTGGGAGTGTCTCTGACTATGGCAAACTTCGCAGGTTTTTACAGTCAGAGCTTTTGAGGCTTCATTTCCCCACGCTGGAACCCTGGGTTGTGCAGTCTGTCTCGCTCCCCAGTTGTTTCTCCCACTTTATCTGCATGCAAATGAGGGACCACCTGGTCCACCATTGTTGCCTCACCTGGCCTGCCAGTTGCCATCTTACTGTGAGTCCTTTCTGCCCTGGCTGCCTGTCTCCACCCCTCCTACTGGTCTGGATGAATGTTTTTTCTTTAATTTCTTAGTTGTGTCTGACTTCCATACAGTTCGATTTTCTGGCAGTTCTGCTTATTTTTTATTTTTAAATTTGTTGTTGCCCTTTTGGTTGTGTGAGGAGGCAAAGTGTATCTCCCTATGCCTCCAGCTTGGCCTGAAGTTGAACGTTTTTCAAATGTTGGTCTCTGAGCTGGTTTCAGGTATAGAGTGCAGAGTGAGAAAGCCAAGTCCTTTCCTTTATATGTGGTGGGAGATACACCAACATATTAAGAGACAATAAGTGAAATCCAGTGCAGGGAGGTGTGGTTCTGTCACCTGAGGAAGAGGCATGTGTGTTCTCTGCACTGACTCTGATTGTTACTGTAAGTAGTTTGGTCCTAGAGTAAAAACAGATTATTTTTCACTTCCTTTCACTCCACTGACCAGAATGTATTTCTCTGAGCTGAGGACACCTAAGAGAAAAGGATGTGAATCAGTGGTTGGTTTAGGAATCCACAGATACCTTTTAAGGCCCCAGGGTGGAGGAAAGGATGGAGCTATGGCTACAGACAGACTTTGAGGAACTCTGATCAGTTGCTCATGGTCTGTGAGACTCTGCTTCAGTGACTGTATCTCTCTGTTTCTCAGGGCTTGTCTAATTTTGTTGTAACTTTAGTGAGAGCAACAGGATGCAAATACCTGGTCTTGGGTCTATCAACACCACACAGAGAGTCCCAGGTGTCCCCAAGTGGGGATTATTTCTGTTTGTGGCACAGAAACCCAGCTGGGAATCCAGGCTGCTTCATGTTCTCAAATGCTCTGAGAAGGTTTTATTCCCTCCCAGCAGGCAGGCCACAGAGGTGACTCTGGGGGTGAGAAGGGGTCAAGCTGGGTGATACTTGCAGAGGGGACCCTTCTTTTATCTCAAGTTGCCCCCAGACTGGATTTTGCTTCCAGGGGCAGAGACGCAAAGCCAGAAGTCTCAATTGGACCTGAAGTTTTTGGGTGTGAAGTGGGATGTGTCCTGCGTGTCCCAGGAAGAAAGGACTATGGGGAAAGGTCAGGTGCCTGTGGGTTTCCTGGTCATGGAGGGACATATTCAGGTTGACTTTTCCTCTCCATGTCTGTTTGTCAGGCCTGTCCTTGTGCTCCCTGGCTGTTGATACAACCTCTGAGTCCTGCCTTAGAGGCTTTCTTGTGGTCATCTCGCCTTGCCCATGAGCTGTGCCTGTGCCGTAGGGAGCAGCAGAGAGACCTCTGAGAGAGCAGAGCTCCTGGGCCCTGTCAAAGTAAGAAAAGTGAAAATTAATTGAGTGTATCTGGGCCAAACTTATGTCCTGTGCTTGGAAGCAACATCTCAAATCCTGCAAAGGATTTCATTATAAAGTATTTTATACTTTATAATCAAAAAAGAAGATGAGAAAAGCTGCCTGAAATCAATCAGGAGGTAAGAGAAAGCATAGCAGGGGAACCTCTAGAACTGGATATAAGGCAAAATGGAGAAACACACACCTTATTTTACAATGGTGGGAACAAGGTAATTAACTTTCACAGCATGTAGACAGGGTAGGCAGAAACCAGATAACAGGAGAAGCTCCATGGTCTCCTATTCTGGTGCCAGTGTTCTGCCTTTCAGTGGTTTAACAAAGAAAACTACTCTAACCTGTCAGAGGTATGTCATCCAACATGTGTAAGAACAGGAGACAGGGCTCACTTACAGTGGTCTGGCCTTTGATAAGAAAGCTCTATGCCTGGGATATAGCTATCTGCCATTGCCTGCTCAGTTAGGAATTTCTGGTCAGAGCATCATGTGTGGTTACTTTTGCTCACTGAGCTTGTCACATTTATTGCATGATCCACTGGCATGAGGGAGGGGCCCAGAAGGGCCTTTTGGAGCAGGGGATGCAAATAAGGTTTCTTTTCTACCCCTCAGCCAAAGCCAGGTTTATTTGTGTTTCCTATGTTGTCTGTGAGGCTCAATGCCGCCACCTGTATAACAAGCGGAGATATACAGCGAATGGCAGGTGCGGCACCAGGGATGCTGATCAGGCTCCTGAGGGTGGGAGTTGACCCTGAGCCCAGGACAGAGGTGGACTCTGACTTCCAGGCTGGGAGAACAGTCAGTCAGGGCCCTGTCCCTGTGGGTCTGAGGCCCCCTGACTCCATCCCAGGGAAAGGTGAGCACAGTGAGAAGACAGACATTGTGCAGAGTGTTCTGAATCAATTGTCAGGAGAATCTTCTCCTTGTGGAAATATGCTCTTTCGAAAGATCTCTGTCCCCAAGGTTTAAAAAAATGGGTCCTGTGAGAACTCTCCTGAGACTTTTGGGAAAGGATTCTGGTCTGAAGTGTTTATCCAAGAATGCCCTGTGTGTCCCTCATCAAAATAGTGGAGTGTTATATCCAAGTCATCTCTGTTCCTGTCTGTCATCTGCTCCAGGCCTCCCCACAGAACCCAGGATCTGGAGCAGCTGCATGTGGAGACTCAACCAGGGGACCCTGTGGGTTCTTTTGTTACAGGAGTGCAGGGCCCATGGGACCCTCAGCCCCTCTAAGAGGAAGGTAACCACAGATCCTGGGTTCTTCTGTCCCATGCTGCATATGGGAAGTGCCCCTGAATCCCCAGGACAAGCTAGGGTGGAGAGATGTCTCCAGGGACCACAGGCAGATGTCTCAGAAACAAAGGCCTTGGAGATGGGGAGTCATTCCCTGAGTTTTTGAAGTCAGGGCATGCTCAATCCATCTTTGGTAATAACACTACCTGGGGTGAAGAGAGCTCCAGAGAATCTGCCAGGTCAGGTCTCTATGAGAAAAGGAAGGAACAGGCTGCTGTTCCAGCCATGAGAAGCTGGTCTAACTTCTCAAGGTCACTTACAAGTTGGGGACAGGGAGGGCTGTGATTTTCTGGGAATAAAGGAGGGTCCAACCTATTAGACTTAGGAGATCTCTGTTCTCTCTCCTGACGATACGAGGAGCAAAGGCCCAAACCTAAAACATCTGGAGCCCTTGGTGACCTCCTCCCATGTCAACCCCAATTTCTTCATGTCTATAATGAACATGCCCTTACCTCAGTGTCACACAGGGGGACAGGCTTCCATTGTGTGCTTTCTCTTATCCATTTAATGAGTGTTTCCTGAGCATCTGTGATGTGTCAGTCATTGGGCTGGGCCCAGGGATCTCCACAAACTATATATACAGATGTATATAAAATTTGTGCTTATTAAGTTTATTTTGTAACAGTGGGGTGGGCTTTCAGATAAAACACAGCACTAAAAATTTAATTATAAATAAAAGAAGGGCAGTGAATAAAAATTTCTGCAGAGCATGTGCTTGAGTCTCAGTTGGTCTGGGTATCACAGAGGGCACTTTTGTGAAAGTGATTTTTTGATTGAAAATTGAGGTATGAGTGATCATTTGCTCATTTAAGGCCAAAGAGTGGTAAGCAGGGGGTTACACTAGATTTGGTGGGAAAATGCCTGAAAGGAAAAGCTGACAGAATCCAGCCTGGAGAGTGAGAAGACCTGTGGACTGAGTGATGCTGGTGAGGCTGAATTCTGCTGAGCTGTGGGTGATGCTGAGGTGAGGTCTGCAGCCCTCTGGGGAAGCTCCTAGCTGGGGAGTAGATCTGCTACTAGCTGATGGACAAGCAGAATAATGTGCAAGAAAAAGTCATGGCGCAGTTAGGAAAGTTTCTTTTTTAGTTTTGTATTTCCTATTGAATTTATATTTTAAGCAATATTTAATATTTGTATATATGATTTCAAAATATATATTGAGTTATAGTGGACATATATAATAAGCCTACCATATTGGAAGTATACAACTTAGTAGATTTTGCCAGATGGATGCACCAGAGAAGTTGGTACAATGAAGAGAACAAATACTTCCCTTACTGTTAAAGTCTCCTCAGGCCATTTTGTATTTTTCATTTTGCCCCTTTCCTATCCCCTTGTCCAGTGTTTAAAAAAACTCTCATTTCCTTTCTGTTATTATAAATGCATTGCATTTTTTGGAATTTATAAAATTTAAAATATGCAATATGTAATTAGAGGTAAAGGTTGACATTTTTTACTCAACATGATTATTTTGAAATAGTTCCATCTATTTTTACCACTTAGTTCTATTCTATTATAGAGATGTACAAAATGTGTCTATTCAATCACCCATTCATGAACATTTGTGTTGTTTCCAGTTTTAGGTTTTTACAAGTAAACCTGCCATGAACATTTGTGCAGAAAGGTCTTTAACACAAACAATCAGTGCTTGTAAAACCACTGAGTAGCTAGAGAAATGGAATGTGGAAAGTTGCCATAGGAAATTCAGTTTCAAGGTCACATGGCCACAGCCCCACTTAGAGGTAAAGAAACACCTGATTTTTCATATAAACCTGTGTCTGCCACAGCCTGCCTATCAGTCAACAGAATGGCAGAAAAGATGGTTCCATTTTGCTTCCAGCTTTCAAATTAAACACAAGTGCACACAAGTGGCTGAGTTTAATTGACATCTGTGATCTCAACCAATGGGCTTCAAGAAAGGCAGTGTTTAACCCTTTAGTCCCCTGATAGCAGAGGAAACATAGAGAGGGGTGGAGCACAGATGCCAAGTGCCCACAGACCCCACATGGCACATCCAAGTCCACCTGCAGGCTGTGTGACTCTGGGTGCATGACCCACCTTGAGAAGACTCAGGTTTCTCATGTCATATTGTAGTATCTCATATTTGTTCTACTTTCCACATTCTTAGAATGGAGAGACTAAAACTCTTTGAATTTTTCTAATAATAAGGATGATAAGAATGTCTTTTGTCCTGAGTAGGCAACTTCTAGCCAGACTCTGGAAAGCTGCAGGGTGAGGGCAGTTCACCAGGAAGACCAAGTGCTGCTTAGAAGCCTGGAATTTCACTGTCAACATAAACATCATTTGACCTTCTAGAGAATTATAATGAGTTTATTTGAGCCAAACTGAACACAAATCCTGAGAAGCCAGATTTCAATAGATTGAGAAAATCCTTCAGAGAATGGCAGTTTTGTGCCTTATTTTATACATTACAAATGAAGCAGGAGAGGTAAGGTGTTGCATGAATTAATTGGTGACAGATTAGGGAAAAAAGAGAAAGTGAAGTGGGGAATTCTTTAAGAGTGAATAAAAAGTAAAGCAAATAGACACATACTCCTTTTACATTGGCTGGTACAGGACAGTGGGTTAAAAATTAAAACCGTCATGAGGACCCTCAGGGGACTTGCCGTCTCTGCTCTGGTGCAGGGAGTGGTTCAGAAAAAAGAAAAGTGCCCTGGCATTCCCAAGGCATGTGACCTTAGATGCAAAAAGACAACAGACGTGCTCAGTTATGGTGAATACTGACCTTTGTCAGGGAAGATAGCAGCCTAGAACAGGACTACTCACCATTGCTTGCTTTTTGTTGGAATGTTTTAGTTTTAGACCATCTTTTGTGGTTACTTGAGGGTTTTGAGTGAGTAAGCCCCAACATGTAGTGCTATCTTCAGCTTCTCAGGTTGAATGTGTGGCCCTCTTTTTATCCACACTTGTCCCTTTTGGTCATAAATCAGTATAAAGACTACATCAATGATGAACCTTTGGTTGGATTATATAGTCTCATGATACTAGGGAGGCTCATGCCCTGCAAAGTACAGCATCAGCATTTGTCTTGCTGATTGCTGGACCACTGGGGATGGGGCAAAACTGTAACCTTGGATGGAGGTCAAGGCCAAGTTTTCTCAAAAGTTAAAAGCAAGAAAATAGGAGGCATTTGGTCCCACAGCCCTTCATTAAGGAAAACACTCTGGATCATTTCTCACCTGTGAGCTATCATGGTCCAAGTTTTGCTGTCTGTCTTATTTTTCTGTGTTTTACATTTAGTATAACATTTCAGGGGAACTAGGTGTTTTATATTTTCTTTTTTTCCCCCCTGGCATTGGTTTCTCTGTATTGCATTCAATTACTTTGACTGAGGCTGAGCAAAGTGTTGCCATTTCTGAACTCAGCTGAGCCTGAGGCAAAAAGATTTTTATTATGCTTTATTCAGGATCTGATCATCTCATTTACAAAAGCCATCCCCATGCTGGTTTTAGTGCATACCCTGGCAACAATCCTCAGGGCAAGAGGATGCTAATTGTGCCAGAGGAGTTCATGTGTCTAAGGGAAGAGTCAGCAACACACATGGAATGAATGTGCATCAACACACCTGAAAGTGTCCTTGTGTTTCTGATGACAATGACGGCTGTCACTACGGAAAAATGCTTTGTTGTTAACGCTGTAAGAACGTCCATTTCTTAAGAAGAAAGAGCTTCATGAACCAACATGTGCAAATTTGAATTAGGAAAATTAAATATGCATAATCAATAAATTATGCTTTCTTCTCTTACATTATTTAGTGGAAATATGATACATTGAAGATCTCTATAATTTAAAAATTCCTTCCACAATGATCTGCTTACCTACCATCCATGCAGTAGATGGAGAAAGAAACAAGAACACACAAATGTAAATGAATGTCTTTAGACCCAATGCAGTCTGTGGCCTGTTTCTGTGGTGAGGGCTGTGTGACGTCCTGCTCAGGGCCTCTGCTTTGGGCCCTAGAGGGCAGCTGCACTGGCTGGAGAGGGCCCACCAGATGTGGAGAAGTTGGAAAGGGGATTTCTTTGAGAAAGAAAAGTCATGGGCTCAGAAGCTTGAGTCTGAGTGAGGATTAGAGAGGAGGTAAGAATGGAGGTGAGAGGTGGGTGGGTCCAAAGGCTAATGTTGTGAAGTTAAGAGTCCTGAGAGGATTTGCTGACCACTCTCCTTTTAGGAAAACCTCCAGAGTTGCTGACTTTACACATTAAGTGTCTGAGGGACAAGATTTGACATGAGGGAGGAACATGGAAAGCGACCAGAGTAGAAAGGAGAGCCCACAGGATACAGTGGTGGAGGGCAGAGGGCCCAGGGAACTCGCCCTAAGACTTCTAGATGTTGTGTTATGGGTCACTGGCACTTGGGAAGCCTGAATCAACCTGTTTTTAAAGTGTTGTAAACACCTTCTCTGGTGGCTAAAAGACCATGAGCTACCTGCTCCTCATAGTAAAAAGTCTTTAAATGTGGGCTGATGGGTGCACATTCTGTAAAACACAAAACTCTTTGATGCTAGTTGGTTTTGGCACCGAATCCATCCTTTTGGGGAAACAATGCAATAACGGACATGCTTAGAGGGCAAAGGAAGAGCACATTATGCTACAGGGGTGTTTTAGGTAAGAAAAAATAAAACAGTATAAACATTTGTGAAGTATAGAAAGGACCATGATCCACATTTTTTTTGCAGGTACCTAAGGTCCTGGGTCTGCAGACCTCACTCATCCCTTTTCTCATTTTTGGGGGCTCAGCAAGCTCCAAAGACACCCTGCTTGTGTAACAGGATGCAGCCAAGAGGGAGACCCCAAATAGGGATTTGTTATGGGGTCCAGAACTCAATGTGCCCAGGAAATATTAAAAATATATATATAGGATGTCCTCACCCCCACAAGTCTGAGCTGGGGGATGGGACACATGGAGCAGGGCCATTCAGAGCTGTTTTGTATAGCAACAGCTTTTCAGCTAATCTCTGGCCTGGTCGTTTAACATATCTATAACCTTTTACTGGTTTCATAGACATGTTAAATAGCTGTAGCTCTTCCTTGAGCCAGGGGGATGGAAGTGACTTCCGCCCAAGATGTAACTGAGAGGCAACTCTCCCTGATTACAGTGCCTGCATGAGACCTTGTAGATGATTGGCTCCATGCCATGGGGCCACACCTGTCCAGACTTACTATGGCAGCCCAGTAAAGCTGGAAGAATACAGAAATGTTTGCAGGTGTAACTGACTGCAGAAGGAGTCAGAAATGGGGCTACAGAGGAAGACTGTACTAAACCCAGACTCGGCAGCCATGCTGGGGGGGACCAGGTGGCTTTGGCAGAGTGGAACCATGTGGCTTGGGTGAGAGTCAGGACCACGTGGATCTGGATTGCTCTTTTTTTGCCACATGGCTTAGGAAGCAGGAGAGACTTTGCTGGGAAGAAAAGGGGTGAAAAGATGCTTGCTGGTGGGCCATGAGAAGGTGCTACATGGTTTTAAATTAACTGGAGATCATGGTGGCAACACAGCTGATGGTGCCAGGAGACTGAATCACAGACTTCTGCTTCTTTTCCCGAGATACAGTACCCCAGAGTAGGGTAGAAGGAGAAGGAAGGACTGTGCATTTGTGGGTATTCTAAAGAACTTTAGTATTTTATTGAAGATATTAAGTCATTACTCTAAGCCTGTATACATTTTAAATAAATAATTCCTTTCCTTTTCACCAGTCTCTGGCATTGAGAGATGTCTTTCCTCTGGTGGCAGGTAAAACAAACCTAGTACTGGGGGAACCCTGGAGAAAAAGAAAGGGTCCTTTTGGTAATAGTATATCATTCACCTCCCCCATGGGTCTGTTCTGTAACACTTGTACCACTTTTCATCAGGCACCCCAACACCCACTGCCAGGCTGCTCTTCAACCTCCACTTGGTGCCTCCTTCCTGGGCACTCACTCCCCATTACATCCTGTAGATCAAGGGGCTTGGGTGCTACAGCCATGATGCTTTGTGCTTCTAAGGTGCTACTGGGCAAAGCTTAAACTGCTGGTCTCAGGGGCTCTTAAGGAAAGATCAGCACCAGTCTCATCCTGGCCTGAGCTGGACACTGAGAATTTTGGTCCTCACTCTGGAACCCACAATCCCTGGGCTCTAGCCTGAGTGTTTCCCACCAACACAAGACCTTTGTGATTTTTCACCAGGCTGAAGATTTGTAGCTATCTTGGTATCCTCTGCAGACTCCCCCAACACTCCCTTCATCTTCCTTCCTTTGTGGAATTACCTCCTCACTGCTCTCCAGCCATGACTTGCCTGAGTGGTCCCCACACCTTTCCATCTCCCTTGGCTTCATAGATTCTCTGTCCTCAGTGTTTGCTAGTCATCCTCTTACTCCTGGTCCCTCTCACCGCCGCCCCCCGCCCCCCGCCAGTAACCCATCCCTCTTTTCTCTTGGACCATCAAGCCCTAAGTTGTGCTATTGTGTTCCTGTGGGTTCATTCCAGCATGTTTCTCTCGATACCTCTGTTTAACGTCATATTCTCTCTCCCTTTCCTTCCTCACAAATACCTGTCCTTACACCTTCACCTGCTTTGTTTTGACACTTCTGTGAGGTTTTTGTCTTTTAAATAAGAGTGCACATGCTCCCTTATGGATGTCTCAAATCAAGTGTTTGGTTCCAGTACCAAAGGCACTCATATGAGTCTTCAACTTTCCTATTCTTTTTCCAAAGAGCCACCCTGCATCTCTGCCATACCCAGCTCTAGAGGGATGGCTTCTGTTTCTTTCCCACCTTCCTCCTCCAGCTTCAGTGACTTTGTCATGTGTAGGTGGGCTCCTCACCTCATCCCCAATTTTGAGATATCAGCCTCTTCCCCCAAATCTGCAACACTCCCTATTTCTTCTATCCATTCTCTCCATCCTAAACCAACATAACACATGCCTTTCTTCCCCTCCATACTTCTCCAATTATTACGATTTTCCTTCTATTTTTCCCAGGACCTTACCCCTTCTTGTCCTTTTTTAGGTGGGTCCTTTTGAAACTGGAAAAGACACTGGAGTTTGTGCTGCCTGTAACTTGCCAAACCCAATAAGCAGTGTCAGAGATTGAATCTTTATGGACGCTTTACTCAGATGGCTGGAGATCTGAGAAGATGGCAGGTTCATACCCTAACAGACCATCTGACATTTTCTTTCCAGGCCAATGTTTTTATAACAGGGAATAAACAAGGTGTGGTGAGGGATTTTTAAAATCAGGGAGAATTAGGTGAAAGAGACTGCAGCATTTGCCTCCTGGACAGTTAGCTTTCCAGGGTCTGGTCAACCTCTGTCTCCCCCTGGAACACAATGGCCTGGATGCCTCCACTTGTCCCCAGGTGGGTCATCTTTAGCAGTGCCCCAGGAGGTCAGCTGTTTTCCCAGGAGCCAGGATGGGCCTTATCTGTAGTTTCTGAAACAAAAGCTTTAACATACACATTACTTGCTAGACTTTTTGCTTTAAGCTAAAATTTTCCAAGTCTTGAGTCCCCTATCAAAACAAGTTAGTCACAAGGAGATACTTATGTGAAATATGCCACATACTCAGATTTGTAGAAACAAGGTAGATTGGTCATTGAAGTTTACTGGGAAAAGGGAAAATGGGGCATAGTTCATCAGTGGGCATAGATTTTCAGTTTTATTGATGAAAAAGTTGTAGAGACTTGTTTTACTACAATGAGAATATATGCACTACTGCTAACTTTGCAGAGGCTCTTGGTTGTAATGGTAAATTTAATGTTACCTGTTTTTTAATATTGTTCTAAAAATAGTAATTTAAAAGAAAAATTTGGGGTTAAGGACCCTGATGCTTTTGAGAATCATTTTGCCCAAACAGAGAAAGTTCTGGACAGGATTAATACAAAGCGTGTGATTTATCAGTGCATTTTCTTTTTCTAACCACCATTCTTTTTAAAGAGAAAAGCTTTTTTAAAAAAGGATTTTATTTATTTATTTTTTAGAGAGAGGGGAAGGGAGGGAGAAAGAAAGGGAGAGAAACATCAGTGTGTGGTTACCTATCACACATCCTCTACTGGGGACCTGGCCCACAACCCAGGCATGTGCCCTGACTGGGAATTGAACCAGTGACCCTTTGTTTTGAAGGCTGGCACTCAATCCACTGAGTCCCACTGGCCAGGGTTGAACCACCATTTTTAGCTTCAGGCAGTTGGTCTTGGGGTCTCTAAGCCCCTCAAAAGTCCAAAATGATGGATAAGGCCAAAAGCAATGACTCTCAGTAGCTGAGAATCCCACATGGGAGGGGAATGGTTTAGCATGATTGGAAGGACTGGTCAAGGAGATTAAGTTTGGAAGGGCAAAGAGATCAAAGGTTGAGCAGTGCTGAAGAGTCCAGGGTGTAATGTAAAAGCCAATCAGAATGGGGTGATGAGGAGCAACACATCTTAGGTGAGCACTGGTGGGGACTTCCCAAGCCAGTCACCCTGTGTGGGGACTGAAGCTCTTCTTATGTTTAAAAACGTTAGCCTTTTCTGAAAATACTAAACTGAGTTAGTGTTCTCATACTGAAGCATGGAGTCTATGGCAGAAAAGAAACAAGGAGAAGAGTTACTCATGGTGTTAACTGCTGGTTGAACAAAGAAAACTATTTTTCAAGGAACAAATAATGTCTCACTACATTAACTTTTTCCCACAAATGAGCTTTAAGTTAGGGCAGTAGTAAAACCCCTCAGAAAGTCTGAGAGCTATAAGGTCACAGACAGGGAACTAGAAAACTGTTTTCAAAAGTCAACGACCCTCACCACCAATAGAGCCACGTGGCCCACTTAGGACTGTCTTCATTCTGTCTTCAAGTGTACCATTGACATTCACAATCAGGGACATGATTACTTAAAAAACTTTTATGGTGGTAAAATACCAATAGCATAAATTTATTCCCTTAGCCATTTTAAGGCACAGTTCAATAGTATGAAATACACTCGCATTGTTGTCCAGCCATCACCACCACCTATCTTCATAACTCTTCTCACCTGGTAAAATGGAAACACTGCCTACACACAAAAACACCCTCATTTTCACTCCCTGAACCTGACAACCACCATTACACTCGGAGTCTTTATAATTTCAATTCATCGAAGTATTTTGTGTAATTAAAATGATACAGTGTTTGTCCTTTTGTGCTTGTTTTATTTCACTTAGTGGAACATCCTCAAGGTTTTTCTGTGCTGTAGGATATTATAGAATTTTCTTTTTTAAAGGCTGAGTAATATTCCATTTTCTGTGTATATCACATTTTGCTTACCCATTCATCCATCCATGGCCACTAAATTTGCATTCACGTTTTAGCTATTATGAATGCATCTGCTATAAATGTTTGTGTACAAATATTTATTTGGGGCCATGTGGTCAGTTGCTTGAAATATGTACTCAGAAGTGGAATTTTAGGCTTATATGGTAATTGTGTGTTTAACTTTTTGAGGAACTCCATGCTGTATTCCAAAGTGGCTGTGCCATTTTGCACTCTCACCAACAGAACACAGGCATCCAGGTCACCCCAATTTCCACCAACACTGGCCATCTTCTGGTTTTGGTGCTTTCCATCTTAGTGGGCTTAAGGCAGAGTCTCATTGCTTTTTTGCCTTTTTAAAATTGAAGTATAATTCACTTCCAGTGTTTTATCAGTTTGAGGTGTACAACACAGTGACTCAGTATTTATACACATTACAGCATGATCACCATGGTCGAGTTACCCTCTGTCATTACACAAAGTGATTACAAAATCCCTGGTGATATTCTGTATGCTGTTTGGAACATCCCGGTGACTTTTTTTATCTTATAATTGAAAGATGGCACCTTTTAATGCCTTTCACCTATTTTACCACCCTCCATCTACATCTTTCTGAAAACCACCACTTTATTCTCTGTATCCATGAGCCTGTTTTTGTTCTGCGTTGTTTTTTCATTTGTCTTATTTTTTAGATTTCATTACTATAACATCATATAATATTTGTCTTCCTTTGTCAGACTTATTTCACTTAATTTAATACACTCCAGGACCATCCATTTTTGTCACAAATGAAAAGACTCTCTTTTGATAGATGAGTAGTGTTCCATAAGATATATAGATATATAGATATAGATATGTATATCTCCATATATATCCATATACATAAAAAATAATCTGTCTGGTAAAAGTCCAGTCATTGTTAGTATAACGAGACCACTTTGCACAGCATCGATGTAAACTGGCAGGCGAGGAGAGTGGACTGGAATTCTCACATGTAAACAATGAAGACTTCACTGTACTAGTCACTGGGGGTGGTAGACATTGTTGAGTGAACATGTGTACTGTGTGGCTGTCACATTCAAAATGACTGAGCAAGTAGAACAATGAATCTGCATCAAATTTTGTGTTAAGCTTGAACATTCTTCTGCTGAAGCTATTAGGAAGATTCAGAAGGCTGCAGCTATGGGAAACTATGATTGGCAGCTTCATCACAACAACACACCCACTCATGCATCATGTCTCATGCAGTTTTTTTGCAAAACATCTAATCACCCAGGTGACTCAGTCCCACTACAGCCCAGATTTAGTGTCCTGTGATTTCTGGCTTTTCCCAAAACTAAAATCACCTTTGAAAGGGAAGGAATTTCAGACCATCGATAAGATTCAGGAAAACATGACAGGGCTGCTAATGGTGATTGGGAGAACTGTGTGAGGGCCCAAGGTGTCTACATTGAAGGGGACTGAGGCATCATTGTCCTATGTACATTGTTTCTTGAATCTTCTTCAATAAATGTCTATTTTTCTTATGACACAGGTGGACACCTGGACAAACTATACACACACACACATTCACACATTATAAAATATCTTTTAAAAAATTTTTTAATTGAATATTTTATTGTTCAATTACAGTGGTCCCAATTTTTCCCTCCTTGCTCCCCACTGCGCTGTCCAGTTCCTACTCCCACAGTCAATCCCCGTCCTATTGTCTGTGTCCATGGGTCACTCATACATGTTCCTTGACTAGTCCCTTCCTCCTCTTCCCACTCCTGTCCCTCTCCCTCCTCCCCTCTGGTCGCTGACAGTCTGTTCCTCATTTCCATGCCTGTGGTTCTATTTTGCTAATTTGTTTGCTTTGTTCATTATGTTCCTCTTATGAACTTAGTAGGTCTAACATCAAACCTATCATGGTAGAAAAAGTGTGTCCTAAGTGGGCAAGTTTGGATTAGTGTTTGGAATAGCAGATTATACTATAGAGTCTTTAATGTCTGAAGAAAAAAAACCTGTGAAAGTAGTTTTGAGGCTAGAAGAGATGCCTTCCCTCAGAGCTTATCCCCACTCCTCTTAGATGTTGAACCTTTTTTGCATGTGTTTTTTTCTGGCCTTTATGTGCTCCGGGTCCAGCTGGCTCTGGTTCTCTCTACATTCCACTCCCTCACCCAGTGCTCAGGCTCCCCTTTGGCAGACCCTGGGGCCCCAGTCAGCTTCTTTTCTTCACAGCTCCAGGTCTCTTTCAAACTCCAAATCTCTGCCACAGGATGAGCTGGTGGTAAGTGTGTAGAGTTTGATACTCCAACAATGCAGGGTGATGGTTCAGTACCTTGATTTGTCTCCAGCCCTGGCTTCAAGAGCCACCTCCCTGCTTACCAGGTCTGAGCTAAACACTGGAAACCCTGTGCTCACTTGGCACCCATGCTCCCTTTACAGTGGTTTCATTCACATGCTCTCTCATTCATCGCTCTTCCCTATCCAATATCTGGGACCAGAACATCTCCATGTCTAAATTATCCTCCTCAGTCTCTTTTTAATAGAAGATCAGCCTGTCAATCTTTTAGTCCCAGTCTTTGACTCTGCCTGTCCTGATACCCAAAACCTCTTCTGGCTATAGGCTCCTAGTCCCCACTGGATTGTCTTCTCTATGCTCTGTTCCTTGTCTTTTGTTGTGTGTGGGTCTGCTCTTCTGGTACCCCATCTTTACGGGAAGACTGTGTCCCTGGAAACTGGTGTGTGCCCTCCCTCAGGCTCCCTTTTCTGCAAACACAACCCCATGCCCTACAGGCAGCCCCCCCACCTTCCACTGCCTTCATCCTACTTCCCCCGACCCTGCACCCTCCTCAAGGGCTGGCCCTCCCAAGCATTCCCCAGCTGTCCTTCCTGCCCAAGGCCTGGAGCTCTCCCTTACTGGCACTGACAGTTCCTCACAGCAGTGGCTTTCTCTGGGTAGCTTCTGAGACCTCCACCCCTATTTCTGAACTACAGCTGATACTCTCTGTGCCTCAGAGTCTTTATTTTTTTCTGAAGCTGACAGCTCAGATTATTTGGCCAAAAATTAAATTCTGTTGTGCCTCTGCTGTAAAAAGAAACTTTGAAAATCAGCAGAGGTCTCAGTGCAGAAAATATGTAGGAACATATGCATTTGGATGCGTCATTGGCATTTGCATTTTTTCCATGGCTGCGTTCCCTTCCCTGGGCAAAATCAAGGTGCTGCTGGTTGTGTGCCCTTTGGAAGCTATGTTGAGATGTGTCTTCTTGATGCCAGCTTTGGTGAAGTAAACCTTCCTTGCATGTTGGATATAATCAGGCAGGCTTTTCACCTTTTCCTCCCACTTCATGTGTCTTCACACTCTTGCCTCTGCCTGCCCCTCATAAGGATGCTGTGATTCCATTCAGGCTAGTCCAGGACATTTTCCCAATCTCAAGATCCCTAACTTCATCACATCTGCAAAGTCCCTTTAGTTATGCAAAAGGCCAATCATAGTTTCTAGGATGAGACTCTGGACATCTTGTGTGACCATTATAGAGTCTCTATTCTATTTACAGTGTCAGGTAAAAGACCAGGTTCTGTCCCTGCCCGGATATAGCTCTTAGCACTGAGCCCTGGCTGGTGACCAGCTCAAAAGCCTGTGACACAGGCCCCTAGGACACCGTTGCTCCCAGTCAGCCCTTTCCGTGAGGCCAAACCCAACCTGACAGGCTCACAGGGTCCCTCAAGTCAGGTGCCCTGAAATACAGTCTGAAGAAACACTGCCTGAGTGTTACAGAATGGACTGGGGCAGGTATGCATTTTTTGGCCCACCCAGGGACACCAAAAACTGTTACAGAACACACCCACACACAGGGCCAAGGTGGGGCTGATATACTATTACTGAAAGGACCCCCCTCCAGGTTCATTATGTCCACTGCCTTATAGGAAAGACAATTCTCAATGCCAGAGATTTGTGAAAAGGAAAGGAAATGTTTATTTAAAGCTATACAGACTTAAAGTATGAAGCCCTAATGTCTTCATTAAGATATCAAAGTCCTTTGGGATACCCACAGACGTCCACAGTGGTTCATTCTACCTCTGCCCTAATTTGGGGTACCGTAACTCAGGAAAAGAAGCAAACGTCCAGGATCCAGGCTCCTGAAACAATCAGCTGTGTTGCCATCCAGGCAGGATCTTCAATTAATCCAAAGCCATGTGACAACTTCTCATGGCCTACTAGCAAGAGTTCTTTTGCCCTTCTTCCAGGCAAAGTCTCTCCTGCTTCCCAGGCCATGTGGCCAAAGAGCGCACCCCAAAGCTATGTGGTCCTCTTCTACCAAAGCTGCAGGGGTCTGCACTCTGGCCAAAACTGCATAGTTTTTCTACCCACCAAAGCTGCGGGGAAGGGGCTGTCACCACTCTTCCAGAAGTGCGTGGCTCTCTCTGCAATGGCTGCTGTGTCTCTGTTTAAATCCCCACGCCAATCTTCCTCTACAGCCCCATTTACTACTCTTCCCACACTTGGCTACTTGCCAGCACTCTCATGTCCTTCCAGTTTTACTGGGCTGCCATCATGAGTCTGGGCAGGCATGGCCCCATGGCTTGGAGCCAATCTTCTCCAAGCTCTCATGCAGGTGCTTTACTCAAGGGACCTGCTCCCCACTTACATCTTGGGTAGAAGTCACACCCTTCTCCTTGGCTCAAAGCATGACCACAGCTATTTAACATATCTATACAATCAGTTAAAAGTTACAGATATATTAAGTGACCATGCCAGAGGTTAGCTGCAAAACTGTTGCTATACAAAACAGCTCTCAACGGCCCTGCTCCGTGTGTCCCTTCCCCCAGCTCACACCTGTGGGGGGAAGGGGTGAAGACATCCTAATACTTCCTGGACACCTTGAGTTTTGGACCCCATTCCAAATCCCTATTTGGAGCCCTCCTCTTGGCTGTACCCTGTAATATGAGCTGAGCTTCTCTGTGAGGATTCCATGCAGCCCATCAGAATAGGCCCTGACCAAGCCCTTCAGGCTATTTCTCAAAGGGGTAGTCATGTGGAGGGCCTCAGGGGCCTGGACTGAAACTGGCCTCCCTCCACTGAGTTTCTCCATCAGACTGGTGCTTCCCTCTGTGTGAATGTCTGTAGGGCTGGGATTTCATGAGGGAACTGAGACTGTAGGAAGTTTATTTCCACTGTGTGTGTCCTGCACTAAAGGCCCAACCCCAGCCCAGAACATGATGCAGAGGGGGATGGAGGCCGAGTCCAGGGCAGTCAGTCCTGGATGTGAGGGAGAGTTCACCCCACCTGATACCCAGAGGTTGGAAAGGAATCACTCATGATATACACAGAGCTGTTCAATTTTCCTTTTGGAATTTTTTCTTTGTGGGTTGTATGGTGTAGTATCCTGTGTTCTTCGGAGTGACATTCTGGAACAGCAGGAATGCACTGGGATACATTGCTTCTTGACCACTGTGGGCATGCCTGGGGCTTCTTTCTAGAAGGCCTATTATATATGGTACAAAACAACAATCGCTGTCCATGCATTTCCCTTTGTATAAGATACTCAAGCAGACTGGACAAAGAGAAGCACACCCTCCCCTTTGGCAGCACTGGGTGGCTCTGACTCAATAGTGAGTTGGGCAGTTGTGGGATGAGGGGGAGGGCTCCTGAAGGTTAAGAGTGAGACTAGGAAGAAAGAGAGAAATTGATCAGCATTTGGATCTATGTGTTGGGATGCAGAGATGAGGTCCTGGGTCCTGAGAAAAACTGTTCATCTCTCAGCCTTGTCCTCTGTGTGTGTGTGTGTGTGTGAGAGAGAGATAGAGAGAGAGAGAGAGAGAGAGAGAGAGAGAGAGAGTGTGTATTCCATAGACAAGGTCAGCAGCATAGTCACCATTATTTCAGCACCTATGAAATTATTATTTTTACTGTTTGGAATTTTTTTCTCCATGTGTCTTCCTGGCTCACCCCCTCACTTACCCCAGACCCCTGCTGACACTTAGGGGTGTCCTTGGGACACACCTCCCCTGACCACCTTCTCTAGAGGCCCCATGTCTTCACTCTCTGACCTGCCCCTGCTCTGTTTCTCCTGCAGAACATGAGCTCCACATGGGCAGGGCTTGTCTCATCTTGCAGCCCCAGTGCCTGTGATAGGCTGCAAGTGCCTGCAGGTGAGCGAACGAGGAATCCGATCCTGCACTTTTTAGGTCTTATTTGCTTATTTATGTGGGTGGTGAGAACAATGTTTAGGGCCCCTGGTTAAGTTTTTGTGGTGTCATACAAATTGTCATTATTCTCATCTCTCTTCAGAAGTCACTGCTCAGTGATGGCTAACGTACAAAACTTACCATTGTTGATATTTTCCTGCCCCTTGCCACTTCCAGATCATGGGATTGTTTAGTTATTGTGCCTTCTCCTTATGCTACTCTGTTCCCTTGTCCTTTCCCCTCTGTTCCAAACAGAAGCCTTCTGCCCTGTCAGGACTATGTCCTCCTTAGGAGACCCAGCCAGTCACTGTCTCTCATCTTCTTTCAATCACAGAGGTTGTCCCTTCCTTATGGGCCAGCAGAAGCCCCTTGAATATTTCTTTTGCACCTGGGGACACCACAGCGACAACTGTGATGTGATACCTGTGTCAGAGCAGGGAGCCAGGCATTGTGTCAGTTGTTTTAGGAGGGACTAGTGCATGGTAATGGAGAGGGAGAGGGAAGGGAAGCACCTAGAGTGGTAGGAGCATCTAGCAGAGCTCCTCCAGGAAATGTCCTTATGGAGGGACTGAAGTATGAGTGGGCCTGAGGGGATGTTTGCCTCATTTAAGATGGAGTGTGGTGGGGAGAAGCTGCCAGCAGAGGACTGGCCTTCAGGTGGGCAGATGCCTTGCTGGATGAGGAGCTGACAGAGTCCAGTGTGGGCAGCTTGGAGAGTGAGGGGGACTTTGGGCTGAGAGATGATGGTGAAGTTGGGCCCTGCTGGGCTGTAGGTACTGCTGAGGATGGTTGGCAGCCCCTGGGAAGGCTCCAGGTTGTGGAGTAGCTCTGCCACTCTCCGGAGGACCAGGAAGAAAGTATGGCAGTCACCTTCTCCTGCTCTGAGTATTCAACATAAATTTATAAACATTTTGCAATGGTCACCTAGCATGTTAATACTCCATCATGTTCTAACTCCATGAGTCCCAGTCTCTGTTGCTCCAAGAACTCCTACCTGCTCCTTTAATATGATTTCACCAGACCCAGATTTTCAGAAATGTGCACTAGTTTTTTTTTTCCCCTCCAGTAAGTTACATGTGGGTGTCCCTGGGTGGAGTGGTGTGTGTGACTGAAATGCTGGGCACTGGGTCTGTGGGGAAGGGGAGGAGCAGAACACCAGGTATGTCAAAGGGAAAGGTCTGTGTGAGGGAAGCAGAGGGGACAGGATGGATAAGTCAATGTGTCTTCTCACTCCCAGGGCCTGGTGTCCAGAACAGAAACTCTGCTCTGGGGAAGCACAGCACCACACCCCTCTCCATGTCCCCGGGTCAGTGTAGGACCCTGGTTACCCTGGGTCTATCCTGCAGCACAGAGCTCCTGTAGGACTGCAAGGACCCCATCCCCATGGTCCCACACTTTAAAATGGCAAATTTTAGGCCATGTAATTTTTTTAAAAGATTGTATTTACTTATTTTTTAGAGAGAGGGGAAGGGAGGGACAAAGAGAGGTAGAGAAACATCAATGTGTGCTTGTCAAATCTTATCCCTCAGACACTTAAAGTGTAAAGTCAGCAACTCTGGAGGTTTTCCTAAAAGGAGAGTGGTCAGCAAAGCCTCTCAGGACTCTTAACTTTACAACATTAGCCTTTGGCCTCCCCAACCCCTTACCCCCATTCTTACCTCCTCTCTAATCCTCACTCAGACTCAAGTTCTTGAGCAGGTGGCTTTTCTTTCCCAAAGAAATCCCCTTTACAACTTCTCCATATCTGGTGGGCCCTCTCCAGCCAGTGCAGCTGCCCTCTAAGGCCCAAGGCAGAGGCCCTGGGCAGGACGTCACACAGCCCTCACCACAGAAACAGGCCACAGACTGCATTGGGTCTAAAGACATTCATTTACATTTGTGTGTTCTTGTTTCTTTCTCCATCTACTGCATGGATGGTAGGTAAGCAGATCATTGTGGAAGGAATTTTTAAATTATAGAGATCTTCAATGTATCATATTTCCACTAAATAATGTAAGAGAAGAAAGCATAATTTATTGATTATGCATATTTAATTTTTGTAATTCAAATTTGCACATGTTGGTTCATGAAGCTCTTTCTTATTAAGAAATGGACATTTTTACAGCATTAACAATAAAGCATTTTTTCCATAGTAACAGCTGTCATTGTCATCAGAAACACAAGGACACCTTCAGGTGTGTTGATGCACATTCATTCCATGTGTGTTGCTGACTCTTCCCTTAGACACATGAACTCCTCTGACATAATTAGCATCCTCCTGAGATGATCAGGTCTTGAATAAAGCATAATAAATATATGTTTGCCTGAGGCTCAGCTGAGTTCAGAAACGGTAACACTTTGCTCAGCCTCAGTCAAAGTAATTGAATGCAATACAGAGAGGCCAATGTGAGAAGGAAAAAAAAAACCTAGTTCCCCCGAAAATGTTTCACAGGTTCCCTGGGGGGAAAAAGGCACTGTGTGCTTTGCAAAGACCCAAGAGAAATGATTCCTTTATGTAAGGTTGTGTAGAGAAAAGTGCAAGAGGAGAGGCAAAGCCAGGGCAGTTCTTGAGTGACTTCCAAAAAAAGTGCCAGGGTAGGCAAGCACAACTATCTTAATCCTGGGTGGTTTGGAGCTGAAGGGCTGGTCTCTAGTCACCTGGGTCTTGGCACAGGCAAGATATAGGGCAGGGAAAAGAGAGGCTTAGTGTGTAAGAGTTAAACAAAGAGGTAGTTGGATTTAAATAGCTGAAAACATAATAATATTGAATCTGTCTATCTTTAAAAGAAATTGATGTGAATGTTAGACAATTGACTCAATAAAATTTTCTAAAGATTATTTAAAAAGTAAGAGGGAGCTGATTGGCATAACCCTTGATACATTTCAACAAACACAGTGGTTGGGTGCCTATCATTCCTTTTTAAAAGCAGAACCATTTGAAACAATTCAAACATTTTAAGACCAATAAAACCAAAGGGTTCTTTATATCTGCAATACAAGAAGACAGGTTGTCTGCTTTATTGATCAGCAAGCCTTTATAGACAGATACACACCATCAAATTGAAGAGAAAGCAAAACTCTGCAGTGAAATGCCAACTTGTAAATATAGAAGAAATGATAAAATTAGATAATCACTGTCAGACAATCATCATAGTAATAACTGATTAATGTAAGAACACCAAACAATTCTACACCAGTGGCCAAAATTCTGAGAGGGAATAGGATATTCACATAGCACAGTCTCTAATCTCCTTCCCTTCTACAGAATACTCACTAGTGCTTAATTCTTACTAAGTAAAAGAACAAAGTTCTTTTTAATTACTCTTATGGTTCAGCAACCTGGTAGATATCATCAAAGCCAAGTGATAATGAAATAAATATATCTCTGTTGATATGATAGAGAAAACACAACACCATTTCTGTGGCATTTCTGCCCCAAATGCATAAATATCAATTCATGAAGAAATAATAGCAAAACTAAACCAAATCATCTTTAGCAAAATTTCAGCTGGAAGTTTGAGAAAATGTCAGTGTCACAAAACAAAAACAGACTCAGATGGAGACCTGGCACAGAAAGGCAGGACACCATCATGGACAGGGTCCTGGGACACTGAGCAAAGAAAAAATAGATAATGTCTTCTTATTTTTCTTGTTAGTGTCATTGGTTGTAGTAGTAGTAGTAGTAGTAGTTGTTGTTGTTCTTCTCCTCCTTCTACTTCTTCTTCCTTTTCTTTTCTCTCTCCCTTTCTGTGTGAGGAATGGTTTCTTTCATTTTATTTTTTGTTATAGAAATATTATTTGAATAATTGACAAAACTGGAAGAGTGTCTTTGGGTTAAATTTTATATTGTTTCAATGCTGATTTTCCTTTATTGATTGATATCTGAGAGTTTTATAAGAAACTGTCCCAGTTATTTCAAAATACATACCAGAAAAATTAAACTGTAAGCACTACAGTGGTTTGCACAATACTTTAATCCCATAGATAATGCAACACTGATCTTTTTCTTTTCACCTGAAAGCATCTAAGAAATAGGAATTTTAAAACTTTTATTTTTAAAAATAATGAAAACTTTTTCCTGCTTTTTACTCCAACATGAAGACATTTTGGTATTTCCACATGGACTACTGTGTTAGCTGTGGGCTTCCATATATGGCTTTAACCATGCTGAGTAGTATCCTTCTATCCCTACATTCCCTGTCTTTTATTAAAACCATCACCATTTTCTTCTCTAGAGGTTGATTTCACTTGATATTCAACCTACAGGCCAGGAAATAAAGTCCTGTTCAGATGGAGAAATCTTTTATATGGGACTTCTCTAAGTCCAAGGTCATAAAGACTGTATTGGGCAATCTTTACTAGCTAATGAATTATTTTAAAAAAGGTAAATTCTTACCCAGTCACTGTAAGATTTCTTTGTCCCCCAAAATGGGCAAAGGTGAACAGTTTGCCTTCCTTGGCATACACAGAAGTTTACATGAGGAGTGAGACCTACCCTGTTTTCAAGTTAAAAATTTCAGAAAAGGATCAATAAAGCTCATGAGAAAAAAATATAATTTGATGATGAGGTCATAAATTACATGGCCTGGGAAAAATTTTCCTTGGCAGTTTCATGTGGTTTCCACAAAGATGTTTGTGGGAACAACTCAGGGGTCATCCTGGGGTGATCTGGAGTCAGAGAGAAAGTAAAGGTCACTCATTATACATTGTCACCTGAATGAAGACAATTGTCCTTATACAGAGGTCAGGACCATCCTCTGGTGACCTTTACAGAGTTCACTGTCAACTGAGAGTGGCTGAGATGTCTGAGAAGGCAGCATGGCCTTAAGTTTATATCCTACTCTCAAACAGTCATATCCTCTGCTTTCCCACAGAGCCCATAAAAATGGCCACCCTCTTGCCCAGAAACACCACAGTCACCTTTTACACAAGTGGGATCTGCACCCAATGATTCCTTAATGGCATGAATCTGTGGCCATGTTCAAAGGTTTAAGCTGTCCCAGAACCACAGGGTCCTCCCCATAGACCACATTAGGAGGGAGGGTGCTGGTGCAAAGTCACCAACCCCATTAGTTCCCATGAAAGTGATCCCCTCAGACTAGGTGCAAATATGTTACCCTCCTTCCCTTCTCTATGTTATTAAACTGAATACATTCATTTGTACTTTTTAAATAGATATGTTGTTTAGGTGGAAAGTCCTAAAGAGACTTGTATTGAGTTGATAAATGCTCAAAATGTGAGCTAACATTGTCATTATTGTTGACTTAAAAATCACATTCTACACCAGATTTCACCTCTGGTTGGTCTCAGGTGCATCATCTCCACAGTTCAGGTAACACTTCATCTCTTCGAGGATGAGCAATGGCTTTGTGATAACCACAGGGTGCACCTCTGATGAGCCTGTAGGGATCCAAGCTCTGTCACCCCATCAGGGAGCTATGTGCAGGATGCCTAGACACTGTTGTGGACAAGAGGAATGGACAGTAGGATAACCATATGGTAGTAAAAATGGTCTTTTTCTCCCTGTTTGACTTCTAAAATATTCTTAAACCTTCTTGAGTGTTCTTATTCTCATGGTGATAGGCTTATTTGCATAAGTTCAGTATGACTCTGTCTTTTTCATTAATAAGATATAAATTAAAACATTGTTAATACAAGCTAGGCTTTGGCTTAAATGTTCTAGTTAGACTGCTGTTCACAGAATTAGAAATGACCACACTTGTTATGGACCTAAGTGTGACCTGATGATTATTTTGGTATTTCTTAGAGGAGAGAGCATCACCCAATGCTACAGAGACTGCAGATGAAGTGTGAGAATGATGCTTCCAGACCTCAGGATATTGTTGATTGTCCCATCCCAGGTGTCATAGAAAAACCTGCATTAGAGCAAACTATGTAGTAAACACTAGCTCCTCTGAACTTAAGTAATTATTCAGGCTAAATCAAGTGACACCAGCCATGTTGTAGGATTAACAATATTCTTCTTCTTTGGAGATGTTTGATCATAGAGAAGTTGACTAGAAAATAAAAGGAATGTCTCCATGGAAAATTCTAGAAGCACAGTCTTCTGGGAGATCAGATCCTGACTCTGTTCAAGGACTCCATCTATTATGCACCTGTTTATAAACTGCTTGGAACTGATGGAGATACAAGCTGAGTCTTGGCTGAAAGAGATTAGCTGTGTTTTCCCTTACTGTGAAGAAAGCAGTTTTGTTATGACCTGGAGGCCTTAATGTTCCTCATAACCACTGACCTGTAGATAGGTATTTTCTCACTTAGTCTTCTGACCTCTGTTTTTTAGAACATTTTTTTTCTAAATGTAATTGCATTTTGTTGCTCTGATTGGGTATTTTTCTTCCTTGTTTTCCAGCTCACTGATTCAGCACTCTGCTTCATCTAACCTTTCAATTCCTTCCAGTGTATTCTTCATTTCAGATATTGTGTTCTTCATTTGCTCCTGGTTCTTATTCATAGTGTCTATGTCCTTTTTCATGCTACTGTATTTCTCACTAAGTTTTTGTAGCTCGCATGAAGTTCTTTGTAGTTCTCACTGAGTTCCTTGAGCATCCTTATAGCCATTCTTTTGAATTCTATATCTGATAGATGGCTTGTCTCAATATCATTTACATCTTTTTCTGGGGATTCCTCCTTTCCTTTTGACTGGGGGTTCTTTCCTTGTCTCCCTATTTAGGTGACTCTTTTTGTTTGTTTGTGAATCTCGCATTGCTCTGCTTTGACTACCTGTCTTCATGGGGTGGCCTTCTATGGTAGGAGATCTGTGGGATTCAGTGATGCAGTCTCTTTAATCTCTTGATCTGGATGCTCCAGGGATGCTCTTTGTTCAGTTCATGTGGGCTCTCATGTTGTACTTGGTTTGGATTATTTTTTTTGTCTTTTATTTTTTTAATGTATTTTATTGATTATGCTATTACAGTTGTCCCATTTCCCCCCTTCTCTCCCATCCACCCTGTACCCCCTCTCCCACCCACATTCCCCCCCTTTAGTTCATGTCCATGTGTCATACTTATGAGTTCTTTAGCTTCTACATTTCTCCTACTATTCTTGCCCTCCCCCTATCTATTTTCAACCTATATTCTATGCTACTTATTCTCTGTACCTTTTCCCCCTCTCTCCTCCTCCCACCCCCCTGCTGCTAGCCCTCCATGTGCCCTCCATTTCTGTGGTTCTGTTCCTGTTCTAGTTGTTTACTTAGTTTCTTTTGGTTTTGCTTTAGGTGTGGTTGTTAATAATTGTGAGTTTGCTGTCCTTTTACTATACATGTCTTTTCTTTATCTTCTTTTCTTAGATAAGTCGCTTTAGCATTTCACAAAATAAGGGCTTGGTGATGATGAACTCCTTTAACTTGACCTTATCTGAAAAGCACTTTATCTTCCCTTCCATTCTAAATGAGAGCTTTGCTGGATAGAGCAATCTGGGATGTAGGTCCTTGTCTTTCATGATTTGGAATATTTCTTTCTAGCCCCTTCTTGCCTGTAAGGTCTCTTTGGAGAAATCAGCTGACAGTCTGATGGGAACTCCTTTGTAGGTGACTGTCCCCTTATCTCTTGCTGCTTCTAGGATTCTCTCCTTCGTTTTTACCTTGGCTAATGTAATTATGATGTGCCTTGGTGTGTTTCTTCTTGGGTCCAACTTCTTTGGGGCTCTCTGAGCTTCTTGGATTTCTTGGAAGACTGTTCCCTTTGCCAGATTGGGGGAAGTTCTCCTTTATTATTTGTTCAAATACATGCTCAATCTGTTGCTTTTCTCCTTCCCATTCTGGTACCCCCTATAATTCGGATGTTGGAACGTTTAAAGGTGTCCTGGATGCTCTTAAGCTTTTCCTCGATTTTTTTGAATTCTTATTTCATCATGCTTTCCTGCTTGGTTGATTCTATCTTCCTTCTGGTCCACTGTATTATTTTGAGACTCAGATTCCTTCCTTTCACTATTGGCTCTCCTCCACGTATCTTCCTGCATCTCTTTTATGGTAACCTGCATCCTTTCATCTAAATTGTGCCCAAAATCAACCAATTCCATGAGCTTTCTGATCACCAGTGTTTTGAACTGTGCATCTGATAGATTGGCTATTTCTTAGTCGCTCAAAAGGATGAGTCCTGGGGGACTGATCTGTTCTGTTGGAAACACATCTTATGTCTTTCCTTGTCTCTCCTTTTTTTTTTTCCTGGTCTGGTCGCTTGTTACGGTGGGGGGTGGAGCCTTAGGTGTTCACCGGGGCTGGGCACCCTGGTCGCTAGATTGTGACATTATATGTGGGGGTGGGGGTGGGGGTGGGAGCAGGGACGGGAGGGAACAATGGCGGTAGTTCCGTTCTCCTGGGCTCAGACCCTCCTTTGGGATCCTGGGCTGCGAGCTCTGCCCTGGTCCACAATTGCTGCCTCACTGGGTCCACCAGCCGCAGCTTGTGTACTCAGGGATCACTGCTGCGTTCTTGTGCCCTGGATGGCTGTCGCGCCGATTTCGTGCCAAGTTTTCCCTGACCTCTGCACGCCGCCGACCCGCGCCAGCCCTGCGCCCGCCCAGCTCGTCGTCTCCTACCAGTCTGGATGTACGGGTCTACTTCAACTTCTTGGCTGTCCGACTTCCATTCAGATAAATCCTCTATCAGTTCTGAGTGATATTCTATCTGTAAATTATTGTTGTTCTAATCTTGGTTGTGCGAGGAGGTACGGTGCGTCCACCTATTCCTCCATCTTGCCGGAAGTTCCAGTTTGGATTATTGATGGCTCATTCATTGGTGGATTCTTTCAGGCTGGTTGACTAAGAGTCACAACCCCCACCATGTGTTGTGTGCTGACAGATCTTCCAAAGTATCAGCAAGGATATTGTGGCACTGAACAACACTCTACATCAAATGGACTTACTTGATATTTACAGATAATTTCACCTGAAAGAAGCAAAGTATATGTTCTTTACAAATGCACATGGATCATTTTCAAAGATAGACCATGTGGTGGGACACAAAACAAGCCTTAACAAAAAACTGAGGCACTAATAAAAAAATTCCCAGTATACAAAAGCACTGGACTGGATGGCTTCACAGGCAAACTTTATCAAACTTCAAAGGAGAACTAATACCAATTCTTCTCAAACTATTCCAAAAAATGCAAGGTGAGGGAAGAATCCCAAACACTTTTTATTAGACCAGTATTATCTTAATTGCAGAACCAGGAAAAGACTCAACAAAGAAAGAAAGTTACAGGTCCATACCTTTGATGAACACAGAAGCTAAGATCCTCAACAAAATACTGCCAATTTGGACCAAGCAATACATTAAACAGATAATATACCACGATCAACTGGGATTTATCCCAATGTTGCAAGGGTGGTATGACCTTCACAAACCAATAAATGTAATACATCACAAAAATAAAATGATGAACAAAAATCACATGATCATGTCAATAGATGTGGAAAAAGCCTTTGACCAAATCCAGCACCCATTTATGATAAAAACACTCAGCAAAGTAGGAACATCATACTCAATGGGCAAAAACTAAAAGCATTTCCCTTAAGATCTGGAACAAGGCAAGGGCGACTGCTTTCAGTACTTTTATTCAACATAGTACTGGAAGTTCTAACCACAGAAGTTAGACAAGAAAAGGAAATAAAAGGCATCAAAATTCTAAAGGAGAAAGTAAAATGGTCATTATTTGCAGATGACATGATAGTGTATGTAGAAAACTCTATAGTCTCCATCAAAAACTACTCCACCGAATAAGTGAATTCAGCAAAGTAGTGGGATAAAAAGTCAATATTCAGAAATCAGTGGCATTCTTGTACACCAACAATAAATTATCAGAAATAGAAACTAAGGCAAAAATCCCCTTTACTATAACAACATAAAAATAAAGTACCTAGGGATAAATTTGACAAAGGATATAAAAGACCTGCACTTGGAAAACTACAGAACACTGAAAAAACAAATGGAGGAAGATACAAATAAATGGAGACATATATCATGATCATGGATTGAAAGAATTAACGTCATTAAAATATGTATACGACCTAAAGCAATATGTAGATTCAATGTAATTCCTAATTAAGCTCTAGCATTTATAGCAGTCATTTATTAAAATTTAATGACTACTGTAAATGCTAGAACTTAATTATATGAATATTGTTATACACTACTCCAACAAGTCCTACTGACTACATTATTCAAATGGAAGCTGAACTTGCTGTAAAAACAACTCTTCATACCTGCTGCTGAAAGAGAGGAAATGTACTTATGAAACCTTTACTGTCCTCCTCACCTATAGACTTTTAGACAGTAATTTCAATGTACAGCACAGTGTTCTGTTCCTCCAATCAATCTTAAACTTCCACCTTCCAAATGTACAACTAGCAAAAATAAATTAATAAAGAATGATTCATAATTAATAACAGGTGGGCCATGGTGAATAAGAACCCATCTCATGGTCAGATTGTTAAAACTGGATCAGTGCAGAGTCAACACCCAAATTATACATAAATGTCACACAAGATGCAAAACACAGAGAAATGAGACAACAAAACTTAGATCATGAAACCTTATAGATTAGAAAAGATCTAGAGCTTTTTTTCTTAATAAAGGTGTGGGACTGACTGCCTCCCACTCACCTGCTTTTCTCTTTTGAGAACATTCGGCTTTGACTTCCATCCAAGGTGAAGGTCTTGCTGTATCACAAGTAAGACATTCAGCAAGACAAACGCTGCCACTAAACCTTCCTAAGAATCTCACCTACCACTTGAGACAGTATTGTCTAACCAAAAGATTGGTCATCAGTGTATTCTTTAGATTGACTTATGACTAAGAAGGAGAAGTGTAGGGAAAAAAGTGGCCACATGATAAACCTGCCAAGCTCAGGGGAGGTCTGCCTGGTGGGACTTACAAACTCAGAGACCTGTAGTAACCACATAGGATCATCTGAAATGAAAACTTTTAATGAAATGCAAGTCATGGTGGGTAAATGGCTCCTATGGGTCCTAGGCCAGCATCTTGTTTGATAATTTTCAATGTTTGCCTTAACTGAGTCTGTTCATTGTCTTTTTCCATCTACCATAAGATACCTTTCTAATGTCTGAATAATTGCTTCTTTTTACAGACCCTTCACTGCACCAGAGCAGAGACAAAAAATTTTTCTCTTTGTAATTGTTATTTTGTTCATTGTGAACTGCTACCTATTCTGTAACCACCAACCTAAACAAAGTATGTGTCTGTTTTACATTTTCCCAGTCTCGGAGATCTCTTTACTTTCTTCCACCTCCATAATCTATTGCCAGAGGATTTCATGGAACCCCTCCAGCCTCAGGCTTTCACTGTACTGTATAAAATAAGCTGCAAAACTGCCATCCTCTGGAGCATATTCTCAATCCACTGAGATTTTGCTTCCCAGCAATTATCGTCCAGTTGGCTCAAATAGACCCATACAAATTCGCTGCAGGCTTAGACATTTCTTATGTTGATAGCTGAAAATTCCAAGCTTCTGATCAAACCTTCATCTTTCTGGTGACCTGCCCTCACCCTGCAACCACCCAGAGGCCTGCCAAGAGTTGTGACATCACCACAAAAGACACCAATCACCCTCATCACTTGAAAAATTCCAGAAGTTTTAGCTGCTCTTCTCCAAGATCCAAGAGAGAAGATCAAACATCTTTTAATGACACCACACAAGGGCAATGACGCTTCTTGACATGGGACCACTCACCAGGAGTCACATAGCATCCAAGCAGACTCAGAAATGCCATCTGCTGTCTGTGGGCATTGGCACCTGTGCTCCATTTTCCTCTATGTTTTCTCATATCAAAGGGACTGGAAGGTTAAAAACTACCGTTCCCTTATTCCTAGTGACTGGAAATCCAGATGTGAACCAAATTCAGCCTCTGAAGTGCACTTGTGTTTAATTCAGAAGCTGGAAGGGAGATTGGGCCATTATTTCTGCTGCTGTGTTGACTGATGGGTGGGCTGTGGCAGACACATGGCTTCATGTGAAGAAGCAGGTGTTCCTGTCCCTCTGGGTGCGGCTGTGGCCCTGTGACCTTGAGCCCAGATGTCCAGGGGCAACTCCCTCACTTCCATTCCTCCTATTCATGGTCTTACAAGCACCTAATTCACTGGGTTAAAGACTTTTCTGCATAAGTGTGCATAACAGTGTTACATGGAATAGCCCCAAATTGGAAACAACACAAATGTCCATAAAGGGTGAATGGATACACACATTTAATGCATCCCTGGAATGACATAGGACTAAAGGCTAAAAAAGAAAGAACCATGGGAAAATAATTGTGTTGAGTCAAGTAACCAAACTCTGTATAAGTAGGTTTCTTATACAAACAAAGGCACAGGTATCTACATGAGAGGTTGCCACCACGTTCTTGGGGACAACCCAGGGTCAGGTCTTTAATTCTTGTACATTCAAGAGGTGGGAAAGGAACCTTCCAACAGTGAAAGGTTGGACCACCTTTCATTTCCAGAAAATCACAGCCCTCCACAGTCCCACCTTGTGAGTTGAGTTACATCTCATCACCTTAGGCCTGTGTTTTTCCTGTTCTCACAGGAACCTGACCTGACAGAAACTCTGGATCGTCAAACCCTGGTAGAGTTACTGCCAGGGAAGGAACACACAGTAACCTCAAAAATATCAGGGGATGAACTTTTATGCCCGGAGTCCCTGGTATGTGCGGCATCTGCCTGTTTTTTCTGAAGACATGTCACCAGTTCATGGTGTCTTGGGGAACAAGGCAACTTCTTGTACAGGATGGGACAGGGGAACCCAGAATCTGTGGTCACTTCCATCTTAGCAGGGCTGAGGGTTTCACGAGAACCTCTCTTCCCCTAACAGAAGGATAGACAGGGTGTCCTGGTTGAGTCGTCACATGGTGCTGCTCTAGCTCCTGGGCCCTGGGAAGAGGCCTAGAGCAGATGACAGACAGGGACACTGATGACTTACATTCAAAGCCCCAGTGCAGTCCTGGGGGGACATATAGTATGTTTTGGGGGATCAAGCCTCCAAGCAAGCAACCTCCCCCAAGAGCCTCAGGAGAACTTTCACCAGGCCCTCCCCCTGACCCCTTGAAAGCAGAGTACTCTGTCTGAAACAGCACATCCCTTTGGGGAGACAGTTGTCCTGACACTGGACTCATATTACTCTGGACAATGCCACATTTTCACTGGGCTCACTGTGCACTGGTCCCCATCCCTGTGCAGCTCCTCACATTGGCTTCAGGTCTAGTCCTGGTCTTTAGGGAACAACACTGACACACATATGCGTACACATACACACACACGCACACACACACACACACACACACACACACGCACACACCCAGAAAATTCCCACAGGAACCTGGCTTTGATAGGAAGATGAAGGAGAATAATTTTTATCCCCTGCTCCAAAAGGCCTTTCTGGGGTTCTCTCTTGTGCCTGCTCTGTCCCACCTGCTACTTCTGGGGAGGTTAATGAAAAGGGGCTGTGAAGCAACCCTGACAAGCTCAGGGGACCACATGGCAGGACTGGCAAGCTCAGTGCAAAAAAAGTGAACTTACACATTACTATGACTAGACATTTCTAGCTGGGCAGTGGATGGCAGGTTGTCACATCCCAGGCCTATACCTGCCTTAGCAAGGTCAGTCTTCATAGTAAGTGATCCCTGACCCCTGTTTTTTATACATCTTGGAGAGCATAACTTTAACAGAAACTCTGGGACAAGCATATGAGGACCCAGGACGCTTCATGTTACCTGTCCCCTGCATACCTTCTCTGTGTCCTGCAGTTGTTAATTATCCTGCACCCACCAATGTAAGCCAAGCATGTCTGTGTCCATTTTGACTTTAATCTAATTCTAGAGCTTTACCTGCTATGTTTTTTCTCACCTCTAATGGATTGCACACAACTATTTTCATATTCTCCTTTGATTTTGATGTATAAAACAAGCTGAAAAGTGCTGTTTCACAGGATTGGAGACCTCTCTCCCAAACATGTGAGGTCAGTATGGCTCAGACAAACTCATTAAATTGCTTCACAGGTTTGAGCTATTCTCACTTTGACAGGGCCTGGGAGCACCTCCTCACTCAGGGGTTTCTGTGCTTCCCTGTACCCCAAGTCTGACACCGCCCATGGGCAAGTCTGGTGATGACATGAAAGCCTCCCAGGCAGAACTCAGAGGTTGTCCCAACAGCCAGGGAGCACAGGGACAGGCCGACAAACAGACACGGAGGGGAAAGGTCAACCTCCATGACCAGGAAGCCCACAGGACCCTGACCTTTCACCACAGTCCTCTCTTCCTGGGACAAGCAGGATACCTCATGCTTCACACCCAAAATTGCAGGTGCAATTGACGTTTCTGGTTTTGGATCATTGTGCCCCAGGCAAAATCCTGTCTGGTAACAAAATCCAGTCAACCTGAGATTGAAGAAGGGTCCCCTCTGCAATAATCACTCAGCTTGACCCCTTCTTACCTCGTGTCATCTCTGTGACCTTCCTGCTGGGTGGGAATAAAACCTCAGAGCATTTGAGAACACAAAGCAGACAGGATTCCCAGCTGCTTTCTGTGTCACAAACAAAAATGATGATAATTAGGGGACACATCGGGACTCTCTGTGTGGTGCTGTTGACAGGCCCAAGACAAAGACACAGCAGAGGCCAGTGCCGGTGTGAGTGTGTCATCCTCTCAGGGACACATGTGCCCCCATCAGCCTCGCTATTGCAGCTGTACTCTACAGACCAGCAGGATCAACCTCTCCTGAGAGCTTGTCAGATGCAGAGTCTCTGATCAACTGTGACCAGTATCAGCAGTTTAACAGGTTCTAGAGACTTCCCTGGTGCACAGGAGAGCAGGAGAAATGGTTCGACCTTTACATCAAGTGATCACAATTTGAATGGGCGCCTACATTACCTGGACAGCTGCTGAAGCTCCCATTTCATTTTAATAATTTTCACATTTATTTATTTATTTTTTATGAACAACGACATTTTTTAATTTAAATTTTTATTTTTTAAGCTATTTTAATTGTTGTTCAAGTACACTTTTCTGCCTTTTACTCTCATCCCAGCCCACCCACCCAGCCCTTCCCACCTCCCTCCTGTTTCAACACCCCCCTTGTTTTTGTCCATGTGTCCCTTATACTTGTTCCTGCAAACCCTTCCCCTTTTCCCCTGAAATTCCCTCCCCTCTCCCCTCTGGTCACTGTCACCTATTCTCTATTTCAGTGTCTTTGGTGAATAATGGCATTTTAAAAGTGTCACCTGGCATAGCAATGTTTACAATGTCTCACAGGTGATTCAATGCACACCGGATATCCCTGTGGTATCCCTGTGACAGGTATTTCTGAGCTAGCTCAGGAACGCCTGCTCTGAATGGAACAGTCAAATGTGAGAGAGACTGTGGAAAAGACTACTGAGCACCTGAGAGGGAGCTGTGGGAAAAGCCTGAAACCAGACACCCCCAGGATTGTGCTTTTTCAACACATCATGTGAGTGTGGGTTAGTGTATATATGTGTGTGTGCAAGTGAGTGTAGAATTCAGAGGCATTGGAAGTTCCCAGGACCCCAAATATCAAAGGACACTAAAGTGGTAAGAAGAGACAGAGTGGCATAAATGAGATCAAGAAGTGGGAGGGTCCTGGGCACAGACCCTGCCCCCAGCACATGAATAGTAATCTTGCCTCAGAATACAGCTCAGCCCACAGGTAGGACATACAGCAGATTGCACCATTCCAGACAGAGGTGCCTATGAGCCTCACAGAACCTCAAGCTTCTCTCAAAGAGGCAGCCATAGAGCAGACAGCAGACACCATGGGATCCCTGTCAGTCTCTACCCACAGAGGACTTGTCCACTGGCAAGGGCTCATGCTGGTTGGTGAGTAGGAGACAATTCCTTGGGGTAGTAGACTAAGGATCTGACACACAGACTTGGCTGGGATCCACTGAAGAGACCCCAGTGCTCTGAGAAAGAGGGAAGGCTCCGAGAAAAGAGGAAAGGCTTCTGTTTTGACTTGAGGGTAAAGGAAAAAGGAGCCCAGTAGGATGGGGAAAGGGGCTCAGCAAGAGGAAATTCTCATAACCTGTAAGTGGTGAGAGGCAGGAAAACCTCAATTGCTGTGCATTTCCAACGTTATTCATCATTGAGTATTGAATTATGAAGACATTATAATAACAATTGATGTCAGGTAACACCAGAAAAAAAACTGAATCAGGGGTGCTAGCCACATTCTTTACTAGCACCCTTAGCCATGGGAGACACACTCATGCTCAGAGCTAGGCTGAGAGTTGAAGAGACCTGCTCAGGCTCCAGGGACTCATCTTTCCCTCCCAACACATAGATCTGAATATTAATCAATTTCTCTTTTCTTTCCTAGTCTCGCTGTTAACCTTCTGGTGCCTGCCCACAAACGCCCAGTTCTCTATTGTGTCAACAAATGTTGCTGAAGGGAACGAGGTGCGTCTGTATCTCCGAAATAAGCCTCAAAACGCTGTAGGCTACAGGTGGTTCAGAGAAGAATGGGAGAACCCTTTTAATCTAATCGCAGGTTATTTCCCATGGGAGAGATCATTTGAAAAAGGGCAGTATTATGAAAATCGAATAATAATAGACATGGATGGGACCTTGCTGATAAAAAAGGCTGCCTTGAGAGACAGAGGAATGTACACTGTAGTGGCCTACATTCCAAAAAGGAATAAAAGAAATAGCATTTGGACGGCTTGACGTATATCGTAAGTGCTTGCTCTCTGACATCTGGGTGTTGGCTGGGGAGAATTCTACTTCACACACAGGACTGACAGCCATGAATTTCACCTTCATTCCCCTCTGCATTCTGTCCCAGGGTGGGGTGGGGGGGCTGGCAATTAATGCAGGACACACACAGTGGAGATAAATTTCCTAACATCTCAGTTCCCTTCCCAGATTCCAGCCCTACAGACAGTCACTGCAGTCAGAAGGACCAGTTTGACAATAGTAACTCAGCAGAGGGAAACCAGTCTCTGCTCAGCCCCCTGAGCACCTTCCCATGACCTTGACCATGAGAATGACCCTGAGGGCCTCTGTCAAACCCTGGTCTAAAGAGCCCCCTGAAATTCTTAGAAGAGCTCCCCTTAGGAGCTCCTCCCAAGAACCCTGTCCTAGAGATCTTGACCATAAGGACCTTGGGGAGCCTGTGTCAGGTTGGGTTTGGCTTCCTTGGAAAGGTCAGTTTGGTAAGGGTTTAATGAGTGCCCAAGAAACAAGGCTCCTGAGAAGGTTAGCAGCCAAGGCTCAAGGCCAAAAGCCACATCTTGGCAAAAACAGACTTCAATCTATCAGCTGAGATGGCCTGTGTGAGAGCACAGTTAGACAGACAATGTTTTTGGATCTTAGCTGACTGTGCTAGGGGATTTAGCAAAGGTCTGGTTGAGGAAAAGGTCAGCATCCCCAGAAAGAAACTGAGAAAAGAAGATGCTCCTAGCTGGTCGGTGTTTACCAGGAATCAGCTCAGGGGGGTTCTCTCTTGCAGTCGATCAATAACAGATGCCTCTTATTTGAGTAGCTCTTCTGTCCTAAGACTTGTAAGCACTTTATGATTAATAGGCTCAAAACTGACGGACAATTACTCATCCTCCTTCATTGAGAAGAAACTGCACTGGCTGGCATAGCTTAGTGGATTGAGCACGGGCTGTGAACCAAAGTGTCGCAGGTTCAATTCCCAGTCAGGGTACATGCCTGGGTTGCAGGCCATGACCCCCAGCAACCACACATTGATGTTTCTCGCTCTCTCTCTATCTCCCTCCCTTCCCTCTCTAAAAATAAATAAGTAGAATCTTTAAAAAAAGAAAAGTAACTAAGAAACAGAGAGATACAGTCACTAAAGCAGAGTCACACAGATGGTGAGCAGCTTGTCAGTCACTTGAGGTGTGTCGGCAGCCACAGCCTTACTTCTTTCCTCCACCTTGGGGGCCTTGTGAAGTATCTGTGGATCTTTGAACCACCCATGGGCTGAGATCACCTTTTTTCCTTAGGCATTCTAAGCTCAGTGGAACACACTCTGTTTGGAAGACGAAGGGAAATGGACAATTAGTCTGTTTTTACTCCAGAACCAAATTGCCTGCAGTAACAATCTGGGTCAGTGCAGGGAACTCCCAGACCTCCCACTCAGGGAGATGTGGCCTATCCACACCTCCCTGTGTGGGACTTGAAATCACTTGTTTCTTTCCTGATGTGTTGGTGTCACTACCACTGGATATGAAGGGAAAAAAACTTTGCCTTCTCAATGCCCACTCTACCCCTGAAACCAGCTCAGGGACCAATATGTAACAAACATTCTGTGGCTTTTTATTAATTAGGAAGAAATAAATGGCAATTTAATGAATGAATGAACAAATGAACGAATGATGCAAAATCTCTTCAGAACTTGGAATATGAATGCAGAGTCCTTGGATTTCTGGCCATAGGGCACAAGCTCTCTGTCCCTACAGGGACTGAGTTCCATATCTCAGACCCTTTCCTGCTCACTAATGAAACAGTCTTTTTTGTCATTGGTCTTAGACCTTGGCATATTAATAATAATAATTTTCACATGAGGAAGAATCTAGGTTTTCCAAATTTCTAACTCATAGCTACCTAATACAAATGGCTGACAAGGGTGAACTTTGCATAGCTCCCTGTGGGCTGTGAGTGACTGAGCTCTCTGAGGAAGCTTGTGTGGCTCCATGTCTTAGCCCACTCTCAGTCCAATTCTCTGTTTCTCCGCAGAGCCTGTGACATGGCCGCTCCTCCTCCTAACCAGCAACAGCACATTCTCAGAGAATGACACCGTGGTCTTGGACTGCTTGTCACATGCGCTTTCCATTGAGTGGTTGTTCAATGGCAAGGCTCTGCAGCTCTCAAAGAGAATGAAGCTGTCTCACTTCGACAAACTTCTCATCATAGACCCTGTCCGCATGGAGGATTCTGGTTATTACCAGTGTAGAGCCCACGACCCCTTTAATTCTGTTACAAGTTGGCCCCTTGTGCTGTATGTACATCATGAGTGACCTTCCTCCCCTCTTCTTTGTTTTTAAACTCTAAATAAAGTTTTTTGCATCATTATAATTGATTTGTTCTGAAGAAGAATATTTCTTAAGAGGTTTGCCCTGAGTCAACAAATACATAACAATGTGAGCTGACACTGTCATTATTGTTGACTTAAGGTCACATTTTAGACCAAACACTACCTCAGTTTGGTCTCATGTATACCATGTCCACAGTGGAGGTGACATTGCATCCTTCAGAGGATGAGCAGTGGTCGTGCGATAACCAATTTGAGCAACTGACGAGCTTGCAGGATCTGAGCTCTGTCCCTTCTGCAGGCAAACATGTGGAGGCCCCTGGACACTGTTGTAGACAATGGGGATGGGCAAGAGGACTCCCATGTGAGTAGCAACACTGCTTTTTGTCTTTCACTTTATGTCCTTCAAAAGACTTCTAAAATGTTTTGAGTATTCTAATTTATATGGCAATAATATTATTTGAATAATTCAGTTCTGTTCTTTGGGCTAATAAGATGTCATTGGAAACTGAAAGGGTCAGGCCAGTTTTCCAACCAGCTGGACTGCTCATGACTCAGTTACCCAGACTCAACTGATAGCCCGCAGCTTAATCGAAACTCTCTCCCACCTCTCACAATAGATGCCTGGCACCAGCCATAATGGCCGGTAGTCAGACTGACCCTCCTCTACCTGGTCACAGCCCGGCCCTTTACCTAACCCATTGTCCCAGCTCACATCCTGAAACCCTGAGGCAACTGCCCATTAGAGCAAGACACTAACCCCTCCTCTATCCCCCCACAAACCCTGCACTTTTTCTTTTAAAACCCCATTCTTGCCTCCTCCCAGAGGGCTGCAGTTGGTCCAGACTCAGCCCGCCTGTGAGCACGTCATCAAATAAAGGCACTTGGATCAGATCATCCGGTTCCTCTTGCCTCTATCTCCGGTGCGCTTATAACAGAAACTTTGGTGCGAAATCTAAGGCTTGAGCCCAAATACCCTAGTTCAGACTGATGCCTATGGAATTATAAATGACCTCACCCTTTATGGTGCTAATTTGACCTGCAGGTATTTTGGTACCTCTTGGGGGAGAGTACATCACCCAAACCTAGGGTGACTGCAAGTGAAGTGTGAGGGTGAGGCTTCCTAACTTCAAGAAGCTGTTAAGTCTCTCATCTTATGTTTTGTACAAAAACCTGCATCAGAGCAAACTGTGTGGTGAATGTCAGTTCCTCTGCACTTATGTAACTAATCAGGCCAAATCAGGTGACTCCTGCCATGTGATAGAGGCAAGTATGCACTTCTCTCTTAGGGATGATGTTTAATCAAAGGAAAGGTGACTGTGGAAAAAAGCATAATGCCTGAATGGAAAACTGGGAGATCAGATTCTGGCTCCATTCAGGCACTCTGAGCTACTTTGCACCTGATTATAAATTGCTGGGAACTTGCACCTCTTTGTAAATTGCAGGAACTGATGGAGATGAAAACTGGGGTTTTGGCTGAGAGAGATTGGGTTGTGGTTCTCTCCACTGTGCAGACAGCAGTTTTGTTGTGACCTAGAGGCCTTAATGTTCCCTCAGAGTCAGTAAACTTTAGACAGGTTCTTCCTGATTGCAGGCCTCTCTCCTCCATTTTATCAGAGCATTTTCTTTGGAAATTTAATTGCAATTTGTAATTACAGTTTCATTTTTACCCTTTTGAATTACACATAAGTCTCCTTAAAGTCTTCTTGCCAGTGTTGTGATTCAGAGAATATACATTGCAAGGGGCTAGACCCATCCCTAAAAATGTAATCCTTCTGGTGTTTCTGTGTCTCAGTCTCCATGGCAGGTAGAAACCTAACTTGGGTAAGAACATTTACAACCATGATGTAAAAAGGCATCCTGTGAAGAATTTATGAAATGTTTTACTTTTTTTTTCTGTACCGCCTCTTAGCAAACAGAGATTCTTATGATTCTTGCCCCTGTTCTTAAAATCTCCACAGCTTTTTTCTTGCAGGGGTGTTGAGTTCTGGCTCAGTGCACTGTGGCATGGTCTTTAATAAAGAGGCAAGTCTTTATTGCCTCTTTAAATTTGTTGAATGCATCTTTCACTCTGACATCACATACTTATAATTATCTAATCCTGTCATGTTGCTCACGGTGCGGTGCCCATCCTTATTATATTTTCAAAGCTTCCCAAATGTTTAATCCGGCTGAAGTTTTCCAAGCAAATGTTTCCAGTTGCCCTGACCCCCATTCTGGATCTGCATCTACAGTAAAAGATGACCTGACTGCCCAGATTTTTCTGGGGACAGGTTGCCTTGAAGTGCTTTTTTGTCAGAATCTGAGGAAAAGTGCAGGTGTGAAACTCTGCACCTCTGCAGGGGGCATAACCATCAATAGTGTCCTCATTGTACATACATTTTTTAAACGGTTTTTTTAAATTGTTCTGCAGTTGCAATTGTCCTCATTTCCCCCCATTAATCTCCCCTGCCCTACCCACCTCATCTTCTACATTCAATCCTCCACCCCTGTCATCTTTGTCCATATGTCCTCTATACATGTTCCTTGACTCTTCCCCTTCTTTGCCCCATTGTCCTCCTCCCTCCTCCACGCTGGTCACTGCCAGCTTGTTCTTTATTTCCATGTCTCTATTTCTATTTTTTCCCACGTTTGTTTTGTTGATTAGGTTCCACTTATGGGAGAGATCATATGGTATTTGTCTTTCACTGCCTGGTTTATTTCACTTGGCATAATGCTCTCCAGTTCCATCCATGCTGTTGTGAAGAGTAGGAGCTCCTTCTTTCTTTCTGCTGCAAATGTACCACAGTTGTTTGATTCACTTATTTACCGATGGGCACTTAGGCTGTTTCTAGAGCTTGGCTATGTAAATAACACTGCTATGAACATTGAAGTATAGAGGTTCTTCTGAATTGGTGTTTCAGGATTCTTAGGGTATAATCCCAGCAGTGCAATTGCTGGGTCAAAAGGCAGTTCCATTTTTAGTTTTTGAAGGAAATTCCATACAGTTTTCCACAGGGGTTGCACCAGTCTGCATTCCCACCAACAATGCACTAGAGTTCCCATTTCTCCACATCCTCTCCAGCACTTGTCTGTTCATTTGCTTATGATGGCCATTCTGACAGGTATAAAGTGGTATGTCACTGTGGTTTTAATTTGCATCTGTTATAGCTATGGTGCCGAGCATCCTTTCATATGTCTCTGGGCCCTCTGTATGTCCTCCTTGGAGAAGTGTCTGTTCAGGTCCTTTGCCCGTTTTCTAATTGTGTTGTTTGTCTTCCTGGTGTGGAGTAGCATGAGTTCTTTATATATTTTGGAGATTCAACCCTTGTCTGAGGTGTCATTTGCCAATATATTTTCCCATACAGATGTTTCCCTTTTGATTTTGCTGATTTTTTTAACCATGCAGAAGCTTTGTATTTTGATGAGGTCCCATTCACTTATTCTTTCCTTTATGTCCCCTGCTCTAGGGGACATGCCAGTGAAAATATTGCTGCATGGAATATCTGAGCTTTTCCTGCCTATGTTCACCTCTAGGACTCTTATGGTGTTGCAACTTATATTTAAGTCTTTCATCCATCTTGAGTTTATTTTTGTGTATGGTGTAAGTTGTCGGTTGAGTTTCATTTTTTTTTGCATGTAGCTGTCCAGATTTCCCAACACCATTGGTTGAAGACACTATTTCTACTCAATTATATGTTTCTGACCCTTTGTCTAATATTAATTGACTATAGAGAAAAGGCTTTATTTCTGGGCTCTCTATTCTGTTCCATTGATGTATGTGTCTGTACTTATGGCAGTACCAGGCTGCTTTGACTAGAGTGGCCTTTTAATACAGTTTGATATCAGGTATTATGATCCTTCCTATTTTTTTCTTCTTTCCCTAAATTTCTGTGGCTATTTGGAGTCATTTATGGTTCCACATAAATTTTTGAAATGTTTGCTTATATCTGTGAAAATGTCCATGGTATTTTCAGAGGGACTGTGTTGAATCTATAACTTGCTTTGGGTAATATGGACATTTTGTTGATGTTAATTCTTCCAATCCATGAAAAGTTATATGCTTCCATTTATTTGTGTCTTCCTTAATTTCTTCCTACAGTGTTCTGTAGTTTTCTGAGTACAGGTCTTTTACCTCCTTGGTTAGGTTTATTCCTAGGCCCTTTTATTTTCCTTGTGGCTCGAACAAATGGGATTTTCTCCCTGATTTTTGTTTCTGGTATCTCATTGTTGGCATACCAAAAAATGCCTTCAATTTCTGGACATTGACTTTGCATCCCACTATTTTGCCAAATTTAGTTATTAGGTCAAGCAGTTTTTTGGTCGAGTCTATAGGATTTTCTGTGTACACTATCATGCCATCTGCAAATAATGACACTTTTGCTTCCTCCTTTCCAATTTGGATGCCTTTTATTTCTTTTCCTCATCTCATTGCTGTGGCTAGGACTTCCAACGCTATTTTGAATAGAACTGGTGAAAGCGGACATCCTTGTCTTCTTCCTGACTTTAGTGGGAAAGCTTTTAGTTTTTGCCCCTTGAGTATGATGTTGGCTGCAGGATTCTGTATATGGCCATTATCATGTTGAGGAATGCTCCCTGTATTCCTGCTTTACTGAGTGTTTTTATCATAAATGGGTGCTGTACCTTATCAAATGCCTTTTCTGCATCTATTGATATGATCACGTGATTTTTGTCTTTGCTTTTGTTTATGTGATGCATTAAGTTTATTGATTTGTGAATGTTGTACCAACCTTGCATCCCTGGGATGGATCCCACTTGATCACAGTGTATGATCTTTTTAATGTAATCCTGGATGCGGATTGCCAATATTTTGTTGAGGATTTTAGCGCCTATGTTCAGAGACACCCATTTATGAGGATTTTAGCATCAGTGATATCGGCCTACAGTTTTCTTTCTTTGTTGTGTCTTTATCTGGTTTTGGTATTAGGATGATGCTGGCTTCATAAAAAGAGTTTGTGAGTCTTCCATCTTCGTGGATTTGTTGGAATAATCTGTGAAGGATAGGGGTTAGCTCTTCCTTAAACGTTTTGTAGAATTCTCCTGTGAAACTGTCTGGTCCAGGGCTTTTGTGTGCCAGGAGTTCTTTGATTACTGCTTCAATTTTGTCTGCTGTTATCAGTCTCTTCAGGCTTTTGCTTCTTCATTCAGTTTTGGAAGATTTTTTTCTAGAAATTTGTCCATTTCTCCTAGGTTTTCATATTTCTTGGCATATACTTCTTTCTAGTAATTTCTTATGGATTTCTTTTCTTTTCTTTTTTTATTTTAATTGTTCTTTAAGTACAGTTTTCTCCCTTTTACTCCCAATCCAGCTCACCCACCCAACCCTCCCCACTTTCCTCCCTTTCTACCCACCCCTAGTTTTTATCCATGTGTCCTTATATTCGTCCTGTAAACCTTTCCCCTTTTCCCCTAAAATTCCCCTGAAATTATCTCTCCTTTCCCCTCTGAACTCTGTTAGCCTGTTCTTTATTTCAGTGTCTTTGGTTTTATTTTGCTTGTTTCTTTATTTTGTTGTTTAGGTTCCTGTCAAAGGTGAGATCATATGGTATTTCTCTTTCACTGCCTGGCTTATTTCACTTAGCATAATGCTTTCCAGCTCCATCCAAGCTGTTGCAAAGGGTAGGAGCTCCTTCTTTCTTTCTGCTGCATAGAATTCTGTTGTGTAAATGTACCATAGTTTTTTGATTCAATCATTTACTGATGGGCATCTAGGTTGCTTCCAGCACCTAGCTATTGTAAGTTGTGCTGCTATGAACATTGGGGTGAATAGGTTCTTTTGGATTGGTGTTTTAGGGTTCTTAGGATATAATCCTAGCAGTGGAATTGCTGGATCAAAAGGCAGATCCATTTTTAGTTTTCTGAGGAAGTTCCATACTGCTTTCCATAGTGGTTGTACCAGTCTGCAGTCCCACCAACACTGCACTAGGGTCCCCTTTTCTCCACAACCTCTCCAACACTAGTTGTTTGTTCCTTTGTTTATGATGGCCATTCTGACTGGTGTGAAGTGGTATCTCATTGTGGTTTTAATTTGCATCTCTTTGATAGCTAGCGATATTGAACATCGTTTCATGTGTCTTTGGATTTTCTTCTGTATGTCCTCCTTGGAGAAGTGTCTGTTCAAGTCCTTTGCTCATTTTTTTTAATTGGGTTGCTTGTCTTCTTAGAGTGGAGTTGTGTAAGTTCTTTATATATTTTGGAGATTAAGCCCTTCTCTGAGGTATCATTGGCAAACATGTTTTCCCATACAGTTGGTTCTCTTTTTATTTTGATACTGTTTTCTTTAGCCATGCAGAAGCTTTTTATTTTGATGAGGCCCCATTTGTTTATTCTTTCCTTTATGTCCCTTGCTCTAGGGGACATGTCAGTAAAAAAGTTTCTACGTGAAATATCTGAGATTTTCTTACCTACATTCTCCTCTAGGACTTTAATGGTGTCACATTTTATATTTAAGTCTTTTATCCATCTTGAATTTATTTTTGTATAAGGTGTAAGTTGGTGCTTGAGTTTCATTTTTTTTTTTTTTTGCATGTTGCTGTCCAGTTCTCTCAATACCATTTGTTGAAGAGGCTATTTTTACTCCATTTTATGTTGCTGCCTCCTTTGTCAAATATCAGTTGACTGTAGAGACTTGGGTTTATTTCTGGGCTCTCTGTTCTGTTCCATTGGTCCATGTGCCTGTTTTTATGCCAGTACCAGGCTGTTTTGATTACAGTGGCCTTGTAGTATAGTTTAGTGTCAGGTATTGTCATCCCTCCTACTTTACTCTTCTTTCTCAAAATTACAGCAGCTATTCAGGGTCATTTATGATTCCATATAAGTTTTTGAAGTGTTTGTTCTACATCTGTGAAATAAGCCATTGGTACTTTAATGGGTATTGCATTGAATGTGTAAATTGCTTTTAGTAGTATGGACATTTTGATGATATTAATTCTTCGAATCCATGAACACGGTACATGTTTCCATTTGTTTGTGTCTTCCTTGATTTCTTTGCTCAGCGTTATGTAGTTTTCTAAATACAGGTCTTTTACCTCTTTGGTTAGGCTTATTCCTAGATATTTTATTTTTCTTTTTGCCATTTCAAATGGGATTTTTTTCTTGATTTCTGCTTCTGCTGTTCAATTGTTGGTGTACAGAATTGCCTTTGATTTCTGGATATTAATTTTGTATCCCACTGTTTTGCCAAATTCATTTATTAGGTCAGGCAGTTTTTTGGTGGAGTCTATAGAATTTTCTATGTACACTATCATGTCATCTGCAAACAGTGACAGTTTTGTTTCCTCTTTCCGATTTGGATGCCTTTTATTTCTTCTTCTTGTCTGATCACTGTAGCTAAAACTTCCAATACTATATTGAATAGAAGTGGTGAAAGTGGACAGCCTTGTCTTGTTCCTGATCTTAGTGGAAAATATTTTAATTTTTGCCCATTGAGTATGATGTTGGCTGTAGGTCTCTCATATATAGCCTTTATTATGTTGAGGAATGCTCCCTCTATTCCCACTTTGCTGAGTGTTTTTATCATAAATGGGTGCTGTACCTTATCAAATGCTTTTTCTGCATCAATTGATATGATCATGTGGTTTTTGTCTTTGCTTTTGTTTATGTAATGTATTACATTTACTGATTTGCAAATATTGTACCATCCTTGCATCCCTGGAATGAATCCCACTTGATCATGGTGTATGATCTTTTTAATGTATTGTTGGATGGGGTTTGCCAGTATTTTTGTTGAGGATTTTAGCATCAATGTTCATCAGTGATATTGGCCTGAAGTTTTCTTTCTTTGTTGTGTCTTTATCTGATTTTGGAATTAGGATGATGTTGGCCTCATAAAAAGAGTTTGAGAGTCTCCCATCTTTTGAGATTTTTTGGAATAGTCTGTGAAGGATAGGGGTTAGCTCTTCCTTAAATGCTCTTTCGAATTCTCCTGTGAAACCATCTGGTCCAGGGCTTTTGTGAGTTGGGAGTTTTTTGATTACTGCTTCAATTTCTTTTGCTGTTATTGGTTTGTTCAGGCTTTCTGCTTCTTTTTCATTGAGTTTTGGAAGATTATATTTTTCTAGAAATTTGTCCATTTCATCTAGGTTTTCAAATTTCTTGTCATACAGTTCTTCATGATAATTTCTTACAGTCTTTTGTATTTCTGTGGTATCTGTTGTAATCTCTCCTCTTTCACTTCTGATTGTGTTTATTTGGGCCTTCTCTCTTTTTTTCTTGATGAGTCTGCTTAAAGGCTTGTCAATTTTGTTTATCTTTCCAAAGAACCAGCTCCTGGATTCACTGATCCTTAGAATTGTGCTTTTAGTCTCTATGTCATTATATATATATATATATATATATATATATATATATATATATATATATATATATATATATATATATATAATTGATTAAGCTATTACAGTTGTCCCATAATCCCCCGTCACTCCCTCCCCCCATGCCCACCCCCCTCCCACCCACATTTCCCCCCTTTAGTTCATGTCCATGTGTCATAAGTTCTTTCGCTTCTACATTTCCCACACCATTCCTGCCCTCCCCTTCTCTATCTTCTACCTATTGTCTATGCTACTTATTCTCTATATCTTTTCTCCCTCTCTCCTCCTCCCACTTCCCTGTTGCTAACCCTCCATGTGATCTCCATTTCTGTGGTTCTGCTCCTGTTCTCTTTGTTTGCTTAGTTTGCTTTTGTTTTAGGTATGGTTGTTACTAACTGTGAGTTTGATGTCTTTTTTTACTGTTCATATTTTTTATCTTCTTTTTCTTAGATAAGTTCCTTTAACATTTCATATAATAAGGGTTTGGTGATGATGAACTCCTTTAACTTGGCCTTATCTGAGAAGCACTTTATTTCCCCTTCCATTCTAAATGAAAGCTTTGCTGGATAGAGTAATCTTGGGTGTAGGTCCTTGCCTTTCATGACTTGGAATACTTCTTTCCAGCCCCTTCTTGCCTGCAAGGTCTCTTTTGAGAAATCAGCTAACATTCTGATGGGAACTCCTTTGTAGGTAACTGTCTTCTTATCTCTTGCTGCTTCTAGAATTCTCTCCTTCATTTTTACCTTGGGTAATGTAATTATGATGTGCCTTGGCATGTTCCTTCTTGGGTCAAACCTCTTTGGGACTCTCTGAGCTTCCTGGACTTTCTGGAAGTCTATTTTCCTTGCCATATTGGGGAAGTTCTCCTTTATTATTTGTTCAAATAACTTTTCCACTTGTTGTGTTTCCTCCTCCCCTTCTGGTACCCCTGTAATTCGGATATTGGAACGTTTAAAGGTGTCCTGGAGGTCCCTAAGCCTCTCCTCATTTTTTTGAATTCTTGTTTCTTCATTCTTTTCTGTTTGGTTGTTCCTTTCCTCCTTCTGGTCCCTTCCATTGATTTGAAACCCAGTTTTTTTTCCATTACTCTTGGTTCCGTGTGCACTTTTCTTCATTTCACTTATTGTAATCTGCATTTGTTCATGTAATTTATGACCAAAGTCCACCAATTCTGTGAGCATTCTGATCACCAGTGCTTTGAACTGTGCATCTGATAGGTTGGCTATTTCTCGGTTGCTTAAAAAAATTGGCTCTGGGGCTTTTAACTCTGTTTGAGCCATCTTTTTTATTCTATTTTATTTTTTTCCTTTGGTCTGGTCATGCCTGTTACATATGATGGGCAGAGCCTTAGGTGTTCACCAGGGTGGGGCACCTCAGTCTGTGGGTTGCGACATTGTATGTGGGGGCAGGGTCCGAGAGGGAACAATGGCACCTGCTCCACCCTCACCAGGACTCCAGTCACCCTTGCCGCTTCCCACAGGCAAATTGGTCCCCTCTGGTGCTGGCTCCTGGGCAGGTGAGCTTGTGCACTCTCTCAGACTCCGTGGGTTTCTCCATGGATCCTCCTGTGAGGCTGAGAGAATCTCCCAGCCTCAACTTCCACAGGTGATTTCAATCTGTTCCTTCAGGCTTTGTTTCCCGGCTCTGGGTCCCTGGGTTGTGCAGTCTGTGTCGTGCTGCCCGTTTTCGCTTAGTTCCATGCTCGAATGTGTGGCTGTGGACAGCGCACCTCACTGGGTCTGCTCGATGCCTCCCGCCCCCAGGGTCTGCCACCAGCCTGTCAGCTGCTGTCTGCACCCTGCGCACTCGCGAGTCTTCCAGCCACCGATTTTTCCTGCCGGTACCCCTGGACCCCTCTCCATAACCCTCCGATTCCGCCCCTCCTTACTGGACTGGATGTATGGTATTCAGACTTCAGTTCGATTCATTCTCTCTGTTCTGGTTGTTTTTTGTTTGTAAATTCTTGTTGTCCTTAGTTTTGGTTGTGCTAGGAGGTACAGTGAGACCACCTATGCCTCCATCTTGGATCCTCCTCTATGTCATTTAATTCTCCTCTGATCTTGGTTATTTCTTACCTTCTGCTTGCTCTGGGCTCTCTTTGTTGTTGTTCCTAGAGTTCTTGTAGACGTAGGGTTAGGTTTTTGTTTGAAATGTTTCTGTCTTTTTTAGGTAGGCCTGTATTACTATGAACTTCCCTCTCAGGAATGCCTTGGCTGTGTCCCATAAGTTTTGGGTTGTTGGGAGTTCGTTTTCATTTGTTTCCAGAAACCTTTTGATTTCTTCCCTAATATCATTCTTGACCCATTCATTGTTTAATAGCATGCTATTTAATCTCCATGATTTTGAGTGTTTTGATTTTTTTTTCCTTGGGGTTGGTTTCTAGCTTCAGTCCCTTGTGATCTGAGAAAATGCTTGGTATGATTTCAATTTTCTTGAAATTGTTGAGACTTGTTTTGTGTTTTATCATGTAGCCTATGTTTGAAAATGTCCTGTGTACATTTGAAAAGAATGTGTATTTAGCTTCTTTGGGATAGAGGGTTCTGTATATATCAGTAAAGTCCATTTCGTCTAGAGTATTGTTCAATGCCACAATATCTTTGATGATATTTTGTTTGGAAGATCTGTTCATTTTTGATAATGGGGTGTTAAAATCCCCCACTATAATTGTGTTGCTGTCCATATCTTTCTTGAAGTCCTCTAAGATTTTCTTTATGTATTTGGGTGCTCCTATGTTGGGTGCATATATATTTACAATATTTATGTCTTTTTGGTGGATTCTTCCCTTAAGTATTATGAAGTGACTTTCTGGGTCTCTCTTTATGGCCCTTTTTTGGAAGTCTATTTTGTCTAATATGAGTATTGCTACCCTGGCTTTTTTTCCTGTCCATTTGCTTGGAAAATTTGTTTCCAGCCCTTCACTTTCAGCCTGTGCAGGTCTTTTATCGTGAGGTGGGTTTCTTGCAGGCAGCATATGTGTGGGTCAGTTTTTCTTATCCATTTAGCTATTTTTTGTCTCTTGATTGGAGCATTTAATCCATTTATGTTTAAGGTTATTATTGATAGGTACTTATTCATTGTCTTTTATGTACAGGTGTTCCTCTCTCTCTCTCTCTCTCTCTCTCTCTCTCTCTCTCTCTCTCTCTCTCTTCCTTTCCTTAAAGCAGTCCCTTTAGCATCTCTTGCAGAGCTGATTTGGTGGAGGTGTATTCGTTTAGACTTCTTTTGTCTGGGAAGCTTCTCATTTGGCTTTCTATCTTGATTGAGAGCCTTGCTGGGTAAGGTAGCCTTGGTTGCAGACCTCTGGTTCTCATTACTTGGAATATTTCTTGCCATTCTCTTCTGGCTTGGAGTGTTTCCATTGAGAAGTCAGCTGTTAGCCTTATTGGGGCTCCTTTGTATGTTACTTCCTGTTTCTCCCTTGCTCCCTTTAATATTCTCTCTTTGTCTTGAAATTTTGTCATTTTAATTATGATGTGTCTTGAGGTGGGCCTCTTTGGGTTCCTCTTGATTGGTACTCTCTGTGTGTCCTGGATTTGTGTGACTTTTTCTCTCATCAAATTAGGGAAGTTTTCCATCATTACTTTTTCAAATAGATTTTCTATCTCTTGCTCTTCTTCTTCTCCTTCTGGTATCCCTATGATATGGATAATATTATGTTTCATATTGTCTTGCATTTCTCTTAATCCCTCTTCATTCTTTCTGAGCCTCTTTTCCTTTTCTTTCTCTTTCTGGGTGTTCTTTTCTACTTTGTCCTCTAGCTCGCTAATCCAATCTTCTGCTTCATCAATCCTGCTTTTCATTCCTTCTACTGTGTTCTTCAGTTCAGAAATTGTATTCTTCATTTCCTCTTGGCCCTTGTTGAGAGTTTCTATTTCCTTTTTCATGTTTATATAGTTTGCAGTGAGACCATTGTAGCTTCCCTGTAGTTTGTGGTAGCTCATTGTGAGTTCATTGAGCTTCCTGATAATCATTGTTTTGAACTCAAGATCTGATAGTTGAGTTGCCTCTATTTCATTTAGCATTCTTTCTGAGGCTTCCTCCTTTCCCTTCATTTGGGGATTGTTTCTTTGTTTTCTCATTGTTCATGGGATTCTTCTTGTTAGCCTCTGTTTCTTAAATTGATCTCTTATGGTTCCTTGTGATTATGGTGTGAACTTCTGTGGTAGAATACCTGTGAGATTCAATGTTGCAGTCTCCTTCATGTATCCTGGTGTTCACAACTTCCCCCTACTTTTTTTGTGATAAGTTGGAGGAGTAAGGCAAAATGGTTTAAGACAGCAAGACAGTATTCTATGATATTGACAGTAGCAGCCAGTAGAGAAGAGATGGGATATCCTTTGGCTCCTTATAGTGTTAACCATGATCCTCCACACCACTAGCCACGTTTTAGAAAGGATGGAAAGAAGATAAGACTCTTATTGGGGATGAAAGGATTGTTAGTTGGATCTAGAAAACTGTGAGGCTGTGGGAGGTCAGAAGCTGAGGTAGGGTTGGAATAAAGATTGGTAAATAGGAATAGTGTGTAAAAGAATAGAGACAACCCCCCCAATACTAGAGTTCAGGAAATTGTGAAGTGGGCTGAGATCAGGTAGGGGTGTTGAGTAGTATTTACAATTGTATGAACTAAGTCTTATTTACAGTAATATTAAAGCAACAATCATGTGGCAGAAGCTATGAGATCTAGATAACAAGAATAAGGAGTATAGAACCTTGAGAGGTATACTAATGGAACACAAATGAAGAATAGTAAATTATTAACACACTGTAACAGATAACATGGGGAACTTATCAAATGACAGTATAACCAGCCAAGCAAAGAAGATTTTACAGAAAGAAGAACAATACCAAAATACTATTAAAATAAAAAATGTCAGAAAAGTGAGAAAAAGATAATACAAATTTGCAGTAACTTACAAGCTCAAAAAAAGGGAAAAAAAGCAGAAGATGGAGTGCAGGAGAGATAAATTTGGAGTGGAAGGAATAATACTAGGGTGAATGGAAGAGAAACATAAGGGATTGAGAGATAGAAAAAAAAGAAGAATTGAAAAATAAAAAGTCACTTAAAACACAAATCAACTAACAGCCAAAAAAAACAAACCAAAACAAAAAAATAACAAAAACCAAACCAAAACAAAAAACAAACAAACAAACAAAAAAAACCCCTCTTGTTGGTTTCTAACTGGCTAGACCAGTTTTTCTGGTCTTGCTGGCTTCAGCAGGCTGAGGAGCATTTGAAATGCTTATCACCGGTCCCAATGAAAACTAAGTACATCACTCAGGTACTGTCCCTAGGGCCAGCAGGGTGCTCTCCCCAGAGCCAATCTGACTTTCCCCTACAGGACCCTGGGCGCTCCCGGACTCTCCGGAGCTCACTTCCGCAGTCTCCTGGGCTCCAGGGCCCCCGCAGTGCTCCTGCATCTTTTGCGGTTTCACGATACAAGCTCCGGGGATTGCAAGGAGATGTGCCCCTCCCCCAAATTTCACTGAGGCGGGCTGTCTGTTCTCGGGCACAAGCGTCTTTTCTGGATTTATGGTGCAAGCTCTGGGGATCGTAAAGGGGTGCGCACATCCACCAAATTTTTTGGTTTCGGGCTCTAGGAACCCTCTAAGTGCCGCATCCCTTCTGGGTTCACAGTGCAAGAGTCAGGATTCCCAAGGGGGCGAGCACTTCTACAGTTCACCACCGCAGGCTCCAGAAACCCGAGAACGCCCGTGCTTTTTCCTTGTTCAGGGCTTCGAAGTCTGGGTTTTCCACCGATCCACACACCCGCCAGGCTGGGGGTGCAGGGCACTTCCAGGTTGCCCCTGGTAGAGTTGGCTGGAGGCTCTCACTTCTCCCAGTGCTATGGGTGGGTGCTAGCAGCCCCTGCGCAATTGTCTCCCAGTCCAACTCCCCTCTCTGTGCCTTCAAGCCACAAGATCTCCCCTGGTGTTGCTCAACCCCTGTTGTTTGGGGAGGGAACAGGGATTCTGCTCTCCCTGGTGCCCTGAGGCAGACCTGGGAGCACCAGGCCTGGGGGCTGCAACCCCCCTGGTCCCCGCACTGATCCCTGGGTCCCTGTTGTGCTGAAGCAGTCTCCATACCGTCTGGTTTTTCAATGTCCGCTATAATTTTTGATATCCTGTTTTCAAAAATGTTTCAGTAACCTAGGCCACTTGCTCTGTTCCTCCGCTGATCCGCGAGTTTCTCTCCCCTGCACAGAAGCAAGAATCACGCTCCCTGGAGCAAAGCCACTATATTTTTCTGGTTGTATGTTTATTCCTTACTTTTGTTCCAAATCTTTGATTTAGTCCTGGTTTCCTTCCCTTCACTATTGGTTCCCTGTTTATTTTCCTTTATTTCACTTTGTATAACCTTCACTTCTTTTTGTATTTTGCAGCTGCACTCAATCATTTCTGTAAGCAACCTGATTACCAGTGTTTTGAACTCTGCATCTGATGGGTTGTCTACCTCTTCATCACTTAGTTGTATTTTTTTTCTGGAACTTTGATCTCTTCTTTCATTTGGGCCATATTTCTTTGTTGTGGTGCACTTTTTACATTGCAGGTGGCGGAGGCTTATGTTTTGGAGATGGGGGAATGTACTTGGCTGGGCTGTGGCGCAGTATGTGGAGGAGGAGTCAAAGAGGGAACAATGTGTCTTGCTTGGCTCTAGCCCTGCTTTCAGTTACTTCTCCTGCTACCCATATTCAAATTGGGTCTTTCTGGTGCTGATTCCTGGGTGGTTGGGTTTGTGCATGTTCTAGGACCCTATGGATCTCTCCAGCAGACTCTCGTGTGAGACTGGGAGTTTCTCCTGTCACTGCAACCCCCACAGATTGTTACAGCCAAAGGTTTTGAGACTTTATTTCCTTGCACCGGATCTCTGGGTTGCAGGGTCTTTCTCGCTCCCCAGTTGCTTCTCCTGATTTATCTCCATGAAAATGTGGGACCACCTGGTCTGCCAGTAGCTGCCTTGCCCACCCTGTCCACTAGCTGCTGCCTTGCCATGCATCCTCTCTGCCCTGGCTGCCTGTCTCTGCCCTTCCTAATGGTTTCGATGAATGTTTCTTCTTTAATTCCTTGGTTGTCAGTCTTCCATACAGTTTGATTTTCCGGCAGGTCCAGTTGATTTTTGTTTTTAAATTGGTTGTTGTCCTTCTTTTGGTTGTGCATGGAAGTGAAGTGTATCTACCTACACCTCCATCTTGGCTGGAGGTCACCTAGTTAATCTGATTCCTACATGTTGATAAGACTGAAATTATTCACATTTTATCGAGAGTGAAACTAAAGGGGCTGTAATCACTTTATAATGTGCTATTAAAATAGGTGAGTGAATTTCTTTTAGAACAATGAGCTCACATTCTGTACAAACTTATAGTGGTTGTAGGGACACAAAAGTAAACCTGAGAGTCACTGGCCTTAAGAAGCTATTGTTGTAGTGGTAAGGGGAAGAGATCAAGATATAAATGAACAACAGCTAAAAGATTTTTCTTTCTTTTTATTGTCTCTCAGTTACAGTTGTCCCCGTTTCCCCCCTATTTAAAAGAGTTTTCTTTTTTCTTTTTCACAGTGGCAGCTTTTAGAATGTTCTAGAATTTTAATAATTACCTATTATTTCCATTTCTGTATGACATCTAATAATTCTGCAACTTATTTTCTACTCTTCATGTGTTGCCCTGAGAAAGTTGAAAAGCCTTGTGGCTTTTACAACATTCTAGTGCTGTGGGATAGACTAAGTAAGGTTATGGCTCCAATTCATGCAAATATTGGCCATTTGATTTTTGGCCAAGTGACAAGCCTGAGTTAGAACAATTAATTCAGCTTGTTGGGCATTTATTTCTCTGGTCAATAAGAATATTCAATTATGTCCATAAGAGAAGTTTTCACATATCCAACTTGGAAACATACCTGTTCATCTTTCACATGTGCCTTTGTAACCAGAATAAGTCAGCATTACCAATGAGTTTTCCATAAACTACTTTTTAAAACAAGAAGTTGGTCAGCAGGCAAAACACAATCATGGATGCCTTCTTCCTGCAAGAAGGTAGCAAATTGCTCAGTTAAGACTTTTATATTAAGTTAATGCAATATTAGGCACAGAAAGCCAGTCAACTGCCAGAAGTGTTGAGTGCAATGAGAATTCAGTGGAGATTCAACAAATGAGGAGCATAAACAAAGGAGCGTCCATAACTATCTTTTCTGTTTGTTTGCATCTATAACAGAGATAGCTGTCATGCAGGGCAGGAGCCCTTTGGCCACTGAGCCTAAGTGCCAACTATCATATCCTCTAGGTCTATGATTACCTCTATGTTTTTTATTTAAAACTTGCAAAGTATTTCCTTTATTGGTCTGCATAAAATGTTAGAAAGTTTATATTTAAGGTACTGCAGAATGAGAGCTTTCGATAATTCTTTAGAGATGTTACAGCTTGTTTCCCTTCTGAGTTTCACTGAATTGGATCAGGTCAATGTGAGTTTAATAGAACATGTAGAAGCTGGGTCATTACCAAATTTTGGAATTCAGTTATGACAATATGTAGTCAAACCTAGAGATTCTCTGAGCTTCTGTCTTGTTTTCAGAAGGAAAAAGATAAAATTCCTCTGAGTCTTTCATAGTTAATCAGTAGGGTATCATTAGATATGAGATGACCAATCTCTTTTACTTTAGGTAAGTACTGTTAGAGGTTATCCTTTGAAACCTGAGGTTCTTCTGTAGCTACCTGTGGTAATAGGTAAGTTGTGTGGTTTTGGAAGACAAGTAATGTCTTAGGACATAGAAATAACTCATCCACATAAAGGATTCAAGTGGACTCTCTAGGAAATTTAACATTATTTAAATCAGCTTTTAATATTTGGGAGAAATAGTTGGGACTCTCTGTATATCCCTATGGCAATTCTGTCCATGTAAATTGGTGAGCTTCTCTGGTGGAGACAAAGAGATATTGAGTGTTTGTTGTTGTTGTTGTTTGTTTATTTGGTTTTTACTACAATGTTAACAAAGACACAACAGAAATTCATTATTGAAAAATATTGGCAGTCCACAGGAATGACCGATAAGTTATATGGTTTTGGAACCACAGGATGTCTGAGAAAAGCTATCTTTTTGAAACAATATTTTATTTATTTATTTTTAGAGCAAGGGGAAGGGAGGGTGAAAGAGGAGAGAAACATCACTGTGTGATTGCCTGTCAAACACCCCCTACGGGGAACCTGGCCTGCAACCCAGTACTGTGCCCTGACTGGGAATCGAAATGCAACCCTCTGGTTTGCAGGCCAGCACTCAGTCCACTGAGCCACACCAGCCAGGGTATGAGAAAAACTATCTTATTTATATTGCTGAAATTATGTACAACGCTCTGTGATTTTTCACTTGGTTTCTTTACCAGAAGAAGAATTACAGAAGCTTGTACATGAAATTAAAAGTAACCTTGTATAATAAGCTTAATTTCAGCTAGTGCCCCAGGTCTTAAATGATAATGGTGACTATTAGGTAGGGACTAAGTATTATCAATAGTTATTCTAACAGGAGTGGCTGACTTGATCTTTCCAATTTCTGTAGTGGAAGGGGCTGAAGTTTGTGTTGGAACATCCTGTGAGAAACATCTAGTCTTGAGATTATTTTTCTCTTGTGAGTGTTTACTTCCAATTATTTTCCCAATTGGCTCAGTATGCAAATCATTTAGTTCTAAATACATTTCACCCTTTTGGAAAAAACATAAGGAAGGTATGATGCATTTCAAGACACTCTCTGCATCAGTTGAATTTGTGCCAAACTGTCCAGTAAAAATATGTGTTGCTCCAAAACACACCATAATTTGAATGGGATAGGTTGTGACTTTAAAACATTCATTGGTGGATTAGATATCCCTTCCATTTGAATAGAACTCTACTTCGAAGTCATCCTATGTGGCCTTTGCTGGAATTTTCATCACTATGCCAAGCAGATATCAATAGAAGAAAGATTTACATTTCCCTGGCTGGTGTGGCTCAGTAGATTGAGCACTGGCCTTCAAACCAAATGGTTGCTGGTTGAATTCCCATTCAGGGCACATGCTTGAGTTGTGGGCCAGGTCCTCAGTAGGGGACATGCTAGAGGGAACCACACATTAATGTTTCCTAGCCTTTCTTTTTCTCTACGTTTCCCTCTGTATAAAAATAAAATAAAGTCTTTAAAAAGAAGTGTTTAAATCGGCAAGGAATTTTTATGGGTTTGTTTCAGCAAAACTGGTGATGGTTGTGAAGAAGCAGAATCTCAATGGATTGAGAAAATGCTCCAGAGAATGGCAGTTTTCCACTCTATTTTGTACATTACAATCAAAGGAGGAGGCATGAGGGGTTACCTGAAATGTATTGGTTACAGATTAAGGAGGCAGAGAAAAGCAAAATGGGGTAATCTTTGGAATTGAATGATAATTAAAACAATAGTTATATGCATTTTTATACTGTTGGGTACTCAGCAGTTAACAATTAATATGATAACAATATCAATATGATGGGTTTTTTGGTCTCTGCTCTGGTGCAGTGAGGGATGAGAAAAAAAATTAACCTGACATTCAAATGTATGATATTGTAGATGCAAAAAGATAGTAGAAAGGCTCAGTTGAGGTACAGACTGACCTTTGTCTTAGAAAATATGTGCCTAAAACACGTTACTTGTCATGACTCAGTTTTCATGAGAAAGTTTAATTTTCAGATCTTTCCATATGGTTACTGTTAGGTTTCTGAGTTTAGAAGGCTCCCCTGCAGGCCCCCTCAGTGCTGGTCAGCATGTGGCCCTTTTTACATTGGGCCCACACAGCCCAACTCTCCAACCTTCTGAAAGGGCAGAGGAGCTACAGGTAATTATCAATGACCCATTATGTAATCAATCATGTCAACATAGGAAAACTCCATAAAGAAAATCATAAACATTCCATTCAGAAAAATTCTGTGTTGCTAAGCACATAGAGGTGCTGGGAAATTGGACATTTCTTGAAAAATGAGGCAGCTTAACACATCACTCCTAATGCCTTCCCCTGTGAGTTTCTTCCATTTAGGGTTTGTGGGTTATATTCTTAGAACCAGCCAGGAATAGAAAGTAAAGCTTTTTCCTGAGTTTTGGAAGTTTTCCTAGATAATCATAAAACCTGAGGGGAGTTAAGGTTACCCCCAAATTTTAAGTTTTGTGTTACTCAGCCTTGAACTTGTGGGGTCTTCACACTTTGGGTAGTTAGTGTCAGAACTGACTTTAATTGTCAAACAAATCATTGTGGAATTGGTTGTTGATAAGGAAAAATAAAACCCTTCATCTCTTATTAAATACAAAGCAACCTGGAAGTATGATGCTGACATTGATTATAGTAAAGTATTTACTCTGCCTAAATTAGATGCTCAGGGAATTTGAAAATGGTTTACTTTCACTCCTTTGTCTCCCTAAGATCTCTCACACCTTAAAAGGATAACTTCACCCCATGTTTTCCTCTCTGTTTTCACCAAACAAGGCCTGAGGCAGTGTTCCCCATCCTAAGGGAAGTGGAAGGTACAGGCCTAGGAATTTATACATACTGTTGTCCACCCTGTTGAATGCGGGTCTGTTTGCTCAGTTTCTAGACACCCAAATACTGACATCAGGCTGCAGTGAAAAGAAAAAAAAAGTACATATTCCAGAAGAACCAATGAAAAAACAATGGGCAGCTGATGCTCAAATACCCAAACCTTCCAGTGGTTTATTTGTTCCAGCTAAGTTGTTTTAAGGGGACAAAGGGAAAAAAATCGAGATTAAGAGGTTTAGAGTTGTGGGCTCTGAAAACACTCACTTATTATGTAATTTCCATGATTTTTCTAAATCTGATTGATTTATTTCTTTCCTGGCATCATTTTCTCTAGGACCTTTGTTTATTAAGGCCCAGACCTCTGTCTTTTTGCAGACACCCCAGGTTTCTGGAACCCATTTGTTGGGTTCCAGATTTGTTGGTGATGTGACCTTAAGAGCAGGAAGGAGATTTATCCAACTAGTGCTTAGCAGGTTAAATACTTCTTTTATCTCCAGCAATATATCATCTACAACCTGTTTTGCTAACAAGTTTTAGGCTCCAAGTCATATCTGCATTTCTTTCTATCATACCTATAAGGTAGCTTTTTCAGATTCTTTTTAGACAAAAAAAAATCATAACAGCAAGCTATGGAAGCAAAAGAGATTGTTCTGTCTTATTTTTAACATTTCTGTAGTTGGGCTAATAATAAAATTAAGGAAGCCATATTAACAGGAGGCAATGTAGAGTCCATTATACAAATTACTAATCTAATGTGATAAGAATAGACACTCAAAAAGTATTGAGTAGTTGAGGCTTATATGTTATTCTGAAGCTAAGGAGAAAAGAGGGCTGTGCTTTGAGGCTTCAAAAGGCAGGAAAGCCATTCCCATGGAGAGGCCACAGCAAATGTTTGGTAAATAAAATTTGCCCCACATGGCATGTGACTGACCCTCCTGGAGGGAGATGGTTCTTCACCTGAGTTCATTCTGGACAGTTAAGGGAGGGGGATCAAAAAGGTTGTGTTCTAAGTCTTTTGTTTTCCATTAGCCAGATCAAAATCAATTTCCTAAAAGGCACATCTGGGTAAGTGACCAGGCTTCCATTCACAGCAGAGACACGACTCTTAGGCTGGTTCCACAAGTTTAACTGAAACCTCATTTGTGGTCTGCCTAGTCATTTCATTCAAGTTTTTGAGTACCTAAATTATTACCAAACAAGATAAAATACTAAAGCATTATTATGTTATATAAGTATATCAACTTTTGACATCTTAATACAGAAAAAGTAAAAGATAAATTTGAATCTGCTTATAAAAAAATGTTCCATGCTTCATTGTCCACAGCTTCTTTCTGATGAGGTTCTTAGTTCCTGAAAAGAAACTGGACCCATGTGTCAGGATATCATCACCCAGGGCTGTTCAGGAAGAAGTAGATTTCCTGTGACCCTGACTCATGTCTGAGGTCAGTGTTTGCACTACCATCACTACTGCTTAATCAGTTTTTCATTGTGCTTTTACATGGCCCCTGATTTTAATAGTACCTGCTGAGCTGGGTGCCTGCCTAAAACCCCCAGTCATGTCTCTATTGCTGAGGACCTGAGGTTGGGGGATTGTCTCACAGAGGGGTGCCTGTTCAGATTCAATATCACACAAGCATGTTGATGTGTAAATTAACTTAGTTCCAAAAATGTGTACTGCAGGAATGCTCAAGGAAAACCTTGAAATGACTGTAAAAAAGCAAATGTATTTATAAGGGTCCCTGTGGTCATAGTAAGTTTGTTTCATATCTCCATTTTTTGGCCAATTTGAAATATTGTGTATAAGTGCTCAAAAGATGTTCTGATTGTTCATCCTTGTTCACTTGTTGATACTGGCAATGTGGAATGTACTCTTCATGTGAATGTGCCAAGCACTGTCTGAGGCCCTGGGGTCCTGAGGGTGGGTGAGAGACAAATTGGACGTTACTGCTGATGTTCAACTATTTACATGATAACTGATACCTACAAGGGACTTCAAGATGCTTTGTTGTGGATCCCAGTAATATTTTTTGAGCTCAATGTGCTTCTCCAGAATTTTCCTGAATCTCTTTGTGTTTTCCCAACTTTCCTATTTCTCCCATACCCCACATCTCATCCTTCAGCACCTTCTGTTCACTTTACACTGAGAATAAATTCACAAGCTGACTGCTTTATACCACACTGGTCCAACCACCCTTACCTGTCAGCTGGGTGACTGCACTGGCCTCCTACGGGGCTCCTGCCCTCAACCAAGCAGCTACATGAATCCTGCCTGATGTGGAAGTTAAAGAAAATATTAATGCTCTTCCTTCCACTACCTGATTTTTTATCACTGGACTAATATGAAATTAACAGATCCCCAGTAGCAAGAGAAAATCAACTTTTTAATATATGAGCATGGGGAAATCACATAAGCATGAAAATGTCAGAGACAGGCAATATTAGGTATATATGACATTTAGGATAAAGGAGAAAAAAAGTTTGGAGTCTTAAATTTAGAAAATTAGACTGGGCAATTACAGTTAGTTGAGAAGAGCAGTATTTATGTGAAAGAAAATTGTTTCTGGGCAACTCAGAATCAGTGAGATGCAGCGGGTATCTAGCCAAGAGGTGCCTGCCATAAGGTGTCCTATTTACCACACATAATCAGGGTAAACTAGGGTGAACATTCTGGTTCTTTTCCTTACACAAGTCATGAAGCTTAACCTTTTGGAAGAATGTACAAAATTTCAACAATTCTGTGTTTTGTTTCTTCATACAGTTTAAAAACAATATGCTCCACCTCCATGAAAAAAAAAACACTTTAGGGTGGCAGAAGTTTTGTTCTCTTCACTAAACACAGATCAGTCATGTTCCCCTCTGACTCTGAGCCCTCCAGAGGCTCCCAGGTCACTCAGAGTAAAGCCAACATTTGGGCAGATGCCCCTGTCCTTCAGATGTTATCTTTTCTTATCTCCCACTGTGTCTGCTCCAACCATTTTACATCCTCCCTGCTGCTCCAACATCTTTAAATTGAAAAAATTATCACCACCCTAAGTGTGCCTTATTTTATTCTAACATACTATAGCATATTATTGTTGTTGTTGTTTGGGTTATTGTGTGATTCCCCCACCAGCAAGTCAGCTCTATGAGGACTGGGATTCTGCATGCTGTGTGTCACAGCCATGTCCCCAGTGCTTAGCACAGTGGCAGGCAGAGGGTAAGCATTTGGTGAGTGTTTTTTGATATATGAGTAAAGAAATTACACATATGATAATGGTTTAAAGGGTGAAATATAGAGCAATGTCACCTCACATAACTGGGATTCTGACCTAGACTGAAGGACCAGGGACAATTATTTGGAAGAGGAGTGTCTCACAGAGAATGAGCCAGGGCTGACCTAGAGCTCGTGAGGAGACAGACATAACAGGTCCAGGCAGAGGACACACATGTGCAAAGGCCTGGGGGTGGGAAAGTGGAGTGAAGTAACTGAGTCCAACTGATTCATTTGATTGGTAAAATGACCTACTATGCCTAAAGTGCCCAGTACACTGTCAATCCTAGAAAAAGGCGGCCTCTTGTCATTTTCACCCTCCTGTGGGCACACACTCAGGGTGTGCTTCTTGGAAACAGCAGTAATAAAGAAAAAATATTCTCCCCTTGTGACCACACAAGCCATTCATGACATAAAGCATTGATGACAATTTGACTGAGGTAGAAGTGACAGACAATAAACCACAAATATGTGGAGTGTACAATAATGTGTGTGCTGACTCACACTCACACTCAATGTGCATCCGTTCCACTTAAATGTTTTTGAAATGCCTTTGTAACCCATCTTTCTGCACACCACCTAACACCAACAGTCCTCAGGCAGTCACTCATCTTCTGTCTTTCTCAACAGAGTAGTTTGCATTTCCTAGGATTTTAGATGAACATAATTACATCTACATCCTTTCTTCTGTCTTGTTTATTTCTCAGATTACTTTTGTGAATTAGAATTCATATGAGAAAAGTTAATTTTTTTTAAAGTAAACAATTTAGTGGCATTTAGTGTAGCCACAATGTGCTGCAGCCACCATATCTACCAAGTATGAACATATTCTCATCACCCTAAATGAAATTCTGTAGCCATTCTGTGGTTTCCTCCCATTCCCCTAGCACCCAGCCCCTGGAAACTACCAATCTGAATTCTGTGTGTTTCTCCTTCTTGTTTCCTGTCTCATGTACTGGGTTATGTCCCATGGACCTGCCAGCCTGTGCATCTGGTGCTCCCATTTGTTTCCATGTCAGGGCACTAATCTGAGTCCTCAAGACATTATACTTTCTCCCAACCCTGTGCTTCACTCTTCATCCACATCTACCTCTGTGAAAATGTTGTCCCACCCTTCACTTCACCAGCTCTAGTGGCTCCTCCCTGATTAGGTAGGTCAGCCCCTCCCTTATTTTTTCAGCCCCATTTTGAGCCTCTTAAAAGCACCCTCCTGCAAGGGCCCCTTAGGTACCCTCAAACCCCTACAATGTGTAACATCCCCAAACACTACAGGCTTTATAACTTCTTATCCTGACTCTGAGCAGATCCCATGTTTCTACAGCCTCTGTCCATGCCCACCTCAGCTTACACACAATCCACCTCTGGCCAGGTCTCCAAGGATTTCAGCAAACTACCCCTGAAGCCACAAGTAACAGTCAATAAACAGAACAAGAAAAAAGTTTTATTTGTCATTTTTCAAGTTCTAGGTGTGAACTCAGTAAGGGCAGGCATGTGGAGTTTGTAAAAACAACAAGAATAAGAAGAAGAATAACAACAAAAAAAACCTATGAGTACAATGGTCTCTGACCTGAGCACCAGGTCACCGGATACTTGAAACAAGGTTGTCCAGTGTGGGACTGTAGGTGGGTGATATGACAGGGATCTGCATGTGTATGAGAGCTACTGAGTTGTATGACAGAATTCCTTTGCAAATGTCTGTGTTCTTGTTTTTCTAATGTGCATTGAAAATGGTTATGAAATGAGAAGACTGTTGATGGTCATTCCATGTGGTTCATGCAGCCATGATTTTATTATGCCTGTACATTTCAGATTCTGGGACAAAAGCCAGTCCAAGACAACCTGGTGAACCAGCAGGATGTGGGCAGTCAGGTCATCTTTTGCTGTAGGTGCCAAGTCAGAAGGGAGGAAGCAAAATCTGAAGCATTTCTTTGGAGAAGTGTAGCCAGATAAGGAAAGAAATCTGAAGATATTGTGAGGATGGACACTGTGAGCAAGATGACAGGATCAGCTCATTATAGGCAAGTGATGCCAAATTACAACATGCTGCAGACACATTTAAAGAGGCAAGAAGGTCTTTATTCAAGACCATGCAGTAGGGCAGTGAGGCTGACCTCAGCACCCCGGAAACAAAAAGCTGGGGAGATTTTAAGAATGGCAGAAGGACTCACATGCATCTGCCTTTGCTAACTGGCTTTACACAAAAGAAAAGTAGAACTTCCCATGAAACCCTGATAGGAACTTGTTTTACATCTTAGTTGTAAAGGCCCCTAACTGACTTTGTCTCATATTTGTTTTTTAGAGACTAGGACACAGGGGTACCAGGAGGAATAAAGAAATGGCCCCATTTCTTTGAAATAGGGCCAGGCCCTTGAGACATATATTCTCTGAGTCAAAACACTGGCAAGAATATTTTTAGAAAAAAATGTGTTTCCAAAGAATTAAATTACAAATTACAATCACATTGCTAGAGAAATACTTTTTATAAATAACAATCAGCCCTGGCTGGTATAGCTCAGTGGATTGAGTGTGGGCCTGCAAACTAAAGGGTTGCTGGTTCGATTCCCAGTCACAGCACATGCCTGGGTTGTAGGCCAGGTCCCCAGTTGGGGGCACATCAGGAGCAACCACACACTGATGTTTCTCTCTCTCTCTCTCTCTTCCTCCCTCCCTTCCCCTCTCCCCAAAAAATAAATAAATAAAATCTTTAAAAAAAATAACAAAGTCCTGTGTGCAGGAAGAACCATGTCTAATGGTTAGTGACTTGAGGGAACATTAAGTCTCCCAGCTCATAACAAAACTGCTTTCTGCACTGTGGAGAAAAACTCAACTAAATTACTTTCAACCAAGACTCAATTTGCATCTCAATTCATGCCTGCAATTTATAAAGAGATGCAAATTTCCTGTCATTTATAAAGAGGTACAAAATAGCTGAGAGTTTCTGTGTGGCCACATGGCAACTAGGCTCTGAATGTGAATTCCTGGGCCACTTGGCAGAAAGAACTTCACAAGAGCCCAAGCAAGCTTGAGAATATGTTTATTTAAGCTGGAGGCAGTGAAAGGAAGGAAGGACTTAAGATAAAAGGAGCAACAAGTGGGATGCTAGGGAAAACTGCTTTGGGCTTCTAGACCTGTAACAAGAAAGAAGTGAGTTTAGTGAGGCTACTCTGGCTCACAGAGCAGGGACAGTCACAGCAACAGAAGAGCACCAGGGCAGCTGCTGTGAGCTCCCTGCAGAATGAGAGGAGAGGCTGTCTGGGAGACAGGTTTAGAGGCTTAGCCAGGGACACACTGCCACTGCCCACTGCTGTTGTGGCTGCAACTTTCATGGGGTCCTGGAAATTTTAGTAGAAAAAAAAGCAGAAACAGAAGATTTGGACATGCTCTGACAAAAACCCAACTGGATTCTTTGTTTTGAGGTTTTTTCCCCCCTCTTATCTGGAAAAAATCCTAGAAAAGTTGTCACTGAATTATCTAAATAAAATATTCATTAGCTTTTCAGGTGTGTTTTTCAATAAGCTGATTCATCAAAAATGTGAGTTCAAGGGGGTCAGCACTTTTTTTCTGATTAGTTTTCTTTTTATGCATGTCATCCAAAAGGGGCCAAGACCAAGATCAATCTGCCCTGGAACAGTCTGGAATGTGTAAGCCATTTGCTCCTAAGTGTCCTTGATTAGAAATTGTAAAACCTTGTGATTCATTAACTGGCTGTAAATTGCTCAAGTTTTTGGTCTTGTTTAATTATTTTGTCTCAGTGTTTCTTATTGCCCTTGTCAAGAAATTTCCCCAGCTTCTTACTATTCTGCTACACCTGAAGAGGGCCTGAATCTAATCTTCCAGAAGGCTGTGCTTCTGCAGTTTTCCATGGGGATGCTACATTTCTCTCTACAGTTATTTTCCCATTGGTCAAACATCATCTCCACAAAAGGAGAGTATCCTTGATCCTCCCACATGGCTGGTGCCAGTTGATTTGGCTGGGTTAGGTACCTAAGTGCAGAGGAGCTGACACTCTCCACATACTTCAGTCTGGTGAAGGTTTTCTTATGAAACATAAGAGGGGAGTTCTAACGGTTGCTTGAGAGTTAGAAGCCGCTCCCTCACACTCCACCTGCAGGCTGTCTGGCTTTGGGTGATTCCCCCTTTTCCAAGAGACAGCAAAATGCCCAACAGATCAAACTCAGTTTTTAAAGGTTAAGGTCATTTCTAATCCTGTGGGCATCATTCTGAACTAGGAAATGTGGGCCAGAGTTTTGGTACATTGTACACATTTCTAATTATATTCTGTGAACAAGGAGGACAGAGTTGTACTGAACTTATGCAAATAATTCTATGGCCATGAAAATAAGAATGCTCCAGAAAACTTTAGAAAATTTTTACGAGAAGTCAAACAGGGAGGAATAAATCACTGCTGTGACACTCCAAGTGTCTTCCTCTTTATTTCCATTGTCCACACAGTGTTCAGGTGCCCTCTACATGTCTCTCCCTGCAGGAGGGACAGAGCTTGGATTCCTGCAAGCTCATCTCAGGCTCCCACTGGCCATCACAGGACCATTGCTTGTTCTCTGAGGAACTCTGTGTCACCTGCACAGTGAAGATGGTACAATGAGACCATCCAGAGGTGGGATCGAAGGTGGAATGTGAGCCAAAGTCAACTATAGTGACAGTGTCAGCTCACAGTTCTGAGTAGTTTTTGACTCAAAGCAAGTGTCCTAGAAACTTTCTGCTTTCACTATAAATCTATTTTAAAAGTGCAAAAAAAGTTTATTCAGAATTTAATAATGTAGGGGAGTGAGGATGGTCACTCATATGTCACATCCCCCCCACAAGGCTCACTTTCAGAGAACCTAGCGGACTGGTGACTCCACACTGAAAATCCCCAGATTTTTCCCTCTGAGGGGTCTATTTTGAGCATACTGTGCCCCCAGGGTAGTTTCATCCCCTTAAAGACTTGTGGACACAAGGCATTCAACAAAAATTGGGTGGTGACCACATGTGTGTAGCAGGTCATGACCACAGCATCCTCATGCTCTGTGACTGTGGCGTTGCTGGGTAGGAGGGTGGGCATCTCATAAGCTCTGTGCAGAAACAGAGGATGTGACAGAGTGACAGTGGGCTTGGAGCCCGAGGCCACCCTGCCTGCTAAGACATCTCAGCCATGCACGGTCCACATTGTGCACTCTAAAGGTCACCAGAGGGTGATCCTGACCTCTGCTGAAAGACAATTGTCTTAGTTCAAGTGAATATGTGTAAGAAGGTGGTTGCACCTGTTTTTTGACCCCAGACCACCCCAGGTTTACCCCTGACATGTTTTTGTAAATATATCAGTAGCATCAGCAAAACAAACAAATAACCAAATAACCAAATAATAAAACAATATTAAAAAACTTCTAGGTCAACATGTCTTATAACCTCATCATCAGGTGGAGTTTTCTTCTCATAAGCTTGTATGGATTCTTTCCTAGAACTTTCTTTGACTTCAAATAAAGTGAGGTCTTATTCCTCATGCATACTTTTGTGCAACTTGGAGAGAAGGCAAGCTTGCAACCTCTGTTTATGTCTGTTTTTTCTTATGATAAAGAGAACTTTACAGTAAGTGGGAAGTCACTTACCTCATTAACTACTGATTAAGCAATAAAAGTGGCCCAACCCTGTTTTTATAACCTTGAACATGGAGAAATTTCATATAAAGATTTTCTCTGTCTGTACAGGATCTAGTTTGTGTCCTGCAGATTGAAGATCATGGTGAAATGAATTGTTAAAGAGTGGTTATAGTTTTAAGATGAGATACAGACTGTAGGCATAGAAGAAAACCACTCCACATAGTACAGGCCACGCATGAAAGCCCACAGCCAACACAATGCTCCATGGAGAGACACCAACATGTTACTAAGATCATGAACAAGACAAAAATGCTTCTCTCCCCACTTCTTCAACATAGTAATTGAAGGACTGGCCAAAAGTTAGGCAAAAGAGATGAAGTGAGGGGCATAAAAATTGGGAAGATAAAGAAAACTTATCTCTTTTCAAAGATAAGATAACCGTACATGCAGAAAATGCTAACAATTCTGCCACACACACCGATAAGAGAGAGCCCAGAGCAAGTAGAAGAAAGAAAATAACCAAGATCAGAGCAGAATTAAATGACATAGAGACTAAAAGCACAGTACCTAGGGTAAATAAATCCAGGAGTTGGTTCTTTGAAAAAAATAAACAAAATTAACAAGCCTTTAAGCAGAAACATCAAGAAAAAAAGAAAGAGTACCCAAATAAATAAAATCAGAAATCAAAGAGGAGAGATTACAGTTGATACCACAGAAATACAAAGGATTGTAAGAAATTACTAGAAAGAAGTATATGCCAAGAAATATGAAAACCTAGGAGAAATGGACAAATTTCTAGAAAAAAATCTTCCAAAACTGAATGAAGAAGCAAAAGCCTGAAGAGACTGATAACAGCAGACAAAATTGAAGCAGTAATCAAAGAACTCCTGGCACACAAAAGCCCTGGACCAGACAGTTTCACAGGAGAATTCTACAAAACGTTTAAGGAAGAGCTAACCCCTATCCTTCACAGATTATTCCAACAAATCCACGAAGATGGAAGACTCACAAACTCTTTTTATGAAGCCAGCATCATCCTAATACCAAAACCAGATAAAGACACAACAAAGAAAAGAAAACTGTAGGCCGATATCACTGATGCTAAAATCCCTCATAAATGGGTGTCTCTGAACATAGGCGCTAAAATCCTCAACAAAATATTGGCAATCCGCATCCAGGATTACATTAAAAAGATCATACACTGTGATCAAGTGGGATCCATCCCAGGGATGCAAGGTTGGTACAACATTCACAAATCAATAAACTTAATGCATCACATAAACAAAAGCAAAGACAAAAATCACGTGATCATATCAATAGATGCAGAAAAGGCATTTGATAAGGTACAGCACCCATTTATGATAAAAACACTCAGTAAAGCAGGAATACAGGGAGCATTCCTCAACATGATAATGGCCATATACAGAATCCTGCAGCCAACATCATACTCAAGGGGCAAAAACTAAAAGCTTTCCCACTAAAGTCAGGAAGAAGACAAGGATGTCCGCTTTCACCAGTTCTATTCAAAATAGCGTTGGAAGTCCTAGCCACAGCAATGAGATGAGGAAAAGAAATAAAAGGCATCCAAATTGGAAAGGAGGAAGCAAAAGTGTCATTATTTGCAGATGGCATGATAGTGTACACAGAAAATCCTATAGACTCGACCAAAAAACTGCTTGACCTAATAACTAAATTTGGCAAAATAGTGGGATGCAAAGTCAATGTCCAGAAATTGAAGGCATTTTTTGGTATGCCAACAATGAGATACCAGAAACAAAAATCAGGGAGAAAATCCCATTTGTTCGAGCCACAAGGAAAATAAAAGGGCCTAGGAATAAACCTAACCAAGGAGGTAAAAGACCTGTACTCAGAAAACTACAGAACACTGTAGGAAGAAATTAAGGAAGACACAAATAAATGGAAGCATATAACTTTTCATGGATTGGAAGAATTAACATCAACAAAATGTCCATATTACCCAAAGCAAGTTATAGATTCAACACAGTCCCTCTGAAAATACCATGGACATTTTCACAGATATAAGCAAACATTTCAAAAATTTATGTGGAACCATAAATGACTCCAAATAGCCACAGAAATTTAGGGAAAGAAGAAAAAAATAGGAAGGATCATAATACCTGATATCAAACTGTATTAAAAGGCCACTCTAGTCAAAGCAGCCTGGTACTGCCATAAGTACAGACACATACATCAATGGAACAGAATAGAGAGCCCAGAAATAAAGCCTTTTCTCTATAGTCAATTAATATTAGACAAAGGGTCAGAAACATATAATTGAGTAGAAATAGTGTCTTCAACCAATGGTGTTGGGAAATCTGGACAGCTACATGCAAAAAAAATGAAACTCAACCGACAACTTACACCATACACAAAAATAAACTCAAGATGGATGAAAGACTTAAATATAAGTTGCAACACCATAAGAGTCCTAGAGGTGAACATAGGCAGGAAAAGCTCAGATATTCCATGCAGCAATATTTTCACTGGCATGTCCCCTAGAGCAGGGGACATAAAGGAAAGAATAAGTGAATGGGACCTCATCAAAATACAAAGCTTCTGCATGGTTAAAAAAATCAGCAAAATCAAAAGGGAAACATCTGTATGGGAAAATATATTGGCAAATGACACCTCAGACAAGGGTTGAATCTCCAAAATATATAAAGAACTCATGCTACTCCACACCAGGAAGACAAACAACACAATTAGAAAACGGGCAAAGGACCTGAACAGACACTTCTCCAAGGAGGACATACAGAGGGCCCAGAGACATATGAAAGGATGCTCGGCACCATAGCTATAACAGATGCAAATTAAAACCACAGTGACATACCACTTTATACCTGTCAGAATGGCCATCATAAGCAAATGAACAGACAAGTGCTGGAGAGGATGTGGAGAAATGGGAACTCTAGTGCATTGTTGGTGGGAATGCAGACTGGTGCAACCCCTGTGGAAAACTGTATGGAATTTCCTTCAAAAACTAAAAATGGAACTGCCTTTTGACCCAGCAATTGCACTGCTGGGATTATACCCTAAGAATCCTGAAACACCAATTCAGAAGAACCTCTATACTTCAATGTTCATAGCAGTGTTATTTACATAGCCAAGCTCTAGAAACAGCCTAAGTGCCCATCGGTAAATAAGTGAATCAAACAACTGTGGTACATTTGCAGCAGAAAGAAAGAAGGAGCTCCTACTCTTCACAACAGCATGGATGGAACTGGAGAGCATTATGCCAAGTGAAATAAACCAGGCAGTGAAAGACAAATACCATATGATCTCTCCCATAAGTGGAACCTAATCAACAAAACAAACGTGGGAAAAAATAGAAATAGAGACATGGAAATAAAGAACAAGCTGGCAGTGACCAGCGTGGAGGAGGGAGGAGGACAATGGGGCAAAGAAGGGGAAGAGTCAAGGAACATGTATAGAGGACATATGGACAAAGATGACAGGGGTGGAGGATTGAATGTAGAAGATGAGGTGGGTAGGGCAGGGGAGATTAATGGGGGGGAAATGAGGACAATTGCAACTGCAGAACAATTTAAAAAAACCGTTTAAAAAATGTATGTACAATGAGGACACTATTGATGGTTATGCCCCCTGCAGAGGTGCAGAGTTTCACACCTGCACTTTTCCTCAGATTCTGACAAAAAGCACTTCAAGGCAACCTGTCCCCAGAAAAATCTGGGCAGTCAGGTCATCTTTTACTGTAGATGCAGATCCAGAATGGGGTCAGGGCAACTGGAAACATTTGCTTGGAAAACTTCAGCCGGATTAAACATTTGGGAAGCTTTGAAAATATAATAAGGATGGGCACCGCACCGTGAGCAACATGACAGGATTAGATAATTATAAGTATGTGATGTCAGAGTGAAAGATGCATTCAACAAATTTAAAGAGGCAATAAAGACTTGCCTCTTTATTAAAGACCATGCCACAGTGCACTGAGCCAGAACTCAACACCCCTGCAAGAAAAAGCTGTGGAGATTTTAAGAACAGGGGCAAGAATCATAAGAATCTCTGTTTGCTAAGAGGCGGTACAGAAAAAAAAAGTAAAACATTTCATAAATTCTTCACAGGATGCCTTTTTACATCATGGTTGTAAATGTTCTTACCCAAGTTAGGTTTCTACCTGCCATGGAGACTGAGACACAGAAACACCAGAAGGATTACATTTTTAGGGATGGGTCTAGCCCCTTGCAATGTATATTCTCTGAATCACAACACTGGCAAGAAGACTTTAAGGAGACTTATGTGTAATTCAAAAGGGTAAAAATGAAACTGTAATTACAAATTGCAATTAAATTTCCAAAGAAAATGCTCTGATAAAATGGAGGAGAGAGGCCTGCAATCAGGAAGAACCTGTCTAAAGTTTACTGACTCTGAGGGAACATTAAGGCCTCTAGGTCACAACAAAACTGCTGTCTGCACAGTGGAGAGAACCACAACCCAATCTCTCTCAGCCAAAACCCAGTTTTCATCTCCATCAGTTCCTGCAATTTACAAAGAGGTGCAAGTTCCCAGCAATTTATAATCAGGTGCAAAGTAGCTCAGAGTGCCTGAATGGAGCCAGAATCTGATCTCCCAGTTTTCCATTCAGGCATTATGCTTTTTTTCCACAGTCACCTTTCCTTTGATTAAACATCATCCCTAAGAGAGAAGTGCATACTTGCCTCTATCACATGGCAGGAGTCACCTGATTTGGCCTGATTAGTTACATAAGTGCAGAGGAACTGACATTCACCACACAGTTTGCTCTGATGCAGGTTTTTGTACAAAACATAAGATGAGAGACTTAACAGCTTCTTGAAGTTAGGAAGCCTCACCCTCACACTTCACTTGCAGTCACCCTAGGTTTGGGTGATGTACTCTCCCCCAAGAGGTACCAAAATACCTGCAGGTCAAATTAGCACCATAAAGGGTGAGGTCATTTATAATTCCATAGGCATCAGTCTGAACTAGGGTATTTGGGCTCAAGCCTTAGATTTCGCACCAAAGTTTCTGTTATAAGCGCACCGGAGATAGAGGCAAGAGGAACCGGATGATCTGATCCAAGTGCCTTTATTTGATGAGCGTGCTCACAGGCGGGCTGAGTCTGGACCAACTGCAGCCCTCTGGGAGGAGGCAAGAATGGGGTTTTAAAAGAAAAAGTGCAGGGTTTGTGGGGGGATAGAGGAGGGGTTAGTGTCTTGCTCTAATGGGCAGTTGCCTCAGGGTTTCAGGATGTGAGCTGGGACAATGGGTTAGGTAAAGGGCCGGGCTGTGACCAGGTAGAGGAGGGTCAGTCTGACTACCGGCCATTATGGCTGGTGCCAGGCATCTATTGTGAGAGGTGGGAGAGAGTTTCGATTAAGCTGCGGGCTATCAGTTGAGTCTGGGTAACTGAGTCATGAGCAGTCCAGCTGGTTGGAAAACTGGCCTGACCCTTTCAGTTTCCAATGACATCTTATTAGCCCAAAGAACAGAACTGAATTATTCAAATAATATTATTGCCATATAAATTAGAATACTCAAAACATTTTAGAAGTCTTTTGAAGGACATAAAGTGAAAGACAAAAAGCAGTGTTGCTACTCACATGGGAGTCCTCTTGCCCATCCCCATTGTCTACAACAGTGTCCAGGGGCCTCCACATGTTTGCCTGCAGAAGGGACAGAGCTCAGATCCTGCAAGCTCGTCAGTTGCTCAAATTGGTTATCGCACGACCACTGCTCATCCTCTGAAGGATGCAATGTCACCTCCACTGTGGACATGGTATACATGAGACCAAACTGAGGTAGTGTTTGGTCTAAAATGTGACCTTAAGTCAACAATAATGACAGTGTCAGCTCACATTGTTATGTATTTGTTGACTCAGGGCAAACCTCTTAAGAAATATTCTTCTTCAGAACAAATCAATTATAATGATGCAAAAAACTTTATTTAGAGTTTAAAAACAAAGAAGAGGGGAGGAAGGTCACTCATGATGTACATACAGCACAAGGGGCCAACTTGTAACAGAATTAAAGGGGTCGTGGGCTCTACACTGGTAATAACCAGAATCCTCCATGCGGACAGGGTCTATGATGAGAAGTTTGTCGAAGTGAGACAGCTTCATTCTCTTTGAGAGCTGCAGAGCCTTGCCATTGAACAACCACTCAATGGAAAGCGCATGTGACAAGCAGTCCAAGACCACGGTGTCATTCTCTGAGAATGTACTGTTGCTGGTTAGGAGGAGGAGCGGCCATGTCACAGGCTCTGCGGAGAAACAGAGAATTGGACTGAGAGTGGGCTAAGACATGGAGCCACACAAGCTTCCTCAGAGAGCTCAGTCACTCACAGCCCACAGGGAGCTATGCAAAGTTCACCCTTGTCAGCCATTTGTATTAGGTAGCTATGAGTTAGAAATTTGGAAAACCTAGATTCTTCCTCATGTGAAAATTATTATTATTAATATGCCAAGGTCTAAGACCAATGACAAAAAAGACTGTTTCATTAGTGAGCAGGAAAGGGTCTGAGATATGGAACTCAGTCCCTGTAGGGACAGAGAGCTTGTGCCCTATGGCCAGAAATCCAAGGACTCTGCATTCATATTCCAAGTTCTGAAGAGATTTTGCATCATTCGTTCATTTGTTCATTCATTCATTAAATTGCCATTTATTTCTTCCTAATTAATAAAAAGCCACAGAATGTTTGTTACATATTGGTCCCTGAGCTGGTTTCAGGGGTAGAGTGGGCATTGAGAAGGCAAAGTTTTTTTCCCTTCATATCCAGTGGTAGTGACACCAACACATCAGGAAAGAAACAAGTGATTTCAAGTCCCACACAGGGAGGTGTGGATAGGCCACATCTCCCTGAGTGGGAGGTCTGGGAGTTCCCTGCACTGACCCAGATTGTTACTGCAGGCAATTTGGTTCTGGAGTAAAAAACAGACTAATTGTCCATTTCCCTTCGTCTTCCAAACAGAGTGTGTTCCACTGAGCTTAGAATGCCTAAGGAAAAAAGGTGATCTCAGCCCATGGGTGGTTCAAAGATCCACAGATACTTCACAAGGCCCCCAAGGTGGAGGAAAGAAGTAAGGCTGTGGCTGCCGACACACCTCAAGTGACTGACAAGCTGCTCACCATCTGTGTGACTCTGCTTTAGTGACTGTATCTCTCTGTTTCTTAGTTACTTTTCTTTTTTTAAAGATTCTACTTATTTATTTTTAGAGAGGGAAGGGAGGGAGATAGAGAGAGAGCGAGAAACATCAATGTGTGGTTGCTGGGGGTCATGGCCTGCAACCCAGGCATGTACCCTGACTGGGAATTGAACCTGCGACACTTTGGTTCACAGCCCGTGCTCAATCCACTAAGCTATGCCAGCCAGTGCAGTTTCTTCTCAATGAAGGAGGATGAGTAATTGTCCGTCAGTTTTGAGCCTATTAATCATAAAGTGCTTACAAGTCTTAGGACAGAAGAGCTACTCAAATAAGAGGCATCTGTTATTGATCGACTGCAAGAGAGAACCCCCCTGAGCTGATTCCTGGTAAACACCGACCAGCTAGGAGCATCTTCTTTTCTCAGTTTCTTTCTGGGGATGCTGACCTTTTCCTCAACCAGACCTTTGCTAAATCCCCTAGCACAGTCAGCTAAGATCCAAAAACATTGTCTGTCTAACTGTGCTCTCACACAGGCCATCTCAGCTGATAGATTGAAGTCTGTTTTTGCCAAGATGTGGCTTTTGGCCTTGAGCCTTGGCTGCTAACCTTCTCAGGAGCCTTGTTTCTTGGGCACTCATTAAACCCTTACCAAACTGACCTTTCCAAGGAAGCCAAACCCAACCTGACACAGGCTCCCCAAGGTCCTTATGGTCAAGATCTCTAGGACAGGGTTCTTGGGAGGAGCTCCTAAAAGGGAGCTCTTCTAAGAATTTCAGGGGGCTCTTTAGACCAGGGTTTGACAGAGGCCCTCAGGGTCATTCTCATGGTCAAGGTCATGGGAAGGTGCTCAGGGGGCTGAGCAGAGACTGGTTTCCCTCTGCTGAGTTACTATTGTCAAACTGGTCCTTCTGACTGCAGTGACTGTCTGTAGGGCTGGAATCTGGGAAGGGAACTGAGATGTTAGGAAATTTATCTCCACTGTGTGTGTCCTGCATTAATTGCCAGCCCCCCCACCCCACCCTGGGACAGAATGCAGAGGGGAATGAAGGTGAAATTCATGGCTGTCAGTCCTGTGTGTGAAGTAGAATTCTCCCCAGCCAACACCCAGATGTCAGAGAGCAAGCACTTACGATATACGTCAAGCCGTCCAAATGCTATTTCTTTTATTCCTTTTGGAATGTAGGCCACTACAGTGTACATTCCTCTGTCTCTCAAGGCAGCCTTTTTTATCAGCAAGGTCCCATCCATGTCTATTATTATTCGATTTTCATAATACTGCCCTTTTTCAAATGATCTCTCCCATGGGAAATAACCTGCGATTAGATTAAAAGGGTTCTCCCATTCTTCTCTGAACCACCTGTAGCCTACAGCGTTTTGAGGCTTATTTCGGAGATACAGACGCACCTCGTTCCCTTCAGCAACATTTGTTGACACAATAGAGAACTGGGCGTTTGTGGGCAGGCACCAGAAGGTTAACAGCGAGACTAGGAAAGAAAAGAGAAATTGATTAATATTCAGATCTATGTGTTGGGAGGGAAAGATGAGTCCCTGGAGCCTGAGCAGGTCTCTTCAACTCTCAGCCTAGCTCTGAGCATGAGTGTGTCTCCCATGGCTAAGGGTGCTAGTAAAGAATGTGGCTAGCACCCCTGATTCAGTTTTTTTCTGGTGTTACCTGACATCAATTGTTATTATAATGTCTTCATAATTCAATACTCAATGATGAATAACGTTGGAAATGCACAGCAATTGAGGTTTTCCTGCCTCTCACCACTTACAGGTTATGAGAATTTCCTCTTTGCTGAGCCCCCTTTCCCCATCCTACTGGGCTCCTTTTTTCCTTTACCCTCAAGTCAAAACAGAAGCCTTTCCTCTTTTCTCGGAGCCTTCCCTCTTTCTCAGAGCACTGGGGGTCTCTTCAGTGGATCCCAGCCAAGTCTGTGTGTCAGATCCTTAGTCTACTACCCCAAGGAATTGTCTCCTACTCACCAACCAGCATGAGCCCTTGCCAGTGGACAAGTCCTCTGTGGGTAGAGACTGACAGGGATCCCATGGTGTCTGCTGTCTGCTCTATGGCTGCCTCTTTGAGAGAAGCTTGAGGTTCTGTGAGGCTCATAGGCACCTCTGTCTGGAATGGTGCAATCTGCTGTATGTCCTACCTGTGGGCTGAGCTGTATTCTGAGGCAAGATTACTATTCATGTGCTGGGGGGCAGGGTCTGTGCCCAGGACCCTCCCACTTCTTGATCTCATTTATGCCACTCTGTCTCTTCTTACCACTTTAGTGTCCTTTGATATTTGGGGTCCTGGGAACTTCCAATGCCTCTGAATTCTACACTCACTTGCACACACACATATATACACTAACCCACACTCACATGATGTGTTGAAAAAGCACAATCCTGGGGTGTCTGGTTTCAGGCTTTTCCCACAGCTCCCTCTCAGGTGCTCAGTAGTCTTTTCCACAGTCTCTCTCACATTTGACTGTTCCATTCAGAGCAGGCGTTCCTGAGCTAGCTCAGAAATACCTGTCACAGGGATACCACAGGGATATCTGGTGTGCATTGAATCACCTGTGAGACATTGTAAACATTGCTATGCCAGGTGACACTTTTTAAAATGCCATTATTCACCAAAGACACTGAAATAGAGAATAGGTGACAGTGACCAGAGGGGAGAGGGGAGGGAATTTCAGGGGAAAAGGGGAAGGGTTTGCAGGAACAAGTATAAGGGACACATGGACAAAAACAAGGGGGGTGTTGAAACAGGAGGGAGGTGGGAAGGGCTGGGTGGGTGGGCTGGGATGAGAGTAAAAGGCAGAAAAGTGTACTTGAACAACAATTAAAATAGCTTAAAAAATAAAAATTTAAATTAAAAAATGTCGTTGTTCATAAAAAATAAATAAATAAATGTGAAAATTATTAAAATGAAATGGGAGCTTCAGCAGCTGTCCAGGTAATGTAGGCGCCCATTCAAATTGTGATCACTTGATGTAAAGGTCGAACCATTTCTCCTGCTCTCCTGTGCACCAGGGAAGTCTCTAGAACCTGTTAAACTGCTGATACTGGTCACAGTTGATCAGAGACTCTGCATCTGACAAGCTCTCAGGAGAGGTTGATCCTGCTGGTCTGTAGAGTACAGCTGCAATAGCGAGGCTGATGGGGGCACATGTGTCCCTGAGAGGATGACACACTCACACCGGCACTGGCCTCTGCTGTGTCTTTGTCTTGGGCCTGTCAACAGCACCACACAGAGAGTCCCGATGTGTCCCCTAATTATCATCATTTTTGTTTGTGACACAGAAAGCAGCTGGGAATCCTGTCTGCTTTGTGTTCTCAAATGCTCTGAGGTTTTATTCCCACCCAGCAGGAAGGTCACAGAGATGACACGAGGTAAGAAGGGGTCAAGCTGAGTGATTATTGCAGAGGGGACCCTTCTTCAATCTCAGGTTGACTGGATTTTGTTACCAGACAGGATTTTGCCTGGGGCACAATGATCCAAAACCAGAAACGTCAATTGCACCTGCAATTTTGGGTGTGAAGCATGAGGTATCCTGCTTGTCCCAGGAAGAGAGGACTGTGGTGAAAGGTCAGGGTCCTGTGGGCTTCCTGGTCATGGAGGTTGACCTTTCCCCTCCGTGTCTGTTTGTCGGCCTGTCCCTGTGCTCCCTGGCTGTTGGGACAACCTCTGAGTTCTGCCTGGGAGGCTTTCATGTCATCACCAGACTTGCCCATGGGCGGTGTCAGACTTGGGGTACAGGGAAGCACAGAAACCCCTGAGTGAGGAGGTGCTCCCAGGCCCTGTCAAAGTGAGAATAGCTCAAACCTGTGAAGCAATTTAATGAGTTTGTCTGAGCCATACTGACCTCACATGTTTGGGAGAGAGGTCTCCAATCCTGTGAAACAGCACTTTTCAGCTTGTTTTATACATCAAAATCAAAGGAGAATATGAAAATAGTTGTGTGCAATCCATTAGAGGTGAGAAAAACATAGCAGGTAAAGCTCTAGAATTAGATTAAAGTCAAAATGGACACAGACATGCTTGGCTTACATTGGTGGGTGCAGGATAATTAACAACTGCAGGACACAGAGAAGGTATGCAGGGGACAGGTAACATGAAGCGTCCTGGGTCCTCATATGCTTGTCCCAGAGTTTCTGTTAAAGTTATGCTCTCCAAGATGTATAAAAACAGGGGTCAGGGATCACTTACTATGAAGACTGACCTTGCTAAGGCAGGTATAGGCCTGGGATGTGACAACCTGCCATCACCTGCCCAGCTAGAAATGTCTAGTCATAGTAATGTGTAAGTTCACTTTTTTGCACTGAGCTTGCCAGTCCTGCCATGTGGTCCCCTGAGCTTGTCAGGGTTGCTTCACAGCCCCTTTTCATTAACCTCCCCAGAAGTAGCAGGTGGGACAGAGCAGGCACAAGAGAGAACCCCAGAAAGGCCTTTTGGAGCAGGGGATAAAAATTATTCTCCTTCATCTTCCTATCAAAGCCAGGTTCCTGTGGGAATTTTCTGGGTGTGTGCGTGTGTGTGTGTGTGTGTGTGTGTGTGTGTACGTGTGTGTGTATGTGTACGCATATGTGTGTCAGTGTTGTTCCCTAAAGACCAGGACTAGACCTGAAGCCAATGTGAGGAGCTGCACAGGGATGGGGACCAGTGCACAGTGAGCCCAGTGAAAATGTGGCATTGTCCAGAGTAATATGAGTCCAGTGTCAGGACAACTGTCTCCCCAAAGGGATGTGCTGTTTCAGACAGAGTACTCTGCTTTCAAGGGGTCAGGGGGAGGGCCTGGTGAAAGTTCTCCTGAGGCTCTTGGGGGAGGTTGCTTGCTTGGAGGCTTGATCCCCAAAACATACTATATGTCCCCCAGGACTGCACTGGGGCTTTGAATGTAAGTCATCAGTGTCCCTGTCTGTCATCTGCTCTAGGCCTCTTCCCAGGGCCCAGGAGCTAGAGCAGCACCATGTGACGACTCAACCAGGACACCCTGTCTATCCTTCTGTTAGGGGAAGAGAGGTTCTCGTGAAACCCTCAGCCCTGCTAAGATGGAAGTGACCACAGATTCTGGGTTCCCCTGTCCCATCCTGTACAAGAAGTTGCCTTGTTCCCCAAGACACCATGAACTGGTGACATGTCTTCAGAAAAAAACAGGCAGATGCCGCACATACCAGGGACTCCGGGCATAAAAGTTCATCCCCTGATATTTTTGAGGTTACTGTGTGTTCCTTCCCTGGCAGTAACTCTACCAGGGTTTGACGATCCAGAGTTTCTGTCAGGTCAGGTTCCTGTGAGAACAGGAAAAACACAGGCCTAAGGTGATGAGATGTAACTCAACTCACAAGGTGGGACTGTGGAGGGCTGTGATTTTCTGGAAATGAAAGGTGGTCCAACCTTTCACTGTTGGAAGGTTCCTTTCCCACCTCTTGAATGTACAAGAATTAAAGACCTGACCCTGGGTTGTCCCCAAGAACGTGGTGGCAACCTCTCATGTAGATACCTGTGCCTTTGTTTGTATAAGAAACCTACTTATACAGAGTTTGGTTACTTGACTCAACACAATTATTTTCCCATGGTTCTTTCTTTTTAGCCTTTAGTCCTATGTCATTCCAGGGATGCATTAAATGTGTGTATCCATTCACCCTTTATGGACATTTGTGTTGTTTCCAATTTGGGGCTATTCCATGTAACACTGTTATGCACACTTATGCAGAAAAGTCTTTAACCCAGTGAATTAGGTGCTTGTAAGACCATGAATAGGAGGAATGGAAGTGAGGGAGTTGCCCCTGGACATCTGGGCTCAAGGTCACAGGGCCACAGCCGCACCCAGAGGGACAGGAACACCTGCTTCTTCACATGAAGCCATGTGTCTGCCACAGCCCACCCATCAGTCAACACAGCAGCAGAAATAATGGCCCAATCTCCCTTCCAGCTTCTGAATTAAACACAAGTGCACTTCAGAGGCTGAATTTGGTTCACATCTGGATTTCCAGTCACTAGGAATAAAGGGAACGGTAGTTTTTAACCTTCCCAGTCCCTTTGATATGAGAAAACATAGAGGAAAATGGAGCACAGGTGCCAATGCCCACAGACAGCAGATGGCATTTCTGAGTCTGCTTGGATGCTATGTGACTCCTGGTGAGTGGTCCCATGTCAAGAAGCGTCATTGCCCTTGTGTGGTGTCATTAAAAGATGTTTGATCTTCTCTCTTGGATCTTGGAGAAGAGCAGCTAAAACTTCTGGAATTTTTTCAAGTGATGAGGGTGATTGGTGTCTTTTGTGGTGATGTCACAACTCTTGGCAGGCCTCTGGGTGGTTGCAGGGTGAGGGCAGGTCACCAGAAAGATGAAGGTTTGATCAGAAGCTTGGAATTTTCAGCTATCAACATAAGAAATGTCTAAGCCTGCAGCGAATTTGTATGGGTCTATTTGAGCCAACTGGACGATAATTGCTGGGAAGCAAAATCTCAGTGGATTGAGAATATGCTCCAGAGGATGGCAGTTTTGCAGCTTATTTTATACAGTACAGTGAAAGCCTGAGGCTGGAGGGGTTCCATGAAATCCTCTGGCAATAGATTATGGAGGTGGAAGAAAGTAAAGAGATCTCCGAGACTGGGAAAATGTAAAACAGACACATACTTTGTTTAGGTTGGTGGTTACAGAATAGGTAGCAGTTCACAATGAACAAAATAACAATTACAAAGAGAAAAATTTTTTTGTCTCTGCTCTGGTGCAGTGAAGGGTCTGTAAAAAGAAGCAATTATTCAGACATTAGAAAGGTATCTTATGGTAGATGGAAAAAGACAATGAACAGACTCAGTTAAGGCAAACATTGAAAATTATCAAACAAGATGCTGGCCTAGGACCCATAGGAGCCATTTACCCACCATGACTTGCATTTCATTAAAAGTTTTCATTTCAGATGATCCTATGTGGTTACTACAGGTCTCTGAGTTTGTAAGTCCCACCAGGCAGACCTCCCCTGAGCTTGGCAGGTTTATCATGTGGCCACTTTTTTCCTACACTTCTCCTTCTTAGTCATAAGTCAATCTAAAGAATACACTGATGACCAATCTTTTGGTTAGACAATACTGTCTCAAGTGGTAGGTGAGATTCTTAGGAAGGTTTAGTGGCAGCGTTTGTCTTGCTGAATGTCTTACTTGTGATACAGCAAGACCTTCACCTTGGATGGAAGTCAAAGCCGAATGTTCTCAAAAGAGAAAAGCAGGTGAGTGGGAGGCAGTCAGTCCCACACCTTTATTAAGAAAAAAAGCTCTAGATCTTTTCTAATCTATAAGGTTTCATGATCTAAGTTTTGTTGTCTCATTTCTCTGTGTTTTGCATCTTGTGTGACATTTATGTATAATTTGGGTGTTGACTCTGCACTGATCCAGTTTTAACAATCTGACCATGAGATGGGTTCTTATTCACCATGGCCCACCTGTTATTAATTATGAATCATTCTTTATTAATTTATTTTTGCTAGTTGTACATTTGGAAGGTGGAAGTTTAAGATTGATTGGAGGAACAGAACACTGTGCTGTACATTGAAATTACTGTCTAAAAGTCTATAGGTGAGGAGGACAGTAAAGGTTTCATAAGTACATTTCCTCTCTTTCAGCAGCAGGTATGAAGAGTTGTTTTTACAGCAAGTTCAGCTTCCATTTGAAAAATATAGTAAGTAGGCCTTGTTGAGTTAGAGTGTAAGGACATTCACATAGTTATCTTCAAACATTTGTGCATCAAATTCCTTGCTCATTATTTAATTCCAATAACCTACAATTTTCTTGGTCTTATTAGTTTGTCTCTTTTTACTCAGAAATAACCAACTTATGAAGAGAAACTACTTATTTTTAACCTCCCTTAAGTACATGCACACCTTTTGTTTTCTTATCAAAAACGGGGCCAAGCCTAGGGTGGATTTGCCTAAAACCAGCCAGTAGTGTGTGGGTTCTTGAGCTTGTGCAGGAAAAAATTTCACTGAAGAAGCCCAGGTGATTAGGGTGTATGTTCACTAAAGCTGGGGACATTGAAACAAGGATGGGGTCAGAATGTAGGAGGAGTGGAGGAGAAATGGGTGGGGCTGTTGTGCCTCTCCTAGAACAGATAGAAATATGTGAGAGTAGGTGAGGCTGCTGTCAGCTTACTGCAGAATCAGAATAAAGGGGCTCTGGAGACAAGTTCAGGAGATTTCCCTGGATGTGCTGCCCCTGCTCATTGCTCTCCTGGTTGCAAGTCTCATGAGGACCCCTTGTTTAGGAGAAAGAAAATCTACTTGAAAAGGACATTTGAGTAGGTGTGCCTCAAGAGAAACGCATGCTGGTTTCTTTGTTTTAGTGGATTGTGTTCTACTTTCAAAAGGTAAATACTTTGTGAGGTCTCAGGGAAACTCTCTGTAACATATTCATCAGCCTTCCACCCCCCTTTTAAAAAGTCCTTTTTAAAAGACTTTATTTATTTTTAGAGAGAGGGGAAGGGAGGAAGAGAAAAAAAACATCCATGTGTGGTTGCCTCTCACTTGCCCCAAGGCATGTGCCGTACTGGAAATCAAGCCAGTAACCCTTTGATTCACAGGCCAGTGCTCAATCCACTGAGCCACACCAGCCAGGGCTCTATTTTTTAAAAAATCATTTCTACTTTGAAATTTCATTTTATTTCCCTCATTGAAGATGTACGGCTTTGTTCTTCTAGAAGAATGGAGCCAATATTTCAGCTTTTTCAGGTGCTCCTTTTCAGGGTTACCACTATCTCTACTAACTGTTTGTTTCCAGGGCAGACGTTCCAGATCACATGAGCAGCGATGTGCCAGGGGAGGGAAGGCCACCCTGCAGACCAGGTCTAGCACAGATGTGCTCATTGCTAAGCACTTGAGGCTTTTCACCCTGTGGAACTTTTGTATTTGGCTGTAAATTGCTCACCCAGTTCATTCAGCCATCTGTCTGAATTTCCACATTTCACTGTTCAAGAAATATTGCAAGCTTGTTACTAACCTGCCTCAAAAGTGGAAACCATAAAAAGGATATTTTTGATAGTATGAAAGTTATCATATACACCTTTAGAAATTAACAGTTGAACTCTATGTAAAAAGTTTGAGAAAAGCCAAAAGAACAAGTATAATTATTATCATTATGACTAATACTAGCAGACAAAGAGAAGCAAACTAACAAAGTTCATTTGTAACATCCATTTGTAGCTGTAGAGTTCTTGTCAGTGTCCTAGGAGAGCTGTGTCTCTCTGAAATGGCAACTTCCCATCAGTGAAGAGCGCTGGACTGTTCTAGGTGGAGGCGTGACAGATGTCCATTCATGGTGGGGTACCTGATGAGGTTTTTTCTACAGTGCTGGAGAGAGTCTTTAATGATGTCTCCTGCAATAGACAAAAGAAGTTGTGGTCTTTGAAGTCCTCATTGCCTAGGAGTGTGCTTATGAAATTAAGACGATTAATTTGTCAGTCCTTAAAACCTGATGAATAAGTTTTTGATAATGATGCAGAATGTCTCTATTTAGTAAGGTTGATCTATATGTCCCTCTGTTTAGATACACAGGGTGACCAGTGACTATTGAATGAGGAGAAAATCTATGTGTTTACACAAAGAATTAGGTTTCAGGTAAGTGGTGTTTGGGAAAAATAGATTAAAAGCTTCTGAAAATATATTGAGGTTTTATTTTTTTTGTTTATTTTGCCTTTTATTTTCATATTTTAAAACATATAGACCTCCCTGACTATTGCCTGTGGGGATTTTTCAAAGGAATCAGAGTGTTTTGGAACATCAATAAAAAGAATAAAATTTGGCATCCTAGTAAAAGTGCATAAATCACTTTTTTTGTACTGAATTATTTTCAAAGTTTCATTCACAAAATATTTCTTTTTTTATTGTTGTTCAAATATAGTTGTCTCCATTTTCACCCCTCTGAATCAACAAGCAAGCAAAATACAACCAGAGAAAATGAAATAAAGAACAAACTGACAGTGACTAGACAGGAGTGGGGAGTGGGATAATGGGGGAAAATAAGGGAAGGGCCATCAAGGAACATGCATTTAACTGAGTTTCAATTGTACCTATTGTATGTTTCACCAGTCCAAATAACTGGGATGATGGGCACAATGAAAATTCTGTAAAATAGGAGAAATATTAGAAAGGTGCATTGTTTGCCCAATGAGATGAGTCCCTCAGTCACGGTAACTCAGAGGGAATTCCCCAATTGGTGTTAATTTTCCCCAATAATAACTTACCTTTGTTAAGCCTGTTGCTCTCCTGCAAGAAAATGCCTCAATCCAGTGAAAAAAGCACACAAATTGTAACTAACATATTTGTGTTCTTCAGATGGTGGTATTTAAAGAACATTTAATTACCTTACCTCAACTGGGTCTGAAGAAAGTGGGAAATACTTTTGGGGCCCCTTCTATCATTTTTAGGCTCATGTTTAGGCAGATAGAACATCTGCCTCATACTTTGGGAGCTAGAGTAGGAGGTTTCCATTACTGTTGTTTACTTCATGGAATCATATTTTTAAAAACCTAATGTGTTAGCTCATGTGCATGTTAGAGTAGAAGTAACTGAGTCCCTATAGGTAAGAGTGGTTTCTGATTGAGACCGTATCTGCTTGTCTGGGTCAAAAGTCCACCCCTTTTGTTGTTGTATCATCTCTGCTTTTTCTGTGACTGTCCCCTGGCACTGTTGAAGAGAGTCTTTCATGGATTAAACAGGAAGTAACAAGTATTCTCAGGTCAAAATAATTTGGCTGTTTAATATTGTCTGTCTAACTACAACAGCAACTTAATGCTTTCCTTTTGTTTTCATGGTGGCAGCTTTAGAATGTCTTAAAATTCTGATCATAGCCAATTGCTTTAATATCTCGATAAATCTGACAACTCTGCAACCTATTTGCTATTCATAATGTGCTGTCCTGAAAGAGTTCAGAAGCCTGGCTGCTTTCACAGCATTCCAGAGCTGTTAGCAATGCCAAGGGCGTAGCTTCTATTAGTGTCTATATTGACTACTTGACTTTTGGCCAATTGACAAGCCCAAGTTAGAAAATTAAGTCAGATTGTAAATAAATACTTTCATGTATGTCCATCATAGAAGTTATTGCACATCCAGCTTGGTTCCATCCCTGTTCATCTTTCACAGGTCTATGTGTAAACCAAGTTAAGTCAGCATCATCAAGGACTTTCCTGTAAACCATTCCTAGGAACAGGAAGAACATGAGTGGGCAAAAAGCAATTGTGGATCCCTTTATTCTGCAAAGAAGGCAGCAAATGTGCTGAGTCAAGACTGTTAGATAAAGTTAAAAAAATTAGGTACAAAAAAGGAAGAAACTGACAGAATTGTTAAGTCTGATGAGAATTCAGTGGACATTCAATAGAATGAAGAACATAAATAAAAGAACCCCACCCCATAACTATTTTTCTGTCTGTTTGCACAATATGTCTACAGCACAGATGGCTGTCACTCAGGGAGGGAGCACTTTGGCTTCTGGGTCTAATTGCTGACTCTCATATCATATCCTGTAGGTCTATGATGGTTTCTATATTTTTGAGTTAAGAGTCTCCAAATATCTTCTTTTCATATAAAAATTTAAAAAGTTTATACTTGAGGTGTTTCAGAGCAGGACCAGTAGATAATGTTTTAGAGATTCTACACCTTGTTTTCTTTTTGGGTTACACTGAATTGGATCAGGTCAATCTGATTAATAGAACCTATAAAGCCTGGAACATTAATGGAATTTTGGTACCAAATTGTGGTGATATCTAGTGAACCTCAGGATCCTCTAAGTTGTTTTCTTTTTTTAAAGAGGAAAAACTATGATTACTCTGCATATTTTGAGATTAATTAGTACCCATCTGTAGATATGAAATGGCTAATCTATTGTACTTGAGGTATTGAAAATTGAAGCTTATTTTTTGAGACCTAATGTACTTTTGTAGCTAGCTGTTGTAATAGGTAAATTGTATTCTTTGGTAAGTGTAGTAATGTCCAGGGCAGAAAAGTAAGACATTCACTTATTGAATTAGGGTGGAATCTCTAGGAAATTTAACATTATTTAAATCAGCTTTTAATATCTGAAAGAAGTAGGTGGGACTCCCTGGGTACCCCTGGGGCCTTTCAGTCCAAGGAAATTGGCAATCTTCCCCAGTGAAGGCAAAGAGACACTGACTGTGCGTTGTGTACTGAAGTGCTGAACAAGGCATTACATAAATTTATTACTGAAAAATGTTCACATACACAGAAGTGGATGATCATAAGTTATGTGAATTTGGAACCACGTGATATCTGAAAATAACTATTTTTATAGCTCTGAGTGCATGTATATATATATCTATCCTTTTTTATTTGGTTTCTTTACTGGAAAGATAGGAGTATTACAGAAATTTCTCTATGGAATTATAAGTCCCCTTTTAAGGTAATTTTTGTATAATGGTCTTAATTCCAGCTAGCACATCAGTAAAAGGATAATGGTGAATATTAGGCAGAGACAAAGTATTATCAAGTTATTTTAACAGGAGTGGCTCTTTGATCTTGACAATATGAAATTTGTCAAGCATATTTGTAATCCTATTGTATGGTAGGTTTAAGTGTGCTGCTCATGGGTTGAGTTCCAAGGGACTGTCATCTCCAGAGTTGATTCAAACCCCCTCAGGTGTCTCAGGTTCCCTCCTGGGTGCTAGGTAACCAGCATTTATGTGTGCATCTTTGTACAAGTCAATTATTTTGTTATGGGAGAAACTCCAAGAAACTTGGTTCTTCTCTCAAACACAGTAAAGAAATACAGATCTGTGAGCCTACTACTGTGTAAGCAAAGTTTATTAGTGCTAAGTTCTAATGGGAAAGCAAATGCAAGGGTGGCTAGAGCAGGGGTGGCAAAAGCACAGTGGCCAGAGACCAGATGACCAGCACCCAGGTGGCCAGAGGCTGGGTGGACAGCACTCACCCCATGTGGCAAAAAAAGCCAAGAGGGCCAAGAGAGAAAGTCCTTTGTTCTGAGGACTTATATAGTTGGTGGCGTGGGGGACTGACAAGTAAGGGTGGTGCCAGCTTCCCCATAGAGATGAGACTATCCAAACATAGGTGTGGGTGTGGGTCTGTTAACCCAAATCATCATCTTGCTGTAGATTCTATTTGTTCATTTTGCATATGTGACAGGAGGCAGGCAGTTAACCAAAGTTGTTTCATGGGCTTTTCCTTTGGGTGCTGCACTGTCATAGTTTACTTATGTTTTGTGGAATGCCTGGCAGCCTTGTACAAACCAGACTTAGAATTACTGGGTCATTGGGTGAGCCTTTGTTTTTGGCCTCCTGTATTAAGTTCTTTGTTGGATTTCAGTGGTGAGGGCCCTGCTTTATTTCCCCTCTGGCCGCTCATTTCACCATAACAATTTAATTACACTTGAGTTGGAATTCTCTATGAGGTCCTACATATTTTGAGGGATTTCCTCACACACCTGCACAGAGATTCTCAGTCAACTAAAAATATTGGAGATTGGACCTTCAAGGCAAGTGCCTTTTAATTTCAGAGCCAAACAAGTCCAGTCTTTCATTTGTCCATCTAAATGTTTGATTTAGCTCCCAAAGAGCAATTTCAATAGAAAGCTGAGGTTAAAAACCAGCCATCCATTTCTTTTTTGTTCTGAGATTCCTCTTATTGTAGCCTGCTTTATCTCCAATTTTAACCTTTGGATTCACCTAGAGGATTTAAAAAAATCAGATTAAATAAATTCAGGCCTCTTACTTTAAAACAGAAGTCCAGAACTCTGAGAAAAACTCACCCAAACTCACTTGAAGCAATGGGAGGAGCTGGTAGGCACGAATGCCTCCTGCTAGTACTTAGCAAGGTGGTCCAGAGTGGCCTGCTCTAAATTTTGCCTCACTGCACCAAGTAAATGTTAAAGTAAAAAGTGTTTAAACATGTAGAGAATTTTTATGTATTAATTAGAGCTGAGAAGAGATACCTCAACAAGCAAAAGAAGGCTCCAGAGGAAGGCATTTTTGCATGTTATCTTACACGTGACAATCACAGGAAAAGGCATAAGGGTTTACAGGAAATCCATTGGTGAAGTCTCTGCAGTTGCATAAGCAGAGCAAGTAGACAAATAGCATTTTTATGTTGATGGGTACAGGATAGTTAGCAGTTAACAATGAATACAAAAACAGTAACAAAAGAGAAGTTTCTGGTCTCTGCTCTGGTGCAGCAAGGGTTCCAGAGAAAAGGATATTACCCTGGCATTTTAAAGGTATATTACCATAGATGCAAAAAGACACTAGACAGTTTCAACTGAAATAAAGATGGACATTTTTTAGAAAAAATAATTAAAGAAGCTTAGCTTAAAACGTGACAACCCACCGTGATTAGTTTCAATTACTAAGTTTAATTTCAGACCATCCTATATGGATACTTTATGTTTTAGGGTTTGTAAGGTTCATCATGCAGGCCTCCACTGAGGTTTCGGTTTTATATGTGTTTTCTTTTTATCCATACACCCCAGTCTTTCAAAACCCTGAGGAGGGAGAGAAGCTAGAGATAATTAACAATGGCCAATTATTTAATCAGTCATGCCAACGTAAGGAAACTAAAAACAAAAACAAGAACCAAAAACCCTAAACATAAGATTCAAAGAAGTTCTGAGGGGTAGGGGGGAATACAGGAACGATATGGAGGATCCATTACTGTTACCCAGTGTCTAGCCCAGAGTGTCTCTCCCATGCAGCTGTTCCTGAGTTATGTCCTTATAATAACCCAGTAATAGTAAGTGAAATGGATTCTAGGTTCTGTGAGTCTTTCTAGAAAGTTATAATACCTCAGGGAGGTAATGAAAATTCCCAACATTGTAGTCAACCAGTCAGTAATGGGAGTAGCCTGAGCACCCCACTTGCAATTGGCATCAGAAGTGATGGCAGTCTTGTGTTTCTGAGCCTTGAACCTGTGGGTCTGCACGCACTCTGGGTACTCATGTCAGAACTACATGGAATTGTAGGGCAGGCCTTTGGAGAACTGATTGTTAATGGAATCTAAAAACTCTCTATCTCATATGAAAAAAGCAGTTGGTGTGATGCTGGAATTAACTATGAGATTGTGTGTAACCTGTGTCTATGAGGTGCTGAGGGAGTCGGAGCAGACTTTCCGTTTACTGCCTTCTCTCCCTTGGACCTCTCACCCCTTGAGAGGCCATGGTCACTTCTTATCCTCCCAGTTCTCACAGGGCAAGGCCTGAGGCCATGAGCCCCTCCCAGGAGCCATGGAGGCACAGGCCTGTACATCCACACGGTGTTGTCTACCCCGAAGTGGGGCCATTCACAGGCTGTCTAAAAAACAAAAGAAATTGACACCAGGTTGTAGTGAAAGGGGAAAAATCATATATTTCAAAAGAAACATTGACAGTAACCAGAGAGGAGGTGGGAAGGTGTAATGGAGGGGGAGGGGAAGGGTTGTCAAGGAATATCTATAAAAGACACATACATGGACAAAGCTAAAGGAGGGTAGGATCCAGAGTGGGAGGTGGGGATGGCTGGGATGGAGGGGAGTGGAGAGGGGAAAACGGAGACAACTGTACTTCAATAACACTAAAAAAAGATACAAAAAAAGAGAAACATTGAAAGGAGAATCAGCTTCTAATGCTCAGAACCTGAACTCCCAATTGGATTACATCAAAGGTCTTTTAAGGGGAAAAAGTAAAAAAAAATATTGATTATGAGTTTTGAAGTCATGGGCTGTAAGGACTGCTCAGTTATGATGTAAGTATTTATGATCTGATTCATTTCTCCCTTGGCATCATTCTGTTTAAGAATTATTGGTTATTAGTCCACAGGTCTTCCTGCTTACAGACAACCCAGAGTTCGCAACCAAGATTTGTATTGTGTTGGTGATGTTAATTTAAGTGCAAGAACAGATCTATCTGTCATGTTTAGCAGGCTACATTCTTCTCTTATCTCAAACGATTATCTCTTGCAAACTATTTCACTGACAAGTTTCCATTTATGTCTATTACCCTGTAGATGTTTCAAATGTTGTTTCAAACATTATTTATTCTTTAACTAGAAATGATGACAGCCAGCTGTGGGAGCAAAAAATATTTTTTCTTTTATCTTTTAAATTGCTCTAGTTGAACTAATATCAAATTAATAAAGACAAATTAACAGAAGAGAATGCAAAAAGTCTATTATATGAATGATTATTAAGGGCAGGTAAAAGTAGAGACCCCAAAAAGTATTGAGTAGTTGAGGCTTATATGCCATTCTGAAGCTAAACAAAAACCTTTGTGGTTTGATGCTTCAAAACACATGTGTGCACACGTGCACACACACACACACACACACACACACACACCCCATTTGCATGGTGACTCCAAAGCAAATGTTCAGTGAATAAATATTCTCTCAGCACCTCCATGTCAATGGTTTTCCTTGAGCTAGCTTTTATTTTTTTGTGTTAATACATTCACTGCAGTTAAGAGGGGATAGAGGTCAAAGGGTTTTTTTCTGAGCCTTCTGAGCCCAAGATCAGAATCAACACCCTAAAAGGCAAACCTGGGGCAGCAACTCTGCTTCCCTTCACAGCAGAACCACGGCTCTGAGGCTGGGTTAGGTCTCACTGAAAGCTCAGTTCTAGTACACCTAGTCATTTAATTAAAGTTGCTGAGTACCTAATTCATTACCAAACCAGATAAAATACTAAAACATTGTTTTATCAATATATTGAGTTTTGACTTCTTATTACAGAAAAATTAAAAGATAACTTTGAATCTGCCAATAAAAATGTTCTGCGCTTTGGAGTTCACAGCTTCCCTCTGGTGGGCATCTTAGTAACTGGAAACTAACTCAACACATGTATTGTGATCTATCCACAGCTGTTCAGGAAGAACTAGGAGTCCTGTGACCCTGGCTCATGTCTCAGATTAGTGTTTATGCTATCAGTGCTTCTTAGTTCTTTTGTTGTGTTTTTACTTGTCCTTAATTTTAACTAATATTTGCTGAGCTTGTTGCTGCCTGATGAACTCCAGTCCCATTTCTATTGTTGAGGGCCTGGGACCAGGGAGTCTCCCAGAAGGGTGCCTGCTCGGTTTTAATATCATCCAAGTACTTTCATGTTTAACTTACCTTAGTCTCAAAAATGCAGACAGCATGAATGCCTCAGAGAGGTCCTGATGTGACTACAAGAAAGAGCTTATAAGGGTCTCTGCAGTCATGGCAACTGAAACCAGAAAAGATACCAGAGTTTGGGCTGCCTGTCACTACCAAACCCAATAAGCAATGATGGCAATTGAATCTCTTATGGGTGCTTTATTCAGATGGCTGGTGATCTGGGAAGATGGTGTGTTCATACCCTAACAGACCATCTTATGTTTTATTTCCAAGTCAGAGTTTTTATAACACAGAACAAAGTGTGGTGAGGGGTTTTGAAATTCAGGGAAAATTAGATTTAAAAAATTGCAGTGTTCTCCCCCTGGGCAGTTAGCTCTTCCCAGGTATGGGTGGTCAGGTGGTTGTCTGTCTCTCCCTGGAACACAATGGCCCAGATGCTTCCACTTGTCCCCAGGCAGTAATCTTTAGCAGTGACCCAGGAGGTCAGCTGTTTTCCCAGGGGCCAGGATGACCTTATCTGTAAGACCTGAAACGATAGCTTTAACATATACACTAGTTACTAGGCTTATAACTATTTACCTAAACTAAAATCTTCCAACTCTTGAGTCCCCTATTATTCCTCACCATTAGTATTAAACTATCTCATTTCTATGTGATCAGAACTTAGCACTGGACTGTATGGTGGGGGTTTAGGAATACACCTAACTGCAGACCCACATAAGGAGGCACATTATATGCAACAAGAAGCTGTGATACTGAAGAAAATGACATGGGTAAAAATAATGCCTCTCAAAGACCAGTTGTACTAGGCAGCCAGAAGTTGGGTTTAGACAAGTCAATACCAAAGAATCCCTCTCTCTGTTTTATATTGGATATCACTTGTTTTGCTTTATGCTTTATGCTTTATGAGCTGTGAACTATCAGTTAGGTTAAAACAACAGAGTCCTATAAATTCTTCACATCCATGGCTATGCCTTAAAAAACATAGTCTATAGCTGCATGATTTTCCAGTACTGCTTCTCTGACTTGTCCTAGTTCTTGATTAATGGCACTGATGGTGTATGAGGTAGCATTTAAAGCTTTTGCCATAGTGCAGGCTAATCTGCTTCATTCAAATAGGTTACCGTAGCTGGCATTGCAAATGTAGTTAAAGACACATATTTGTCAGGATGGGTGGGTTAAGACAAGTGGGAATCTAGTTAAAATTAGCATTTTGGACTACAAATATGGCCACCGTTTGGACTACAAGTAATATGGTGACTGAACTCTGACCCAGAAGAGGTGACTGATGTCAGACCAGGAACCACCAATGACATGTTGCTTCTTTGTTCACCAAGAACCAATCCTTGGCTCCCGCACAAAGTCAAGCCTATAAAACTCCCAGCCTTTCCCTTCTCCCACATGGTCTTTTCTTAGCCCCTTCTCCGGGAGGGGGAGACGTTGCCCGGGAGCACAAACTTCTAAAATAAAGCTCATCTGCCTGTTTCCATGGCTAATTGGCTGTTTATTTCCTTGGTGGGGTCTAAGAAAACCTTACAATATTCATCAGGGCTGAAAGGTGTAAATCACTATTGCAATCAGGTGCAAGGGAGAGGTCCTGTCGAGCCTGGGTCAGGTGGGGTTTCTGAGGCATTAGTACTGTTAGTCTTCCCAAAGAACATGATCCCCCAGAACTGTTTGCTGTAACATAGGAATAGACAGTCCTTCCACATATTAGAACCCATTCTGTTGGCAGTTTAACAGGAGCATAAGCATAAGATATGTCAGTGGTGGTGGTGCAATTCATCTTCACACCTGCTGAGAGCACAAAACAGTCTTTAGTGCAGTTGACAGAAGTTGCACACTCTCTAGCTGGGGCTACATTAGTGAGCTTTAAGGAATACATTTTCCCATCCTTTATAGTTACCACTGGTCCCCAATTATAAGTATCAGAGTAGGTAATTTTCTTTATGATATGCTCAAACAAAGTATAATTTCTAAGGCTTTCCAAAGGAGTACAGACACCTACAAGACATGAAGTGAAAGTTTGTTCAACATAAGTTCTTCCTGCAAGACAAAAGTCAGAAATATTCAAATTTTTTTTGGCTAAATATACCCAAATATTTTCATCTTGTTTGAAAGGAATAAGTTGTCCATAATAAGGGGTTAAACAAGAGGTAAAGAAAAGGACATAAGTCAATGGTTTTGAAAGATAACTTTCAGATCTTCCAGTGCTTTCTTTATTCTGGTGTGATGAGTCCAAGGTTTTATTTCTGCCAGCTTCACCATGCTGGGGGTGGTGAGGAGTATGTCCCAAGGCCCAGTCCACTTTCCTGCTAGCTGGTTTTCTGGAGATGCTGTCACCCAAGTCTTGAGTAGCACCTTATCTGTAGGCTCAAAGGAATGCAGCAAACCTGTGGGGGAGAAGTCTGTAATACAGGCAAGGTCATTCATCACAGCTAAGGTCTGACTTAAATGTTGTACATTTTCTTTACCTTCAGTTTTTTAAATCTATATACATATCTTCTACCCCACTTGTGACCTGAAATGGCCACCTGTACACAATTTCATAAGAACTCAACTGAATCCCACTTCGAGGAGCCACCCTTATCCTGAGCAGGGCAATAGGCAAAGCTTGATCCCAATGGAGATGAGTTTCTTGACACAGTTTGGCCATATTTTTTTCTTCAAGGTGTGATTCATCTTCTCTACCTTTCCAGAAGCCTGAGGTCTTCATGCCATGTGGAGTCTCCACTTGATTCCTAAAATTTACTAACCTCCTGTGTAATTTCTGAAATAAAAGCAGGTCCGTTATCACTCTGGATGCTGGATGCACTCTAGAGGCCAAAGTGAGGGATTATTTCCTTTAGTAAAGCTTTCACTGCCTCCAAGGATTTCTCCATTCTAGTAGGATAAGCTTCTACCCATCCTGAAAAAGGTTTTAATAAAGATTAACAAATATTTCCACTCTCAGACCCTTGGCATCTGAGTAAAGTCTATTTGCCAGTCCTCAAGTGGACACTGTCCTTGGTATTGCTTTCTTTCTCTCCTTTGATGGGAATCTGAATTGGGGTTGTTCTTCTGGCACACAACACATCTAGCAATTACTTTTCTTATGCCTCTAGAAATTCCAGGACCTGTGAGCCACAGTTTAACAAGGTGGTTAATGAGTCTCTTCCATAGTATGTGAACTCATGCAAATGTTTCATGACTGGATCTACTAAATATTCAGGAAAACAGTATAGCTCCTTTCTTATTCTTTTTACATCCACTATCATGACCTTCTTCATCAAAACTCCAATGCTTAATTTTCTCTAAGTCCGCAGTTAAATATTCAGGGTCAAATTGTGACAAGTCCAGGACAGGTACCAAGGGCATTATAAACATTCCTTTAGCAGCCTCTTGTGCTGCCTGTTCAGCCAGATTGCTTCCTCTGGCCATGTCAATGTCCTCTTTCTGATGCCCTGGGCAGTGCATTAACTGTCACCTGTAAAGGTACCTGAACAGCCTCTGATAATTTTAAAATTTCTGCTGCATACTTAATCTCATTTTTATTTGGAGGTTAACAGTTCTTTTTCCTTCCAGATTGAACCATGTGCATGCAAACTCAAGGAAGCATACCTTGACTTGGTATACACATCCACTCTCTTTTCCTGCGACAATTACAGTGCCCTCATCAGTGTGATCAGTTCAGCTTTCTGAGCAGAGGTTCCTGGTGGCAAGTCCTTGGCCTCCACTACTTCTTCAAGAGTCACAACTGCATACCCATCCTTTCTGCTTCCTTTGTCCATATAACTGCTTCCATCTGTACAGAGAGTCCAGTCTACTTCTAAAGGATGGTCCTGTAAATCAATTCTGCTAGAATACACTTCATCAGTTATTTTAGCACAGTCATGTATTAGCACAGCCAAGTCAGGTTCTGGGAGAAGAGAGGCAGTATTAAACTTAGAGGTTTGAGGGAGATGTTGGGATTGTTGAGAAGAATGGCTTGGTACCTGCCCCTTCTTCCAGCAGTGAGACACATATTTCCCTTTTGCTCCAGCAGGCTCAGCACTTGCTGGGACACATAACTTGTACAGGCTGTGCCAAGGCAAACTTTTTCAGCTTCCTTCAAGAGCTTGTAGGTGGCTGCCACTCTCAAGCAGGCTGGCCACCCTTGGACAGTGTGGTCTAATTTCCTTGAAATTATGTGATGGGCTACAAATGTCACTAAACATTTGGGTGAGGAATCTTAGGGCAATGCCCTATGTCCCACACATGTATCATTGAAAAGGCTTCAGTAGATTTGAAAGCCCCAAGGCTGGTGCTGAAGCCAGGTGCACCTTCAGGGACTCAAAAGCCTGGGCGTACTCCTTTATCCACTCTAAAGGGCTATATTCTGGTCCCTTCAGAACCTCATACAGTGGATTAGCAATGAGCCCAAAGCTTGGAATTTAAATGCAGCAGTCACTTGCCATCTCCAGGAATCTCCTTAACTGTTTCCTGGTGTTGGGAGGGGTCCTCTGTGGACTTTTGTTTCATTGCCTGCACCACACTCAGACTTTTCTGCTCAGGGATGCCTTACCCCATTCCCTCAAGGAGGCATCTCTTATAATGTTCTAAGAGAGGAAGGCCATCCTCATTAGGGTCCTGGTTGGGCTCAGTTACAGGTATTGCTCTGGGAGGGCCCAGAGCCTCATCTGGATTTTCTTGGTGTAACCTCTGAGCCTCTTCATTTGCTGTATCCAACACCAGCCTCTGCTCATCCCCCTTACTGAAGCAAAGAATTCAATAAGGCTCATATGTCTGCCCAATTACTAGGATCATCTCTATAAGAAGGGTTTGAGCTTTTCCAGTTTAACAGATCCAATGTAGAAAATAGAATATGTGTCCAATAGTATCCAGTAGGCTGGCCCTCTGGCCTTACTCCCACTGAAATTCTCCAAAGAGGATGTTGCCCTGCCCCAGTAGGGGCTTCTCCTCTACCAAATTTGGTTCCTTGACCAATTGAAGATGGTGATGCCAGTTCAGGTGCACTTTTCCCATTTTCCTCATTGGAGTGGATCCCCTGGGGCTGCGGGAACTCTGACCAGCTCACAGCCGCCATAATATCTAGATCTTCCTGGTCTCTCTCCTCTGAGCTTCTGTCTTTCACATGCAAATTTCCTTTTCTCTGAGCCATTAACTTCCTTCCTTCCTTCCTTCCTTCCTTCCTTCCTTCCTTCCTTCCTTCCTTCCTTCCTTCCTTCCTTCCTTCCTCCTCCTCCTTCTTCTCCTCCTTCTTCTCCTCCTTCTTCTCCTCCTCCTGTTACAGGGTGCAGCCAAGAGGGGGGACCCCAAATGGGCATTTGAAATGGGGTCCAGAACTTAAGGTGTCCAGGAGATTTTAAGATATCTCCATCCCCCCCACCCAGGGTGTGGGTTGGGGGAAGGGACAAATGGAGCAGGGCCATTGAGAGCTGTTTTGCATAGCAACAGCCTTGCAGCTACCCTCTGGCATAGTCATTTAACATATCTATAGCCTTTGGCTGGTCGCTTAGATATGTTAAATAGCTGTGATCATTTCTGAGCCAGGGGAATGGAAGTAACTTCCCCACCAAGACATGACTGGGGGCAGATTCCCCAAGCTATAGCACCTGTGTGGGAGCTCGGAGAAGATTGGCTCCAGGACATGGGGCCACACCTGCCCAGACTCATGATGGCAGCCCAGTCAAGCTGGAAGGATATGAGTTCTGGCATGTGAAGCCGAGTGTGGGAGGAGTCGGAAATGAGGCTGCAGAGGAAGATTGGCTGCGGGGATTTAAAACCCAGACTTGGCGGCCAAGGAAAGACAACCATGCTGCTTTAGGAAAGAGAACCATGTGGCTTTAGCAGAATAGGGAGGACCTCAGCTTTAGAAGGGAGAACCGTGCTGCTTTAGGAGAGAGAACCATGCTGCTTTAGGAAGGAGAGCCATGCGCAGCCCTGAGTAGGAGAGAACCATGCTGCTTTAGGAAGGAGAGCCATGCGCAGCCCAGAGGGGGAGAACCATGCTGCTTTGAGGAGGTGAACCATGCGCAGCCCTGAGAGGGAGAACCATGCTGCTTTAGGAAAGAGAACCATGCGGCCTTGACAGAGTGGAGACTCCCGCAGCCCTGAGAGGGAGAACCATGAGGCCTGGACAGAGCAGGGACCCCCACAGCTTTAGAAGGGGGAACCACCACCTGGTTTTAGCAGAGATCCCGGCGACTCATCTGAGGGTGCCGGGAACCCAGGGAGGTCTCCCAGTCGAGATGGAGGACTAACTAAGAACCAGAGGACTGCCTGAGCCATGGACTTCTATTTCCTTTCCTGAGATACGGTACTCTGGCCTGGGCAAAGGGGGAAGGAAGGAAGGACTGCGTGTTTGTAGGTGTTTTTAGGGACTTTGGGATTTTTAATAAAGACATTAGGTCACTACTTTAAGTTAGTATAGCATTAAATAAACATTTCCTTTCCTTTTCACGAATCTCCGGCATTGAGAGATGTCTTTCCTCTGGCGGCGGACATGACGGACCTGGGGGCCTTTTAAATAATAGTATATTGTCCCAGGCCCCCCCTTGTCTGTTCTGTAACACTCCTTCTTCTTCTCCCCTCCTCCCCCCCCTCCTCCTCATTCTTCTCTTTCTTCGTCTCCTCCTCCTCCTCCTCCTCCTCCTCCTTCTTCTTCTTCTTCTTCTTCTTTCTTCTTAACTCTGCATGCATCTTTATCATTTAAACTCAAAAGAAAAAATTCCAGGTAAAGCATTTTGTCCCACTTCCCTGATTTTTGACAAAACAACTCCAGTTACAGTATAATATAGTAATTTAAAGACCATTCAGTGACCAGCACTCTCCTGAGTCTAAATTATAGAGGACACAAACAGAACAGTATTACAGTAAAACAACATATACTCCAGATATGCACTCACAAGTTGACAAATTGGACAGAACTGGCCCCAAAGGGCTGTTTTGAGGAATGGAGGCCTTTCCCCCGAGTCTACCAGATGGAACTCTTTCAGACAGAGGGTACCCAAAACAGACAGAGCTCTGTAACCCAGAAAGGTACCTTTACCAGACAACCTAAGTTGTGACCCAGGATTTTAACCTGAACCAGAAAGTGCAACAATTCAATCAAACATCATCAACAATGAGAAGTGACAGGAGTGAGGGGGAGAATCCCCAAGTGAAATCACTGGGCAGCTGCTTGGGATTCTCTGAATCCAAATCCCCGGGGCCTCTCAGCCCAGGCAGCCGATGAGACTCCCTGCCAAATACCTAGACTTACTGGGAAGTCCCGAGTCTGTCCCAGCGGAGTTGCCAAAATATGAAACCAGAAAAGACACTGGCATTTGGGCTGCCTGTCACTACCAAACCCAAAAAGCAATGACAGCGATTAAATCTTTATGAGCACTTTATTCAGATGGCCGGCAATCTGAGAAGATGGTGGGTTCATACACTAACAGACCATCTTGTCTTCTCTATCCAGGCCAGGCTTTTTATAATGGGAGGGGGGAATAAACAAGGTGTGGTGTGGGCTTTGAGATTCAGAAACTGCAATATTCCTGTTCTGGGCATTAGCTGTTCCCAGGGGAGGGTGGTCATCTGTCTCTGCCTGGAACACAAAGGCCCGGATGCCTCCAGTTGTTCCCAAAGGGTAATCTTTAGCAGTGCCCCAGGAGGTTGGCTGTTTTCCCAGGAGCCAGGATTGGCCTTATCTGTAGATTCTGATTTACCAGGAGCCAGGATGGACCTTATCTGTAGGATCTGAAACAAAAGCTTTAACATATGCATTACTTACTAAGCTTATAACTATTTACTTTAAACTAAAACTTTCCAACTCCTAAGTCCCCTATCACAAATTTGTGGCATCTCTGCATTTTCTTAGTAAGAAATATTTTGTATAAAGGACCCATGGACAAAGCCACAGAGTGGTAGGATTGAGGGTGGGAGGTGGGGGTAGGTGGAGCAGGGGGTAGTGGCGGGGGAAAAGGGGGACAACTGTACTTGAACAACAACAACAAAAAAATAAAGCTTTCAATGAAAACTGAAAAAAAAAGAAATATTTGTATGGGTGTCCAGGTGATGTTTTGATTTCCATCCTTGTTCATTTGTTGATTCTGGAAATGTGTAATGGACTTGTACTATAAACCTATGAGTCATTGTCTTGGGTACTGGGGACATGTTAATGGATAAAAGAGACAAATTGGACATGATTGCTGATATGCAAGTATTTACTTGACAACTAATACTTATAAGGCACTTCCGGATGCTTTAAGATTTTTAATCCCAGTCAAATTATTGACCTCAGTGTGCTCCTGCAGAATCTTTCTGAATCTCTGTGTTTTCACAATTCCTCTCTTTTACTTACACTGCACATTCAATTTTTCAGCAAATCCTCCAACTCTGTGCTGAGAAGAAATCTAGAAACTGACCCCTTTATTCGCAGCCTGGTCTGGCCACCCTACCCTGTCACCTGGATGACTGCACTTGCTTTCTCACTGGGCTCCCTGCTTGCAGCTCAGCAGCCACATGAATGTTGACTAACATGGAATTTAAAAAAGTAGTAATACTGTCTTTCCAAACCCCTAAGTTTTTTTGGCTGAGCTAATCATCAAATTAACAGAGATGGGAAGAATATCATGTTTTTAATATTTGAGCACAAGGAGCATGAAAATTTTAATGGCCATGAGGCAACATTAGGCATATAAAATATTTTTGGACAGAGGAGAAAAAAACAGACAATGGAGTCTTGATTCTAGTAGTCAGAATGACCAGTTTACAGGTAGTTGAGAAGAGCAGATCCTACATGACAATGGAATTGTTTCTAGGCAACTCAGACAGAGTGGGACACAGGGGTTGTCTAGCCAACAGCTGCCTGCCTGAGGCCCTACTATTTACCATTCTTAATTAAATTAGCCTAAAGTGAAAATTCGAATTTTCCTCCTAAAGCAAGTTTTTCTGTTTAAATATCTTGGCAGGAATGTGGGGAGGGCCAAAATTTCTGTCTGAATTTATTTTCTTAATAAACAGCTTATAATCAATATCCTCAAACCAAACCTTCAAGGTGGCCAGACTTTGGTTTCCTTCCCCAAACAGATGGCTCACATCTCTTTCCAGTTCTGAACCCTCCAGTAGCTCCCATGTTCACTCAGAGTAAAGCCAAAGTTCTGGCTGGTGGCTTCTTTCTTTCTGACTTCATCTTCTTTCATCTCCTGCTCCTCTTCTTCAATCGGTTCATGTCCTCCTTGCTAATTCAACAATTCTAAATTGAAAGAAAAAAAATCACCCCAAGCATCCCTTATTTTAACTAACATACCATAACACATACTTTTTTTGTTGCTGTTTGTGTTATTGTGCTACTCCTCCACCCGCATGTCAAGCCTATGAGGACTGGGACTTTGCTCTATTTCACAGCTGTGTTTCTAGTGATTAAAAGAGGTTCAGGCAGATGGGGAGTACTTGGTTTTGTTCTTTGGTAAAAGAGTAAAAACATTACAAATATAATAATAGTTGAAAGGGTTTAATGTGGAACGTTATTGAAACTGGAAAAGACGCTGGCGTTCAGGCTGCCTGTCACCACCAAACCCAATGAGCAATGGCAGTGATTGAATCTTTATGGGCACTTTATTCAGATGATCGGTGATCTGAGAAGATGGTGGGTTCATACCCTAACAGACCATGTTCTTTTTTCTTTCCAAGCCAGACCTTTTATAATGGGGAATAAATAAGGTGTGGTGAGGGCTTTGAGATTCAGGGAGGATTGGGTGAAAGAAGCTGCAACATTCCTGTTCTGGGTAGTTAGCTGTTCCCAAGGGCAGGTGGTTGTCTGTCTCTCCTTGGAACACAAAGATGCAGATGTCTCCAGTTGTCCCCAGGTGGTAATCTTTAGCAGTGCCCCAGGAGGTCAGCTGTTTTCCCAGGAGCCAGGACAGGCTTTATCTGTAGTTCCTGAAAAACAGCTTTAACATACATTTTACTTGCTAGACTTTTTACCTTAAGCTAAAATTTTCCAACTCTTGAGTCCCGTATCATTTTGACCTCACGTAACTGGAATTCTGACCTAGAATAAAGGGCCAGTTAAAACTTTTCTGAAGAGTAGCATGTACTAGAGAATGAGCTTGGGTTAACCTGAAGCTCATGAAGGGCCAGGAATACAACGTCCAGGCAAAGGACAAAGCATGTGTAATGGTCAGATGATGGGTAATTTGAATGTAACTCAATCATGTGGGTGATTAAATGAGCTAATATGCCTGAGGGGCCCAGTACCCAGTGAGTGCTAAGAACAGGCTAGCTGTTGTCATTGTCACACTCCTGTGGGCACATGTCCAGGTTGTGCTCACTTGGAAACAGCAGTAATTGGGAACAATATTGTCTCCTCTTAACCACACAAGGAATTCATATGATCAAGCATTGATTACAGACTGACTGAGGTATAAGTGACAGACAATAAACCACACATATGTAAAGTGTACAACCTGATGAGTGTTGACATGCATACATACTCCATGTGTACCCATTTTACCCAAACATTTCTCATGTCCTTTGTACTCCATCCCTCTGTATCCCATCCAATGCCCACAGTCCTCAGGCAATCACTCATCTTTCTTTCACAATAGAATAGTTTGCCTTTTCTGAAATTTTATATAAATAACATTATGTAGTATGTTCACTTTTTATTTGTCTTCTTTAACAGCATAATTATTTTATGAGGTGAAATTTATATAACAAAATTTAATCATTACAGAAAAAATACCTGGCTGGTGTAGTTCAGTGGATTGAGCACTAGTCTGTGAATCAAAGGGTTGCCAGTTCGATTCCCAGTCGGGCACTTACCTGGATCACAGGCCAGGTCCCCAGTAGAGGGTGTGCAAGGGGCAACCACACTGATGTTTCTCTAACTTTCTTTCTCCCTCCTTTCCCCTTCTCTAAAAATAAATAAATAAAATATAAAAAAAATAAACTGAACCATTTGGTGGCATTTTGTTTAGTCATTATGTTGTCTAGCCACCATGTCTACCCTAGTACTAAAATATTTTCCTCACCTTATTAAGACCCTATACCCATTGAGAGGTGCTCTGCATTTTCTCATCCCCTAACTTTGGAACATACCAACCTTAATTCTGTCTCCTTTCTTTTGTCTCTTGTCGCATATACTATGTCTAATGTCCCCTTCAGGCCTGTACATTTGGTTCTCCCACTTGTACCAATATGAAAGAACTAATCTGAGTCTTCAAGCCATTATTCTTATTTTCTACTCTGTGTCTTACCCTTCATGCCCACCCAAGTCTGGGAGAATGGCACCCACACTTCACTGCACCAGCTCCAGTGGCTCCTTCCTCAACAGGTAGGATGGACCCTCACTCATAATACTGTTTCATTCTGAGCTCCCCAGAAAACTCTCCTACATGGCACCTTTAGGGCCCCTTGAACCCATAGAATATCTAACACACCCCCACCTCTCAGGCTTTACAATTTTTCATCTAAACTCTGAACAGACCCCATCCCCCCTTGGCCACCTCTATGTTCACCTCTGCTTATACACAATCCACATGTGACCAGGTCTGCAAGTAACTTAGCCAACTATACCAGAGTTCCCTAAAATCAGGAAAGGAATAGAACCAGAGGAGAGGTTTAATTCCCACTTCCCAGATTCTAGTTGCAAACTATCTAAGGATAGGCATATGAAATTTGTAAAACTGAAAAACAAAGAATGAGGACATTGATGTCTGCTCTAAGCTAAAGGTCAGAGGGAGGTTGAAAGTGGGTTGTTCAGTGAGGGTATGTGGGTGGCTGACGTGACAGAGACCTGCATGTTTACTAGAGTAGTTGAGTTTTATGTCAGAATATCTTTTAAAATCTCTGTGATCTTGCAGAGATTTTACTGCAAGAAAATGCAGTAAAAATGGATGTGGAATGAAGACAATGTTGTTGGTTAAATCATTGCAGAAGTGCCTTCATTCCTGCTGGCACATCTCAGATTTTGAGTCAAAGGCTACTGAGAGGCCACTGGGTCCCATGAGAATTGGGGCAGTCAGGTCACCTCTTCCTGTGAACACCAAGTTTGAGGAGAGTGAGAAAATTGGAAATGTTCATTTTGAAGATTGTAACCAGATAAGGAAAGAAACTGGAAGCCTTGAAAATATGGTAAGGATGGACACTGTGAGCAAGATGACAGGATCAGCTATTGAAAAGTAGGTGATGTCAGTGTGAACTATGCAGAAAATAAATTTTAAAATAGAAGAAAGACTTTTTGAAAGACCATGCAGCTGGGCTGTAAGACAGAGTTCAACATCCCTGATGTAAAGGGGTTTAGAGATTTTAAGAATAGGAAAAGGGATCATGGGCATCTGTGAGTGCTAACTGGCTTTATGTAAAAGTAAAGCAAAATTTTTCATAGAATACTGACTGGATGTCCTTTTACATCTTGGCTGTAAAGGTCTCCAACCAAGTTATGATTCTACTCTTCCTCAGAGAGTGGGAAAAGGGGGGATATCAGGAAGATTAAAATTCAAAGTAATGGGCCCAGTCTTTTGAGTCAGTTATATTCAGGTTTGAAACCCAGGCAAAAAGCTTTCCAGGAGACATATGTATATTTCAAAAGGCCAGAGAAAGAATCTGCATTTACCAAATTGTAATTATGTTTTTAAAGGTATTGTACCTTTATAAAAGAATGAGAAAAACATTAGCTGCCACTGAGGGACTGAAACTCCAGAAAGCTAGTGGGGATGGGAGGTCATGGGGACCATGCAACTTGGCTAATGGCTGGAGAGGAAACAAAGTGGGAGGTAATACCAAGAAGGGAAGGAGTTATGGCACAGAAGCAGATTGAAGAGTGGGAAGGATAGGAAAGGTGGCAAGCTGGTGTGGAGGGAGTGCACAGGCTCTAGATAGAGTCCAGGGATGGCAGTTTTCAGAGTGAGGGCTGAGGTTTTCAGGGTCTGGCTTAGACCAGGGCAAGGCTGCCCCTGCTCCTCTCAGGTCAGGCAGATTCAGCTTTACCCAGAAGCACCTTAAAAGTGCAATCTATAGCTTCCCCAGTACCCCAAGTCTCCTTATCCTGAGCCTGCAGTTGGCAGTCAGTGCCTACAAAAGGTACACCAAGTAAAAGCTGAGAGGCAGCCCGGTGGTCAGTGTTGGGATACCTTTTTGAAAGCGATCGAGGCAGGCTGTTATTGGAGCTTGCTAGGTCAGTGGAAATTTTGAAAAGTCTGTATGTAATATGTGGCTTATTGGAAGTCTTTCAGTCCATGAACATAGATATATTTCCATTCATTTACTTTATCTAGTTTCAGAAACATTTGGTAATTTTTCAGGGCATACATCTTCCATGTCCTTGGTGAATTTTTCCCAAGTATTTTATTCTTTCTGATGCTATTTAAATGACACTACTTTATTAATTCTATTTTGGGTTTCTTCATTGTTTTTGCAAAGAAATGGAAATGATGCTGGCTGTTGATTTTGTCTTTTGTAACTTAAATGAAATGATTAATCTTAACAGTTGTTGCATGGAAGGTGGAATCTTTAGAAATTTCTATATATAAAATTATTTGTCACACTGACCAGTGTGGCTCAGTTGGTTGTTGTTCTGGGAAACAAAAGCTGGCCTGTTGGATTCCCAGTCAGTGCACATGCCTGGATTGTGGGTTCAGTCCTGGTCAGAGCGCCTTGGAGAGGAATCCAACTCATGTTTCTCTCTCACATTGATGTTTTTCTCCCTCTCTTCTTTCCTCCCTTACCTACTCTCTAATAATAAATAAATAGAATCTATAGAAATATTAGATGTTAAAGGGATAATTTTCCTTTTTTTTCCCAAATTGGATACCACTTAATTTATCTTCTTGACTAATTTCTGGCCAGAACTTCCAGTATTATGTTAAGTAAGTGAATAAAAAAGAATCTTCATCTTGTCCACAGTGTTACTAACATTTAGGTGCTTCTTTATGGAGTATTGTGTTAGCTGTGGGTTTTGATGTGTGGCCTTTAGCATGTGTAGTAGTTTCCTTCTGTTCCTACAGTCCTTGTCTTTGTTAGAACCATAACCACTCCTCTTAGAGATTCACTTCACCATGTTATTCAATTTGCAGACCAGGATATAAAGTCCTGTTTAAACTGAAAACTTTTTAAGGTAAAACTTTGTCAAATACAAGGTCATGAAGACTAGGTTGGGCCTTTATTATCTAATTAATTATTGAACAAAAGTTCAGTGTCTTACCAATTACTGTAAAGTGCCCTTGGCCCCAGAGATGGATAGAGGACAGAAGCTTGCCTTCCCCAACATACACAACATTTACATGAGGAGTGGGACCTGATAGCTCTTGAAGTCAAAATAATTCTAGGAAAGGATAAAAAAAAAGTTCATGAGAGGAAAATTTCACTTGGTGATGATGTAAAATATGAGTGACTCAATACCCTTTCTTTATTTTATGAAATTCTTAATAATTTTTGGCACGTTTTAAATAGATTGTTGTTAAGGGGGACAATCATTAGAAGACTTGCATTGAGTCAATAAATACTCAAAAATGAGAGCTGACTATGTTATTTTGTTGGCTTAAGGTCACATTTTGTACCATATTCCACATTTGAATGTCTCAAATGCAGCATCTTTACAGTGCAGAGACACGGAATCCCTCAGAGTACAGGCTGCTGCCATGTGATGACTAGTGGGAGCACGTGATGAGCCTGCAGAAATCCAAGTTCTTATCCTTCTCCAAGGATGTGGCTAGCAACGCTGGCCTTTTCCTCCTTGTAAATTTTAATTTCTTCTTGACTGTTTTTTTAAATGACATTAGACTTATTTGCATAAGTTCAGCATGACTGTGACCCTTTCCTTAATAGAAAATAATTGGAAACATTGACAATACAAACAAGGCTTTGGTTCACGTGTCCTAGTTGAGACTGATGCCCACAGAATTAGAAACAGTTTCACCCTTTATGAAGCTAAGTTTGACCTGATGGGTATTTTGGTATCTAGAGAAGACAGCACCACTCAAAGTAGAGAGACTGCAGTGAAGTGTGAGGGTGAAGCTTCCTAATTTCAGAAGCTGTGAAATCTCCCATCTTATGTTTTATAAAATTAGGTGCATAAGAGCTAGCTATGTGGTGAATGTCAGTTTCTCTGCACTTCAGTAACTAATGAGAAGAAATCAAATTACAGTAGCTATGTTGGAAGATCAAGAATATTCTTGTTCATTTGATATGATCTTTGATCAAAGAATAAATAAAAGGCAAATGTAGAGAGATAAAATGTATCCATGGGCAATTGCTGAAGTACAGCCTTCTGGGAGAGCAGATTCTGGGTGTGTTCAGAGACTCTCAGCTGTTTTACACCTGTGTCTGCATTGGTAGGAACTGATGCTTCTTTAAAAATATTAGGGAGTGATGGAGATGCAAAGCGGGTCATGGCGGAAAGAGATTTAGTTGTGGTTCCCTCCACTGTGAAGAAAGCAGTTTTCTTATGACCTAGAGGCTTTAAATTTATTTCAGTCACTATCCTTTAGATAGAGTCTTTTTGACTACAAGCAACTGACATCTCTTTGTTTAGGCCATTCCTTTAAAAAAGTAATTGCAATTTGGTAAATGCAGACTCTTTCTCTGGCTTTTAAAATATACATAAGTATCATTGAAAGCTTCTTGCCTGTGCTACAAACCAGAGGATATATTTTGAAAGCCTGGGCCCATTACTTTGAATTTTAACCTTCCTGGTGTTCCTGTGTCCCAGTCTCTGAGGAAGAGTAGGTGCATAACTTTGGTTGGGGAATCTTTACCGGCAAGATGTAAAAGGACCTCCTGTCAATATATTATGAGAAGTTTTTTTTTGTAAAGCCAATTAGCAAACACAGATGCTCATGGTTCCTTCTCCTGTTATTAAAATCTTCAAAGCATTTTGAATCAGAGTTCTGTCTCATGGCTCTCTTTCATATTTTTCAATAATATCTATATATTATCAAAATTCTTTTATATTTAAACTTTTCTAATGCATCTTTACTCTGACATCACCTACTTGTAGTTAGCTGATCCTGCCACCTTGCTCACAGTGTCAATCCTTACCATGTTTTCAAACCTTCCAGTTTCTTTCCTTCTTTGCTACAATCCTCCAAATAGAGTTTTCCAGTTTTCCTCCCTGTCTTCTGACATGGTGTTTGCAGCAGGAGGTGACCTGACTGCCCACATCCTTCTGGGTCCAAAGGTTGCCTCAAAAAGCAGCCTTTCTCAGAATCTGAGGAAATGTACCAGATTGAAAGGGCACATTTCTGCCGTAATCTAACCATCAACCGTGTTCTCATTCTGCATCCATTTTTACCACACTTCAAAAAACAAGATCACAGAGATTTTAAAAGATATTCTGCCATAATCCTCAACTACTCTAGTGAACATGCAGGTCTCTGTTTCATCAGCCACTATCATTACTCAACAGGCAAAAACTAAAGGTGCTTTGTCTAAAATCGGCTACAAGACAGGAATGCTCTCTTTTGCCAGTCTTATTCAACATAGTACTGGAGTCCTAGCCATAGCAACAAGAGAAGAAGTAATAACAGACATCCAAATTAGAAAAGAGGAAATAAAACTGTGATTATTCACAGATTACATGATATTGTACATAGAAAACCTTGAAAATTCCACTGAAAAGTTACTGGATCTAATAAATGAATTCAGCAAAGTTTCAAAGTACAAAATTAATATTCAGAAATTTGTGGCATTTCTATATACCAATAATAATCTGTCAGAAAGATAAACTAAAAAAAAAAGCCCATTTACTATTGCAAGAAAAAAGAGCTAAGAACCTAGAAACAAATTTAACTAAGGGTATAACAGACCTATACTCTGTAAACTAAAAAATATTGAAGAAAGAAATCAAGGAAAATACAAATAAGTGGAAGTATATACCATGTTCATGTACTGGAAGAATTGACATCATGAAAACATCCAGGCTACCCAAAGCAATCTGTAGATTTAATACAATTCTTATCACAACACCAATGACATGTTTCACAGTTCTAGAACATATATTCTACTAATTTATATGGAACCAAAAATATAAATAAATTGTCTTAGCAATTGAGAAAAAAAGAACAAGTTGCAGGGATCACAATACCTGATATCGAACAATAGTACAAAGCCATTTTAATCAAAACAGGTTTGTATGGGCATAAGCATGGACAAGTAAATGAATGGAACAGAATAGAGAGCCCAGATATTAACTGACTCCTATGTGAAAAATTAATAGTTAACAATGGAGGTAAGAGCATACAATGAAGTAAAGATGCTCTTTTAGGTAAATGGAAAATTTAGACAGGCACTTGTCCCCCCAAAATGAAAGAAGACCACCAAATTTTATCATACAAGAATAAATGTAAAATGCAGAAAAGACCTAAAACCATGAAACCATAAAAAGCCTGGAAGATAACAGAGGCAGTAAGATCACAGATCTCTCCCACAGCTATATTTTTTCCAATATGTCTCCTGGGGCAAAAAAATAAAGGAAAAGAAATAAAGAAATGTGAGTACATCAACTTAAAAACCTTCTGCATAGCAAAAGAAACCATCAACACAATGAAAAGGAAATCCAGTGTTTGGGAGAACATATTCACCAATGACATATCAAATAAGGAGTTAATTTTCAAAATATATAAAGAACTTACAAAACCCAACACCAGGAAAACAAACAACCCAATTAAAAAATGGGCAAAGGACCTGAATTGACATTTCTCCAAGGAGGACATACAGATGGTCAACAAATATGTAAAAGAGCTCAGTTTCACTAATTACCAGACTAACACTGCAGTGAGATATCACCTCACACCTGCCAGAATGGTTACCATCACTAAATCAACAAACATCAAGCACTGGCAAGGAAGTGTAGAAAAGGAAACTCTATTGCACTGTTGCTGAGAATGCAGATGGGTAGTCATTGTGGAAAACAGTATGGAGTTTTCTCAAAACAATGTGAAAATGAGACTATCTTTTTACCCAGATATCCCACTTCTGAGAATAAATTCTACAAATTCTAAAACCTCAATTCAAAAGTATATATGCACCCCCATATTCATGACAATGTTATGCAAAATAGACAATATCTAGGAAGAGTCCAAGTGCCCATCAGTAGGTGAGTGGATAAAAAAAGTAGTGGTTCATTAATACAATGACATACTACACAGCCATAAAAAAAAAAGGAAATCTTACCTTTTGTGATAGCATGGATGAACCTGAAAATTATTATGCTAAGTGAAATAAGTCAGTCAGTAAAAAACAAATACTATATGATCTCCCTTGTATATGTAATCTCATGAACAAAATAAACTTATGAATAAAAATAGAAGCAAAAGCGTGAATACTTGGAACAGACTGACAGCTGTCAGAGGGAAGGAGTAGGGGCACTGGATAAATGAAGGTGAATGAATTATCTAAAGAGCATATATGCATAACCCATAGACATAGTTGCAGTGTGGAGGTGGCCAGAGGAAAAAAGTAGGGGCTGAGTAGAGGTAGGCCAAGAAGGGGAAATTGAGGACACCCATAATTAGTGTCAACAATAAAAATAGAGTCAAAAAAGAAACTAAAAAAATGTCATTTTAAGGAGGTGTGTTGCAAATCAGTAGCAATGATTGTGGTTTAAATATTGCTTACCTATTGGGTAAAATATCTGAAAAGCCAGAGTGTCCTGGAATGTTTAAAACACAAAATCACCTTGGAAAAAATGGTGCTTATGAGTACACAGCATTATAGTTGTACCTAGTGCCAACAATTTGTGCACTTAAAGTGGTCACAATGGCAAATTTTATGCATGCATATTTTTCCCACAATACAACTAAAGTTAAAAAAAGAATGATTCTTTACATACTGCAATGAATTGACACTTTAAACTTGATAAAGAATGAAAGTTTCAAATAAGCTGGCACTTGGTGTAGGATGTGCATTATTGGGGATTTGAGAAGGAAATTCTAAATTCCAATCTCTGCATTTATCATAGTTGAAAAGTGAAGTAAATAAATAATGGGAATGGCCATTAACTCAGGGAATTGTCACTTCTGAGAAGGGAGGAGTTTGTGGCCAGGACTAGACAGAGAGGGGCGTCTGAATGCTGGCAATGAACTATTTCTTAACTTGGATGGTTACCCAGGTGTTAGCTTGATTATGTTTTATTAATTCATCTGTATATGGTATGCATCTTCTCATGCTTTCTAAATAAAGTAGCTTATAATTCACATTCATGCTTTTGTTTCATAATCACTTTGGCTTTATGTACAGTTACATTATCTTTAATATAAACAATATTTTTACAAAAATACAATGACTCATTTCTCATAAATGACACTTCTGCCCTTTATACTTAGTAATGTTATTTATTAAAATAATATTATATAGTTTTTTAATGATAAAATAATTATGTCTGTTTAAAAACACAATTCTAGGTTTTTGAGAGTATCATTATAGAAAAAATGATCATGTCTTTTATTAACTGTAAAGACACTGCCCTTTGAAAAGTGTTACATGCTTTTAAATATGTGATGACTTTTGCCTTTCAAAATATTTACTGTATTTTACTATATATAATGCACACCCACAGTTGTGGCCCAAACATTCAGGAAAAAAATCTTTTGTTTTAAGTTTTTAATTCAATTTTAATTTATTTATATTTAGATACTTGTTCTTGGTATTATAAAGGAATTAAGTATTTATTTTTGAACATATTATGGTACAAGAAATTTGTTGTTAGAAATAATTACAAAACACAAGAACAGATATAAGGTACAAGAAATTTTATGTTCTCATAACAAATTAGCACTACCCATGTATAACACACATTCTTATTTTTTCCCCTGAAAAATCTGGGCAAAAAAGTGTACATTATCCATGAAAAAATATGGTAAATCATGACTTATAGCCAATAATCTTTTCTTAAATAAACGTGTTCTTTTTCTTGAGAAAGTATAATAATCTTGTAGTGATGATGGCAGCAAGAGAAATAAATAAGTTCACACATGCCAACTGTATGTCAGAGAAAAAATGTGTCAGAATGGCTATCAGAAACAAATCAACAAACAGCAAGTACTGGCAAGGTTGTGGGGAAAAGGGAACCCTAGTGCACTGTTGGTGGGAATGTGGACTGGTGCAGCCACTGTGGAAAACAGTATGGAATTTCCTCAGAAAACTAAAAGTGGAACTGCCTTTTGACCCAGTAATTCCACTGCTGGGATTATACCCTAAGAATCCTGAAACACCAGTTCAAAAGAACCTATGCACCCCAATGTTCATAGCAACACAATTTACAATAGCCAAGTGCTGGAAGCAACCTAAATTACCATCAGTAAGTGAATGGATCAAAAAACGATGGTACATTTACACAATGGAATACTATGTAGCAGAAAGAAAGAAGGAGCTCCTACCTTTTTCAACAGCATAGATAGAACTGAGGAGCATTATGCTAAATGAAAAAAACCTAGGAAATGAAAGACAAATACTATATGACCTAAACTATAATTGTAACCTAATCAACAAAACAAACAAGCAAGTAAAATATAACCAGAGTCATTGAAATAAAGAACAACTGACAGTAACCTGAGGGGAGTGGGCAGAGGGATAACGGTAGACAGAAAGGGAAGGGTTGTCAAGGAACATGTATAAAGGACCCATGGATAAAGCCAAAGGGGGTAAGGACTGAGGTTAAAGGTGGGGGTAGGCGGGACAGGGGAAAGTGGTGGCGGGAGAGGGGAGACAGCTATAATTGAATAACATAAAAAAAGAAAAAAGAAAAAGAAAAAATTACAAATTTTAGGCAAAAAGGAAAAAGAGAAACACTTTTTCATGCGTCTAATCAATGTAGCATGTGTAGGTAAGTTCAGGGATCAAGAAAATAGTTTAATTGTGCCTCGTTCCTTTTTCAGTGACAATTCCAGTCTGAGCCTTTTTTTTTCTCTGAAACTCAGCAAGAGAACAGCGCAGATTTCTCTGGTTATTTCAGAGACCGAGTACTGAATTATAAAAACCCAGGACAGCAGACCCTTCAAAAGTATCCCAGTGTGCCTCCTCAAGACAACTTCACCCAGAATTCTCTGTCTTCAGTACCTTGTAAAAAAATCATTTTTAAAATCATGATTGAAGTTTGTTGTTTTCATGTTCTTTATTTTAGACATTTAGCAATTTTCAGTTTGGAGTCTTTTGTTACCTTGCAATAGATGTCAGAAAGGAGTCCCATCCTTATCTCCTTACATGATTCCTACATGTTTTTTAAATGTTTTAATTTATGTTTTATTTTATTTTTAAAGTATATTTTATTGATATGCTATTGCAGTTGTCCTATTTTTTTCTCCCCTTTATTCTATTGCAACCCACATCCCCCTCCCTGTAGCATTTCCCTCCTTAGCTCATGTCCATGGGTTTTACATATAACTTCTTTGGCTTCTCTGTTTCCTATACTATTCTTAACCTCCCCCTACCAATTATGCTTCTTATCCCCTGTACCTTTTCCTCCATTCCCCTTCCTCCCTACTGATAACCCTCCATGTGATCTCCATTTGTGTGATCTGTTCCTGTTCTAGTTGTTTGCTTAGTTTGTTTTTGCTTTTCTGTTTTTTAGGTTCAGTTGTTGATAGTTGTGAGTTGTCATTTTACTATTCATAGTTTTTGATGTTCTTTTTCTTAGATAAGTCTCTTTAACATTTTCTATAATAAGGGCTTGGTGATGATGAACTCCTTTAACTTTACATTACCTGGGAAGCACCTTAACTGCCCTTCCATTCTAAATGATAGCTTTGCTGGATAGAGTCATCATGGATGTAGGTTCTTGCCTTTTATGACTTTAAATGCTTCTTTCCAGCCCCTTCTTGACTGTAAGGCTTCCTTTGAGGAATCAGCTGATAGTCTTATGGGAACTCCTTTGTAGGTAACTGTGTTCTTTCCTCTTGCTACTTTTAAGATTCTCTCCTTATCTTTAATTGGCTCATTTAATTATGATATGCCTTGGTGTGTTTCTCCTTGGGTTTAACTTCCTTGCGAATCTCTGAACTTTCTGATTTTGCATGTCTATTTCCTTTGCCAGACTGGGGAAATTTCCCTTCATTATGTTTTGTAAATAAGTTTTGATTTCTTGCTCTTCCTCTTCTTCTTCTGGCATCCCTATGATTGGGATTTTGGAATGTTTAAAGTTGTCCCATAGATTCCTAAGCCTCTCCTCATTTTTTTTTTTGAATTCTTGTTTCTCTATTCTGTTCTGGTTGAATATTTATTCCTTCCTTCTGTTCCAAATCTTTGATTGAGTCCTGGTTTCCTTCCCTTCACTATTGGTTCCCTGTATATTTCCCTTTATTTCACTTTGTATAGCTTCCACTTCTTTTTGTAGTTTGCAGCTGTACTCAATCATTTCTGTGAGCATCCTGATTACCAGTGTTTTGAACTCTGTGTCTGATGGGTTGGCTATCTCTTCATCATTTAGTTGTATTTTTTTTTCTGGAACGTTGATCTCTTCTTTCATTTGGCCATATTTCTTTGTTTTGGTGCACTTTTTACATTGTAGGCAGTGGAGGCTTATGTTTTGCCAGGTGGGGCAACCTGCTTGGCTGGTTTGTGGCATTGTATGTGGAGGAGGGGTCAAAGAGGGAACAATATCTCTTCCTTGGCTTTCACCCTGCTTTCAGTCACTTCCCCCACTACCCATACTCAAGTTGGGTCTTTCTGGTGCTGGGTTTGTGTATGTTCTAGGACCCTATGGATCTCTGCAGCAGACTCTCGTGTGAGACTGGGAGTTTCTCCTGTCACTGCAACCCCCACAGATTGTTACAGCCAGAGGTTTTGAGTCTTTGTTTGCTTCCACTGGATCTCTGGGTTGCGGGGTCTTTCTTGTCCCCAGCTGTTTCTCCTGATTTATCTGCATGAAAATGTGGGACCACCTGGTCTGCCAGCAGCTGCCTTGCCCACCCTGTCCACTAGCTGCTGCCTTGCCATGCATCCTCTCTGCCCTGGCTGCCTGTCTCTGCCCCTCCTAATGGTTTTGATGAATGTTTCTTCTTTAATTCCTTGGTTGTCAGTCTTCCATACAGTTTGATTTTCTGGCAGGTCCAGTTGATTTTTGTTTTTAAATTGGTTGTTGTCCTTCTTTTGGTTGTGCATGGAAGTGAAGTGTATCTACCTACACCTCCATCTTGGCTGGAGGTCACCTAGTTAATCTGATTCCTACATGTTGATAAGACTGAAATTATTCACATTTTATCGAGAGTGAAACTAAAGGGGCTGTAATCACTTTATAATGTGCTATTAAAATAGGTGAGTGAATTTCTTTTAGAACAATGAGCTCACATTCTGTACAAACTTATAGTGGTTGTAGGGACACAAAAGTAAACCTGAGAGTCACTGGCCTTAAGAAGCTGTTGTTGTAGTGGTAAGGGGAAGAGATCAAGATATAAATGAACAACAGCTAAAAGATTTTTCTTTCTTTTTATTGTCTCTCAGTTACAGTTGTCCCCGTTTCCCCCCTATTTAAAAGAGTTTTCTTTTTCTTTTCACAGTGGCAGCTTTAGAATGTTCTAGAATTTTAATAATTACCTATTATTTCCATTTCTGTATGACATCTAATAATTCTGCAACTTATTTTCTACTCTTCATGTGTTGCCCTGAGAAAGTTGAAAAGCCTTGTGGCTTTTACAACATTCTAGTGCTGTGGGATAGACTAAGTAAGGTTATGGCTCCAATTCATGCAAATATTGGCCATTTGATTTTTGGCCAAGTGACAAGCCTGAGTTAGAACAATTAATTCAGCTTGTTGGGCATTTATTTCTCTGGTCAATAAGAATATTCAATTATGTCCATAAGAGAAGTTTTCACATATCCAACTTGGAAACATACCTGTTCATCTTTCACATGTGCCTTTGTAACCAGAATAAGTCAGCATTACCAATGAGTTTTCCATAAACTACTTTTTTAAAACAAGAAGTTGGTCAGCAGGCAAAACACAATCATGGATGCCTTCTTCCTGCAAGAAGGTAGCAAATTGCTCAGTTAAGACTTTTATATTAAGTTAATGCAATATTAGGCACAGAAAGCCAATCAACTGCCAGAAGTGTTGAGTGCAATGAGAATTCAGTGGAGATTCAACAAATGAGGAGCATAAACAAAGGAGCGTCCATAACTATCTTTTCTGTTTGTTTGCATCTATAACAGAGATAGCTGTCATGCAGGGCAGGAGCCCTTTGGCCACTGAGCCTAAGTGTCAACTATCATATCCTCTAGGTCTATGATTACCTCTATGTTTTTTATTTAAAACTTTCAAAGTATTTCCTTTATTGGTCTGCATAAAATGTTAGAAAGTTTATATTTAAGGTACTGCAGAATGAGAGCTTTCGATAATTCTTTAGAGATGTTACAGCTTGTTTCCCTTCTGAGTTTCACTGAATTGGATCAGGTCAATTTGAGTTTAATAGAACATGTAGAGAAGCTGGGTCATTACCAAATTTTGGAATTCAGTTATGACAATATGTAGTCAAACCTAGAGATTCTCTGAGCTTCTGTCTTGTTTTCAGAAGGAAAAAGATAAAATTCCTCTGAGTCTTTCATAGTTAATCAGTAGGGTATCGTTAGATATGAGATGACCAATTGTTGCGGGCCGCCCTGCCTGGTCTCAGGAAGCTGTAACCCCCTGTGACTTAGGCTGAGTGAAAGACCTCCGGACCAGGAGCCACTGAAGGAGACAAAACTTATTTCCCTGGCATAGGCAGCTGCCTGTTCCATGTATCTCATTCCTTTTCACGCTTGAATGGCAGTCAATGATGGGTAACAATTCTCTTGGATAGAGAATGAATCTAAGACAGGCATGATAGAAAGATGACAGGTACAAGAACTCATAGCAGGGCTGTGAGGAAATGTGGGGTGATCAACATCAATATAATTTTGCCAATGCCTGAATCCTTGAAATCCAAATCATAGCTGCCAGTGATAACTTCAGGCCTGTAGGGTAAAAGCAGCTAGACCAGAAGTAGCGGACCCCAGGCTGTCAGGCCTGAACATAGAATATGCAAGATCTGAGGCGTGTTTGGTGGAGGATATTTATTATCTTGGAATTGCTGGGTAGGGGAGAAACTTTTGGAACCTGTACCTCTTTCATATATTAAGACCACAAGCATAGATCTCAACCAGGAGTGCTGTTCCTACCTTTGTAAGTTGTTTACATCTTTTGATCTTTTCTGCCAGATATTTCATCCACAAACTAAGTCTGTTTTCTCAATCAGCATGTCGCTTAGGCATGGACACGAGGTGCTCCCCCATGTGAAAAGCCATTCTGTCGAATCACAGGACCTGGTTGTTTCTGTGTATGTTTTTCTCCTGCTTTGATGAACCATCCAAAGTGTTCCGTGCTCACTGCAGGCAGGTGGGCATGCGTCAACCAATCTCTTTTATGTGAGGTAAGTACTGTTAAAGGTTATCCTTTGAAACCTGAGATTCTTCTGTAGCTACCTGTGATAATAGGTAAGTTGTGCATTTTTGGAAGTCAGGTAATGTCTTAGGACATAGATATAAACCATCCACATAAAGGATTCAAGTGGAATCTCTAGGAATTTAACATTATTTAAATCAGCTTTCAGTATTTGGGAGAAATAGTTGGGACTCTCTGTATATCCCTATGGCAATTCTGTCCACGTAAATTGGTGAGCTTCCCTGGTGGAGACAAAGAGATATTGAGTGTTTTTTGTTTGTTTGTTTATTTGTTTTTTACTACAATGTTAACAAAGACACAACAGAAATTCATTATTGAAAAATATTGGCAGTCCACTGGAATGGCTGATAAGTTATATGGTTTTGGAACCACAGGATGTCTGAGAAAAACTATCTTTTTGAAACAGTATTTTATTTATTTATTTTTAGAGCAAGAGGAAGGGAGGGAGAAAGAGGAGAGAAACATCACTGTGTGATTGCCTGTCAAACACCCCCTACTGGGGACCTGGCCTGCAACCCAGGACTGTGCCCTGACTGGGAATCGAAATGCAAACCCTCTGGTTTGCAGGCCAGCACTCAGTCCACTGAGCCACACCAGCCAGGGAATGAGAAAAACTATCTTATTTATATTGCTGAAATTATATACAATTCTCTGTGATTTTTCACTTGATTCTTTACCAGAAGAAGAATTACAGAAGCTTGTACATGAAATTAAAAGTAACCTTGTATAATAAGCTTAATTTCAGCTAGTGCCCCAGGTCTTAAATGATAATGGTGACTATTAGATAGAGACTAAGTATTATCCATAGTTATTCTAACAGGAGTGGCTGATTTGATCTTGCCAATTTCTGTAGTGGAAGGGGCCGAAGTTTGTGTTGGAACATCCTGTGAGAAACATCTAGTCTTGAGATTATTTTTCTCTTGTGAGTGTTTACTTACAATTATTTTCCCAGTTGGCTCAGTATGCAAATCATTTAGTTCTAAATACATTTCACCCTTTTGGAAAAAACATAAGGAAGGTATGATGCATTTCAAGACACTCTCTGCATCAGTTGAATTTGTGCCAAACTGTCCAGTAAAAAATATGTGTTGCTCCAAAACACACCATAATTTGAATGGGATAGGTTGTGACTTTAAAACATTCATTGGTGGATTAGATATCCCTTCCATTTGAATAGAACTCTACTTTGAAGTCATCCTGTGTGGCCTTTGCTGGAATTTTCATCACTATGCCAAGCAGATATCAATAGAAGAAAGATTTACATTTCCCTGGCTGGTGTGGCTCAGTAGATTGAGCACTGGCCTTCAAACCAAATGGTTGCTGGTTGGATTCCCAGTCAGGGCACATGCTTGAGTTGTGGGCCAGGTCCTCAGTAGGGGACATGTTAGAGGGAACCACACATTAATGTTTCTCAGCCTTTCTTTTTCCCTCCCTTACCTTCTGTATAAAAATAAAATAAATAAAGTCTTTAAAAAGAAGTGTTTAAATC